>NC_134370.1:29367803-29670833 GCF_035582795.1 Mycteria americana
GCCCAGGATTTGAACAATTTAGGTCTTTAAATGCTTGCTGATTTCGTCCTTGTTTCTGTCGCTCTTATTTGCATCCCAGCTTGGACTATTCTGGCACTTCAATTTCAGTCAAAAGCCCTTCGATACCCACTTTCCATAATGGTGAGACTTGGATAGATTTAAGTGCATATCATAAACTGACCCAGTTTGGTTTCATCGGTTGTAGTAAAACTGTATGGTCACGTGTCAGCACAGGCTACCATTTTAAGTAGTGCATCCCTTAATTTTCATGAGAGGTAACTTTCTGATTTACTGTTACACCAACTTAAAACACCCCACCAATAACCTACAGCAGAGCACTCAACTCTAATAGGATCGTGAGGGTGACTGGAGAAAGGGGAATCAGATTCAGGAAAGACCTAACCTGGTGAAAGCCCAAAAGTGCAAAGCAACTTGCTGGGCAGATTTCATGGCATATACACATTGCTCCAGTGCACAGCACCGACCTGTAGCTCATGAGCAAAGCTGTATTTCCAGCCACTGTATCTGACTCGTAAGGTAGTACATAACTGATGTTTGTGGCTAGCAAAGAAGCAACAGTACTTCAAGGAAAAAGACCCAAATCAAAATGCATCCAGTAACACATGGCAATTACAATTTCAATTTATTCTTTATCAATCTAATTAGCTTTACAATGAGAAGGAGAGAGTGGGAAATAAATGACAGCAGCACAGCTAACTGAAGGACATAATGGTTCATTTACCTTTTCTGCCTCAGTCCCCGTTTCTAGCTGCTGCTTCTGTTTAATGCAGATCTGCCCCACTTTAGCCAGGAGCTCGTGTGGGTGAATGAAGACTCGTGAGCTCAATAGGAAAGTGAAGATGTAAGTCCTCTGTGGAAGCAGAGAGAGAGAGAAAAAAACCAAACAAGTTGAATAACTTTAGCAAAAATAATCTGTCTTCCTTGGAAAAACTATTCCATAAACCAAAAATGTAACTTTCCTTCATTTAAACTTTTTATAATTTTTCCTTTCTGCAGAGACGTGGTGGTCTTTTCTAGCTCTGTTACAAGGAAATGCTGTAGGCTTCAGCACTGTTAACTGTGGTGTTTTCAGATTCCCAAATTATTTCCCTTTAAAATGACAAACATAAGATGCCTAACTAGTCATCGCTCACCAAAAAGACAAATGAAATATGTCCAATGTAGGGTGTTATGCCTCTTGAACACCACTATTTCTGCTGCTTTGTTTCTTTAAGAGTGATTGTTTTTCATTGAGCTGCAGAAAACTGCTTCATGTGTATTCCAAACCACAGCTGTAATTTCTTCATGTATGGGTTTTTTTCATTCTTTTTTCCCCACAATCACTGACACAAGCTTTAGCTTAGACTGTGGCCATATGACAATAATTTAGTGTTAAGCTTGACTTTACTTATTTAAGGCCTGTTTCAGAGTCTTTTGAGTACGAACACTGCTAATAAATACCAATAATTATTACTTCCCATTAGAAATAGCCTCTCCATTTGTATTTTAAAAGCTGTAATGCATTGTATTCCAAATCATGCTCTGAACCGTTTAGTTGAAGTGAGAATGCCTTTCTGCCCTAGTCTTGCTCAGGTGTTTGAAACTTGGCTTCTGTATTTGAATGTAATTGCCTCAGTAATGACAGTAGCATCTCATAAGCACTTCTGTTTTTCCTTTAGGCTTTTTGACAAAATTTGGAGTTAGGAAATTGTAGGGGATCTCCTTGACAATGGATTTCAATTAACCTTTGTTATGTTTGCAGTGTGTACTGTTACTTTGCACCATGTTTTTAGAAATGTGATTTGGCAGGCTGCAGCCAGGTGTGCACATCAATAGTCAATGTGTGCATATACCACCTTGGACTGGGCAAGGAAATTGAGACATCTGAAAATTTCAGACTAGTTGTCTAAAATATGGCATCTCTACTATTAGCTACCGAATTCTGCTGCTTGCAGTCTCTAAAACACACTTGTACTTAAACAATAATGGTATCTTTAGGACTCCAAAAAGGTTATGGGGTTTATCTCTCTAATCACAATAAAATGTGCTATTAATGAAAAATGTTTCCACTTCTTTAATACTCAGTGTGCCCTATAATATAAATCTAGCACTAAAAACCTCCAAATATCAGAAGGGGAAAAAGGAATTTTTTTTAACAAAATAAAATTAACTAAAAGTCACAGTGTTCTGGGAGTGAGTGAACAGTAAAATAGATTAAGTACGTATCTATTAAACATCCAACTCTGTCCTGAGCTTGTGGAGGAAGCTAATGAAAGAACAGAGTGGAGTGTGATACAGCAGAGGTATTTAAAATGCTCATTCTGATTTGAAGATCTTATTAGTACTGGGGTTCATGTATTAAATTAGGAATAGCATTAATTCTGTACAATCAAAACTGGAGTTAATCCATAGTCTTTGCCTTGTCTATTGTTTATGGATAGAGGAAGAGAGGAGGAGAAGGGTTAACCAGATGAACAGTTTGGGTCAGGTGCTTGATTAGTGCTTCCACTGATGCCTGCAGAAGATGGACAGCTGGGGCCACCTAACAATCGGGCTCTCAGTGACTTCGAGCAGGTGGCCACGGTAGTGACAGGACACTGACAGCATGGCCTCCCTTCTTGATGGCATTGTTGCAAACATCCCACACAAGTGTACCTTGGGAAAATTTAAGAAACTGGGCTTCTGTTTGCTATTTTGGTGTGTCTTTCCAGAATTTCAGAATTTATTTTTATGTTTACAGTGACAAAAAAATTGAAGTTCATTAATTTGTAGAAGAAATTCAATGTAGCTCTTACACCTGCATCTGGAAACAGTTGATGACATTGTGTCAGCTTTGGAGACGCTTTCTAAAAATCTATAGTAGTGTATGTGGTGTGTTATGGGCACTAAAACCAGGCTGAAGAGCTAACCTGATTCACAAAAGGGGACTTTGTTGTGTTATGGGACAACATATCAGATCTTTTATTCTTATATATATGAGAAAGATCCCTAAGCTGATACACTCCCCATTCAGAATGAAAGCATGAGAAAGAATAGTGTTGGGTTGTGAGATTTTTTTGGGGGGTTTTGGGGTTGGGTTTTTTTTCGTTTGTGTTTTAAACTATGCCTGGTTATCCTCTGTTATTTTTTGTAGCCAACTGCTCGTGTTCATCTCTATTAGTGTTGTCCCTGAACATAAAACTGTGTCTGGACTATCTGGGAAAGGAATTTAGCTGTGGGTGTGTCAGCTGTCACTGGGCTGTGTGAAAATTTTTGTTCTGGAAACATGAAACAGCCCCCACTTACCCTATTTTGCATTTGAGACAATCAGGGAATTTAAAAAAAAAAAAAAATTATGGTCATTGATACTTTCGTCCTTTCCCCACGTTCTTGTTTTGGGAGTTTAGAAGCCTGTCTGAAAAGATGCCTGTATGTATAAGTAGTGGAGAACCACAACTTAAGCCACGCTGCCCTGCCAGTGACCTTCGCTCTGATAAGCTGGAACACATTCTTTTAAGGAAAGATATAATTTTGCTTCTCATACTAATTCTAGTGTTGGTCTCCTTAGTGGAAGTTTGTGTGATGTGGGACAGCGTTTATCCAGAGTGACTCTGAGAAAGGCCCACTCAGAGTATAATTTCCCTATTGTTATACTGCAAGAGAAGTGTGACCCAGATGACCTGTGCTTTTATTTGGTCTCTTTGATAATGTTTTATATGATGTTCAAAAATGTACCAAATTGGCAAGATGCAGGAAGATGCATGGCCATAAAAGTGCACACTTTCCATTTTAGGCTTGCTGATGTCTCTCTGTAATCAGTAGTATCTGTACTGGACCCATGCAATGCTTTTCCAGACAACACTGGACTGGTACATTTTAGAAACAAATTATTATTACTTCTGGAAGCTATCCGCTGTATTTTTATTCCATTTTTTAAGTCACTTAACTGGAACTAGGTTCAGTACTTTGGAAAACAAAATTGTTCCATTATGGTCAATCAAGATATGCTGGTTTACAATATGCTGGTTTACAATATATCGGTATCTAACTGGGGGGGGGGGGGGGGGGGATGAGACGACGGGGGACACTGATACTTTTATCGCTTATGCTGGCATAGACAAGGAGTAACTGCAATTAAGAACGAAATTACAAAGATAGGTCTGACAGCAGTATTGACCCCCATCTCCTTGCCTCTCTGCTAATAGCCACTCCTTATCCAATAATGAAAATTCAGGCTGAATTAAGCCATGCATTTCAGCTTAGTGGTAGGTCTCAGGGGTTAGGAACACCGTTGTTTTGGATGGGAAATATTTCATACTAATGTCATATGTCTTATCTAGATCAAGGACTTCTGTGATTTGTTGCACCTGTACTACTATACAGATATAGGCTAAATGTTATAACAGTGTAAAAACCTATGCTCTCTCACAGGCAGTCCCCTAATCATGAAGAAGATGGTTTGGAGAAGGAAATTTAGCTATGAAGCTAGCTGGTTTGACAAAGAATGATTTAAAAAATGCTTCCATAAGCTATGAGATTGAAAGTTAAGCTCCATTTATCCTACAAAAGTGACAGGTATTTGGGAAGAGAGGCAAAAAAAAAAAAATCCCTTCTGCGCTTGGAACAACGTAAGCTGACACAAAAGGGGCTTGTGGTTTACAAGAGAATAAGAAGCCAGATTCCTTTAGTGCCTAAAGTTGTTGCTAAGAGATGAGCTGAATTATATTAAAAAAAAAAAAAAAAAAAAAGGAGAGAGCGCAAGCGCACAAGACTAAAGAAGGAATTGTTACTCTCTGACCGAAGAATGCACTGATGTCTTCTTGAGGAGGGGAAAAAAAAAAAAGAAAAATATTTTCTGTGTGCACTCACTGCTCATTCTGGAACTTCTTGCTTGTGAAATATTTTCTTGAAACGTTTTCTTGCTTGGGCACAAGGGTTACAGATTGGTACATTCCATTCCTAACCTCCCGAACTCCGTCTCATGAGCATACATTTTTTTTCTATGTGCTGAACAAGTCCCTGTACACAAACAAGCCTCAAAAGAGCAGTACACAAATGCAGGCCCTTATCTTTCCTGTCCTCCCTTGCCTGTCTTGTGTTCTGCCAACATGGCAAATATATTTTTGTTTTGCCTCTGTAACCAGCACAGAAAGATACTCTTGTGTTTGCTTTCTCCCCCACCCCCTTTTTTTTTTTCTGTCTGGAAGGTTACTGTGATCTTTAGCTTCATGTCCACACAGGTGGGAATGCCTTTTAAGCATTGTGCTCAGATGTACTAATCCAAAAATTTGGATAAATACTGCAACTTACAGATTGTCACTCTGAAACTAAGGTAATCTCTGCTCACGTTACCAATAGCTTCTCTTGGTGAGAATTAACTGGTGATGCCTTGCTGCCTTTCTTAGCATGTGTAGCCAGAGACATGAGACTGAGAGGTGTTTATACCTTTCTCTTGAACATACAGTATTGGCTACTCTTCTGATAGGATATCAGGGTAAATGGCTATTACTCTAACCCTCTGTGGCAACTTCCCTAAAAATAGAAATGAGCACGAAATTAAGTATAAACATGCAACTGAACTGAAACAGAAAACTTGGATTTGAAGATGACTCAAATACAGCTCCTTCTTTGTTGTTCAAAGCTTATTTATCTACTCATTTTATAATTAATCCTTTCAGCTAAATTGGGTGATCTGATTTAACTAAAAGAATGTGTCCTGCTGTAGAGGAGATGAATTTGGTTTAATGCTGTTTTCCATCTCTCTCTCCCTGGAGTTCCCTTGATTGCTTCTGTTGTATCTCTCTCAGCTGTCAGCTTGCTGTCTATTTAAACTGCAGCCTCCCAGGGTGGGGTCCGTGACTGCTTGGTTTGCAATGCTCTCTTGCAGGGGGTATGGGATAGCACCATGGAAACTAGCAGCATTCCAAAATAAGCTGTAGACCCCTTCAGTAATGCTCACTTGATGGAATCGTTTTCAGAGTAGCTGTATTATAAATAGATCCTATGTTACAAGTTACAATAAGGGATGTGCATTAGCAGCTACTTAAAAAACTTAGCTATATTCCAGAAATTCAAGCAGCAAGTAACTATATTCTAGTATTACACAAAAGACAAGGAACCGACTCCTCAAAAGGCTTAACTACAGCAGCCTAAAGCTATTCCACTGCTATACCATACCAGCTCTACCTGCTGCTTTCTTCTGCATCTGTTCTACAATATGGACTTGGGGCCAGGGAGCAGAAATTTAATATCTAACAACGGTTATCCCTCTGTGTCTTATAAAGGACTTGGTACTAAGTCAGCATCTGTCAAAGGTAGTGCAATTGTACATTAGCCATATTTAAATGCAAGGTTTGCGATTACTTTTGAAGTGGAATATTAGAACATTCTGGTTTTGCTTTTTTAGTCTTCTGGTGGTTGCTGGCAATTCTGCTGCATATATCCACTGAACTCTCATATGAGGAGTCCCTTTTTCGTGCATGGCGATTTGTGTATACATGGGTGGTGTATACATGGGAGCTCGGAGGGACTTTACCGTGACTGATGTGAAACCACAGTAAAAAGTTCTACACAAATTGAACTGAGAAACATACAACAAGATACAGCATGGCCCACTACCGCAAGCGTGAAGTTCAACATACAAGTTAATAATGATTGCAATTTCCCGCCCCCTTGTTAGTCTTTACAAAGAGCTGGGATGCTTCTGCCATAGCTGCCCCTTTTTCAGAGCTCAGATGGAATATATGCTATATAGCCGCTCTGACCTTTGGCAACTTGTTTAAATAACATCTTTCATTAATGGGTACAAGGGGTCATTTTAAGTGATAAAGTGATCTATTAATAATATACTAGGTTCAGAATCTTATTGCATGCCCTGGAGTTATAAGTAGTATTTACTTCAGGGGACTGCACTGAGGATGTTTAATCAGTTGCAAAATTATTTTCAGGCTCAGGAACATATATTATTACAGTGCTGGCCCATTAAAATGTCTTGAGAAAGAGAGTGTTTTAATTAAAATCTATTTTTGTTTTTTTTCTGATGGCCTAACTAGGAGATACATAGAAAATTAAGGAAAAAAAAATACTAGAGCTGATTTCAGGTCTGCTTCCCTAGGCAGGAGCTGGTTAGTAGTTAATCTTGGCTGTATTAGAGCTAAAGCAGCTTAGAGGGATTGAAAATTCTGTGGCTAATGCTGCTTTTAATTGGTTCTTAAGGCACCCATTTGGGTTCAACACGGCTTTATCTTTCTAACAAGTGTTCTCATTTAAAAACAGAAAGGAGAGTATCCCCATTGAGCAACATCTTTAGTGAATGAATATTGCAGGTAAAATAAATGCATCTTAGCCTACATCTTAATCTTGAATCAGATGGAGGTAGAATTTCTTGAGGAAGCACCAATCCAGACACTAATGCAGGAAAACCACGGGTAGAAAAAAAAACCCCTTCAGTGCCTACTTACATCTGGATAATAGTCCATGGTGGGCACTAGGCGCTCTATCAAGGCCTCCAGTGATCCAGAAACAAGGTTCCCATCCTGATAAACAGGGTCCACACACCTCTCCCCCATATCTGGCTGCACTTGTCCACTACAACTGGAACCAAGCATGCTGGAAAATATTGGCGTCTGGGGCATAGTTTCCTGCAGAAGCGGGGACAAAAAAGAGAGAGGGTTAAGTTTTGGGATGTCTTATGTGTGGGTTTTATAGAGGCATACATTAAACACAATTACATAGTTGACTGAACGCAGCCTGGGCATTAGCGCTAAATTCTGAATCCAAGCAGTCACACATCTGTAAGCTGGCTTTGGGGTTTGAAATGCACTTTAAACTATGTCACTGAGGCTGTAGATGCAGAAGCTGTAAGAATTTTCTTCACTGTACTTGACTTCTTTCTCCCCAGTTTTCCCCTGGCTCTTTATGCATAAAACTATCCAGGGATGAAAATGCAAAATGCTT
Organism: Mycteria americana; assembly: GCF_035582795.1. NCBI lineage: Eukaryota > Metazoa > Chordata > Aves > Ciconiiformes > Ciconiidae > Mycteria > Mycteria americana. The sequence continues at coordinate 29,375,739 of NC_134370.1, forward strand.
TCTGAATTTCAGAGATACTGAAGCAGTACCTTAGTGAACAAACAAACAATACTGTGCCTTAATGTCCCTCTTTTTACTCTTTTTGAAGTCGGATCTTTTGCCAAAATACTTGACTTGTGATGATAAATCCTTCACTGCTTCTGTAGGTAGATGTAATCCAGGTCTCGACAGAAGTGCATCTTCTCTTGCACATAGGTATCACTGGAAACAGTGGAGGACATGCTGTCTGAACAAAATTGCCTTTTTTTTTTTTTTTTTGGTACATAAACCATGAACCGAGTGGAACTGAATGCTGTTTTTGCTTACGAAACAAACCTGCAGTCGCAACACAAAAGCCACACGAAGGTTTGGGGTTTCCACCTCCCTCCCCTTGGCCACAACCTGTATCAGTATACCCTAGTTACCAACTGCGAGTAAACTGTGGGGGTTGTTTGTTTGTTTGTTTTAAACTGGCTACAGCTTAAATATCTGCAGAAGGCTAAACAAAACATCCTGCTACTACATGTAAAGGTTGAAAATACTATTCAGCATCAGTACCAAAACAGTTCCCCCTGGCTGCTGAAACAGTTAAGGCTGTTTAGAAGGTAAAGTGAAAAGAAGGCAGCGTTAACTCTGTAGCTGCTGTCTCACCCTCTATGAAACAACCATGATAAAGTCACACTCTGAAAAGCACTTATGTAGATAAAAGGGATTAGGCCATTACCAGTACCTTTTAAACTGACAGATGTTTCTAACTGCACTTGTGTCTTAGACATAAGTCCTCTCTTTCTCTTCAGCAATTTTTCAAAAACTAGTTTAAGAACTGAAACCGTTAAATGCTATAAGGGTTTTTTAATTTTTTTTTTTTTTTTAGGTAGCGCGTGAAACCATTGCAGAGCAAAACTGTACGTTATATTCTTTTAATGCAAGACACATTATTCCTCTCAAACTCGCCAAAGTGATCATTCATGTTTACAATCTGGGATACAAAACATTTTCCTGTTTTTAAGCTCAGATGAACGCTAGGTGCGTTGGTAAGTAAAAAATACCAATATTAACGACATTAGCTCATCAAGGTGACAGATTTACTTTCATATGAGGCTGCTAAGTAGAACTGTCTTGTGGCTTTAACCCCAAGACCTTTATGTATTTATACGTGACACAGATATAAGGCACGTGTAATTCCCTGTAAGTTAAAACACAGCAGCTGTTTAATAGCGACCAGGGAGACTACTCTGAGCAGTGGAGTTCCGTTTCAGAAGTTCAGGACATAGAGTCAAATAAAACAGAAAATGCAGGATCTAACAGCATACCAAAAGAAATGAAAAATGACAATTCTGCACAAACAGGCATTAAGGTTACTCAGTATTTCACAGATTTATCTGTTAGGCCTAAGCTTTGCAGTACACAACAGTCTGACAAATCACTGGAGCGTATGATGAAGAAGCCAGCTTTGCTATGCATACTATGTAACTCGCCAGTAATTTGTTTTTTTCCCTTTTAAGGTCCATAGCAATAGAGCTGAAAGCTACTTCTGGGGCTGGACAGGCTGTGATGGGCACTTCTGGCTAATAATAAGAAGTTGCAGAGGGTTTTAAGGGAAGTTAACCACCAACTAAGCACCCACTGAAAAGGTGCTTTAGGAGGAAACGTATCCTGTTTTTGCCATCAAGTGTTTTAAACTCCTTTAAGATGTTCATTGTTGCGTCAGTTTTGTTTTTAAAGACCCTTTTCGGGAGCAGCCTGTAACGATCTTCGCCGGCTGGCAAAGGCCGGGAGCCGAGCCCTGGCTCTCCCGGCGGGGCTGGCTGCTGCCACCAGCACCCGTTCTCTGCGGTGCCAGCTCCAGCCTCCCCGGAACAGCCAAGGGACGCCATCGGCCGGCTCCCCCCGCGCCGAGGGGGAGGCAGCCCCCGCAGGGAGGGCCGTTAGTGCCTCTGCGAACGGCCGCAGCGCTCTCGGCCCCTGTAATCCACACGCTTCTCTGAAACCCGCATACTCTCCGCACACACAAGCCCCCGGCTCCTCGGGGGCGGAGGGCGGCGGGGAGCGCTGCGGCGGCCGCAGCCGGCGCTCGCAGGCAGCACCTGCCGCCCCCTGCGCCCTCCCGGCGGCGGCGGTCCGGCGGTCCGCCAGCCCTCCCCGGGGCCCCGGACAGCCCCCGCCCGCCCCTCCCGCAGCACCCCCGCTCCGCCGCTGGCGTCCCCCGCGCGGCGGGACCCCGCTCCAGCTGCGGGGTGCGGAGCGCCGGCTCGGCCGCAGGGCAAGTTCTGAGGCAAGCCCACCCGTCCGTTTCCCTTTGACCGTTATGGGGTTTTCCCCCTCGGCACCACCGAGCCGCCACCCTGGGGCTCTGCCCCGCCGCGCACTGTCCCCCCGGGGACCGCACGCGGGGAGCGGGGGGCACGACGGCAGCGACCGGCCCGACGCGCTTACCCTCATTTTCCTGGGCGACGTGTACATACGCGTGGACAGGGGCGGCAGCGCCGGCGGCCCCGCGGCTGACAGCTCTGCCCGCCCGCGGCGGAGCTGCCGCCCGCCCGGCGCGGCCGGCCCGGCCCCGCTCCCGCCGCCCGTGACGTCAGGGCCCAGCGCGGCGCCCTGTTGGCTGAGCGCGAGCGTGGCCGGTTCAAACGGAGCCGAGTCAACGGCACGGGGGGGGTGTGTGTGTGGGGGCGCGTGGGTGTGGGGGGCTGCGGCCGCCTGCGCCCCACGAGGCGTTGTCGCCTCGGTCCTCTCAGCAGGGGTTGGGCTTACGCTGGTCTGACCGCTGTGTTTATCTCAAAGGTACTTTTTTTTTTTTTTGAAGCATTTAATCTTTTTGTTGTTGGGTTTGTTTTGGTTGGGGTTTTTTTTTTCTGTTTGGTTGGGTTTTGGTTTGGTTTTTTTTTTTTCTTCCCCACAAAAACGTTCTTAAGCGACCAGGCCGCTTGTTTTTTATACCCCAAGCGCTATGTGCGTTTCTGAAAGCTCCTCACCTGCCGGTGCTTTCCCACCTACGGTGGGGAAGCCGCCCCAGCGCGGCGAGGGGCTGCGTGGCCCCGGCCGCCGGCAGCTCCCGCCCGCGGAGGAGCACGGCGCGGAGCCGGCAGCTGGCGAGGGCCGCGCTCCTCACGCGGCGCGGCCTTGTGCGAGGCAGCGCGGGAGACGTGGCCCGGGAGACGTGGGGCGCGATTCTCCCTATTAAGCTGTTTATGCCAGCACGCGTGGCAGCACCCGCTGTAATTACTGCAGCACTGAGGGATGCCGCCCAACCCTCCCTGCTAATAATTGTTTTTATTCTTCTTTCTGCTAGAGTTGTTTCTCTTTTCAAATTGCCTGGGCCAGTCATCTGATAGTTCTGGGCTGGTCATAGGCTGTAGGGCTGGCGCTGGACCAGCCCCTGTTGTTTCACACGCAGGCTTGGGTGCATAACTAGAATCTGATCTCCCGTGGAAATGCTCAGTGGGTACATCCAGCCGCCCCACAAACTCCCTCACCTATGCCCAGGAGCAACTGAGGGTTGCCATCTTTGCAGCCTTCCCCCATATAAACATATTTTTCCCATCCTGTTTCTCATTTTACTTGACTTGGGATGTTTTAGTATTGTCCCAGGCGTTCATTAATTTTATTTTTATTATTAAACTTATTTAGTTAATGGCTCTGAATATGTAGCAGAAGGCTTCACTGGTTTCCATGGTGATTCATGGGGGAAAAGCCTTTTTGGAAGTAAGCATGCCAGTCTAGGTAGGTGGGCAGGGCAAACGAATTTGGGAACATGCACATGCTCAAGAGTATAAGGAATATATTCACTTTTGAGGACAAGCACTGTCATCCATCCTAAACACACAATAATTTTAAAAACATTTGTAGCTACTCATCATCTTTACTGCTTGCCTACTAAATTCCTTCTTGGTTTCCAAATCTTAACAGACCTGTTATAGAGTTTATTTTCCTTATTTAAAATGAGCTTTTTCTCTTAAATGACAACTTGAAAACTCAGTCCTTTTCCTCCCTGCCATGTCTGCTTTGCTCTTAGTCTCACTCCTGTATCTTAGCTGTGCTCCACAACCTTTAGAGCATGCAGGTGGTGTAGCAGATCTGATACTGTTTACTCTGAGGCTTTCCTCAGTTACAGCACGCTGCCTGCCTTGGACACCAAGGAAGTCCCAGGTGGCATGAGCAGCTTCGAATCCAGCCGTCTGACCTGCTGCAGTATCACATTAGGGTGTTAGTGTGTAACACTAGAGGAGGGTGAGGGACAAGTTTGGTCAAGTCTTATTCAAACATCTTTAAGGTCTTTATAAAAGGTTATCAGAAGCAGGAGGTAGGAATTCATAGCCTAACAGCATATAATAAATATGATAATATTTCTTTCTGAAGGCTACGAACACCTAATAACTCATTATTTATTAGACAAACTAATAACTCATCTAATATTTACAGCTAAGAATAACACCAGCAAGCCTGCAAATAAGTATGCGTGAAAAACAAGTATCAGATCTCATTCTGTTTCTGTGCTAATCCATTTTTCCACCTTACTCAAACATTTGCTGAGACTTGTAGAAGTATATGTCCATTAATCTTAGCAAACCACACATTGTTAATTGAGCTCTAGTCACAGATTCAATCTGTTGTAAAAGCAATCCCTGATTCTTTTTGTTTGTTTGGGTTTTAGGGGTTTTTTTGACATCAGAAATTAGATCTATCCTGTCATTGGAACTAAGAAATGTAGGAATTTAGAAATGTTCTAATAGAATTAAGGAAAAAGCTAGGCATGATCTCTCTTCTCTGAGAGTCATGTATGTGTACTCTGGTCTATAGGCAAAGCCCTGTTACACCATCGCACAATAAGCACCATGAAGAGCAGCTAGGGTTTCTACCAAGGTTTGGAATAGCTGACAGACCGTACTTCTTCCCCAGAGTACAGATTGCATAGGAGCTGATTCTTGCCATAGTTGGACAAAATCCAAAGTAATATATGTAGAGACAAATGGCTGAGACTTATCCTGTTCTCTACAGTTCCTTCTGTTGTGCTTATTGGCACCATATCAAAGTGTTTTTCCATACTCCTCCATTCTGCAGTCCAGCACGTTCTGTTTAGATTTTTTTGTATGTATACATAAAGGTGTGTGTGTGTGTGTTTCTTGTTTATATACATACCTATGTATGTGTATATAAACGTTGGGGGGTGTCTTAGGGAATGCAAGCTCAGGGAAGTGTACGTTTTTTCTTTGTAGCATACATGGTGCTTAGTTTTGGGGGCACTGTATTGCGTAGTCTTGCAATGTTGTTGGAAAGGTAGTTTTTATAAATCAGAGAAGCTGAAGGCCTAAATTCACCTCATATAGCATGTAACAGATGAATCATGTTATCTTTTTATTTCCGTTTGTCTTTCTGTAAAGTGTGGATGATGACCTTTAGCTATCTATATTCTGAATGTTGAAATCTGTCGATACAGAAACTCCCTAAGGTCTAAGGTTGTTTTTGTAGTTATGTAAGTTCTGTTCCTCAACAAATTGCTTGCATTTTGAAGATGTTTTCATTAGGCATTGCCTCATGTTACTGGTGGGTGGACCCTAGAGCAAGTTTAATCAGCAGAGCCTGTACTTGTTCTGTAGCTTGCTTTTGAGGCAACACTGCTGTAGTTCAACCCAGCTGGTCAGAGGAGTATTTCGCTGCAGAGTGCGTCAGCAGCAGTCAAGCCATGACTGTCTCAACCTTGAAGGTTGCTTCAGCCTCTCTTTATGCTGGCTAACGTCAGTATAACACGTTCTATTATCTTATGATTAATGAACTGGATTGGCATTTGCAGTGTTTGGGTTCTATTCCTGCTTGTGCTAGAGACTTGCTGGACAAATTGTTTAATCCCGCTGTGCCTCAGTAATCATCTGTGAGATGTTGATAAAGATGTTTTCACACTGTTGTGCTTACTTTGTATGTTTTTGTATTTGGACAGTAAGTTTTTGCTTTACTGTGTTTGAATACAATTTCCTAGTACAGTTACATCTCCTCTTAAGTGGAAAATTGCTGGTCAATAACTTGGTAAAACTAAGGAATATCAGCAAAGAAAAATGGGTGAAAGTGAAGGAGAAATTGATTTGAGAGTGAAGATTATGAAGTTAGATGTGAGAGTCAGGGAAGAAGAAACTTGAGGTTTTTCCACTGGTCTTAGAAAACAGCATTTTGAAAACAACTTACTCAAATGTGCCTATGTGTCTATTTAAAATGTAACTGTACTTAAGAAAAGCAAGTCATTACAAATGTCATTAATGATGATCTGAGGCTATAACCTCAAGTATGAAGGGACTCTCCTAGAAATGCTGTCTTTGGAACTTTCATTGTCAAGCTACTCAAGTCACTTGTTGGTCACCTTCCACACAGATCTGGTTATTATTAACATTTGGTTTCATTTAACAGAGTATGTCAACGTGATTTAAAGCCCCAGCATCTGCCGTGAAGGAAGCAAAGAGGGACAAAACCAGAGGATTTGGCATAGAAAGTGGACTTAATTGTGTATGGCATTCTTCATAGTGTTGATTAAATAACAAAACGGGATCAAGGCTTCATCTGTCCATTCCCTGACCCTTTTATGTATGCAGTAGGATGAATATAGCCGTCGCTTTGGTCTTTGAAGCACAACTGGGTTTAGTGCATAGCCTTGTTTCTTAATCTGAGGTTGAGTCTGAAGTGTTACCCAGAGATCTACAGGCCTTGAAAGTGGCCAGGGTGTAGAGAGTCACTGTATTTGCATGTTATATCCTGTTCCAGTAGTACATTATACCCACAGAGCAGTATGATTCCAGAAACAGTTTTATATTTCACCTGAAATAAGGAATTTGTCCAGGAAATGCCATTAAAGCAGTTACAACAGTGGCCTAAGATAGAGCTTTTGCCTGGACATAAGCTAGTGTGGACCATTTGTAAGAATTTATAATTTAAGGAGTAGAATGCAGGTAGAGCTTCAAAGCCTCGGGTGATTCTTTAGGGAACATTATGTTTTTGGTCTTATTTGTAGGGCTGCACAGATGTTCAAGATTTCCTTGTTGCACACAAATTTTAAGATTTGAAAGCTGTTCTCAAACCACTTTTTGATGAATTTGAAGATCTCTAAATTTCAGAGATTCATGCTGCAGAATAATTTGATGGCACATTAATAACTTGGCAGCAGATGGGAGTGGGAGAAAAGAGTTTCAAATCGTGGTTCTGAACTGAGCAAAACTTTTTAAGCTTGAGACTTGAAGTGAGGTTGAACGCTCTAACCATCAGTCTGTGGTCATTATTGACCATGCCTTTGTCTCTCTCTCTGACCTGGGACACAATGAATCTTTCCACATAATAGTTTTGTCAGAGCCAATGAATGTTGTATTTTGAAAATGGCATCTTCCATTTTTAAAAAGTTTTGCTGAAGAGGTCTTGAGAGCTCTACCCCTGAGATATCCAGCAATTTTCAGAGCAAACCAAGCTGAAAATGTAAGAACAACTTAAGATGTGGTTCATTGCTGTGTCTGTTTTCAGTTCTACCTGAAAGGCAAAACTAGTTGTGAAAATTCAGTTACATATCTGTGGAGCGAACTATGTTTTCACTGGCATAAGGTCAGCCCTGTGACACCATTGAGAATAACTGTTTGCTGAGCAGTGTGAAACTGATTTTTCACTGATGCTTAGTAGTATAGCTCCCCCTTGGATTGAAAGGAAAGCTCTTTCCCAGGATTTAGAGAGGACATGGTGCTAATCCCCAGTTTTTTGTGCCTCTGCCAAAATAGGAGATTTAACATAATCTGACACAAGTTGCCTATGATACTGGTGTGTGGCTGTTAATTAGTGACTGAGATTTTAATGGGTATTTTGGCACAGCTGCCTGAAGAAGTTCACTAGTAGTCAATTTGGTTCCTGATTTTCATAGATGCTCTGGTTGTAGAATTCTGTGATTTTTAGGAATTATCTTGCTTGCTAATTGAGATTTAAGGTACATCCAGTTGAGAAACAACACTGTAATATATCATGGATGTCCTTATTATATTCTTGATTGGTGTGGATGAATCAGCTTTGGTTAAAAAAAAAAAAAATAAAAAGGGGTGATACGCCTCCTTTGAATCAATGATGTAGCAAGAGACACATCTTGCAGGGGTCTGAGGATGTCAGGTCATTTAAATGCATGGGAGAGCTAGTCAGAGAGTGAATGAAAGGAAAAGATCTCAGAAAAAGATAGTTGGCTTAGCCTGCTCTGCTTAAAGGAGCTGCTGCAACTTGTCATGCATAAATGACAATTTAGGCAATCAGGGTGTAGTTGAACAGCTGCTTCTACTATAGTTGTGGATTTGTTCTATTCTTATTCATGTTATGTGTTTTCTGGAGATGATGGAGTCTGTTCACTGTTTCTCATGAAAAAGCTGGTTTTAATGTCTGTGTTTTGGTCTGATTTTGACTATGACGTGGAAGAACAGAGGTATGTTAATGTAATATGCACTCTTGTTATTAATTTTATTTAGTGTCTTTTTAAGCTGAATATTTAAAAGCCACTGATATTCTATTTTAAATTGGGTTCAAGCTTGGGTTCAAGATGAATGAGTTCTGGTCTTATCCTAGCTAGTGTGTCCTTCACTTGCATATTCATGCTTGCTGCAACACAAGCTATTCCAAGAATGTGCCACCGTGCAGAAAGTGAAAATCAATTATGCCAAGAGGGGAGCATGTACATACATCAGCAATTTGGTGCCCAGGGGAAGAAAAATCTGCATGTCTGCTGATGTCAATCTTCTTGATATGGTATTTTTGTAAATGCACGTGGGTTGCTATTTCTTTTAACCAGCTCAACAAAAAAGAAGTTTATTTTTAGTGTTATAGGCTTCAGGGCATCACAATTAGCAGATCAAAATTGCCACTCTGACTAGTCAACCTTCTGTTTGCTTTAGCAGAAGATATGACAGCAACTTTGTTAGCATTCCCACAGGTATTTTGGAAGATTCATTAAGGTCAGTGATGGGATCAATTTATTTTTTTTTTTTCCTGTTTTCAATCTTTTTGCTTTTATGAATTTTATTTTACACCTGATGGTGAGAAACGCTGGGCTGATGAGCTCATTTGCAGTAACTCACTTGCAGCTGTACATGTTACAGTACAGTAACTCACATGCATCTGTTAAACATGTGATGTATCTGTCTTACCTGAATTACTGCAAGTAATTCAGTTCCTGTACACATCTATTGCTTGGATTCTTTTTGCTGACACAGCCAAGTAGTTCAGCAGCAATTATTAGGGAATTTTTAGAGTGGGCTAAAATCTACTCAGTTTACAGGCCAATTAACAGCTGTTGGTTTAATTCTAATGACTTTATTTGGAATAGAATCAAGGTATGATAGTCTGAACAGTATCTTGAGCAAAAGATATGGAGAAATATTGAGAAAATAAAGTTAAATATGGTTTAATTTTAGTAAGAAGTTGTCACCAAATTAAGTATTCAAAAATTAATTTATTTTTAAGAAAGCATTTTGATGAATAACAAGAGCTAGTGAACAGATGGATGAGCCCCCAAGCCTACTTAGAAATATGCGTATAGATGAAACCATCAGCTACAGTGTGTTTCAGCATAGTTTGAGATACTTGGGAAGGACTTGCACTATCATATCACAAACATAGTGAATAAAAAAATCTATATTGAGTTGATGCTGAGTAGTACAGAATATAGGATATTGTCTCATATATATGTATATTTATCCTATCTTATATACCCTAGGACACAGCCTCAGACAACCCAAGAATAGACTATTGAACATGAAACACTAAATATCATGACCCTATATGGTCAGATTTGCACTAGATTAAGCTGAGGACTAACCTGTAGGTGAACAAATCCCCTGCTACATATGCATAAGTGTTGAAAGTAAAAAAAAAAAAAAAAAAAAAAAATCAGTGAGCTACCTGTATGCCAGTGAAATTAACTGGACAATTAGTCTTCTGTTTTGCTAAAGCTTCTTGACATAAATCAGTCAAAGAATTAACATGACTGAGCTATCTTGGCCCAACCCTTATGACAATATCTGTATAAAGAAATACATATAAGTGAACTACAAATAAAAAGATTTAATGTTTTTCTGAAGTTTTATTTTCCCTGTGCTCTGTATTGATCAAGTCACAATTCAAATAAATGATAATGAAAAAACAATGTGCACCTTGAACCTGTTTGGCTTTGCCATTTAGGACTGGCAATCAACTGAAAGCTAGCTATATCATAGGATACTAAGTTTCAATAATTTCCGTTTGAATATATTTTTTTGGAACACTTAGTTATTTTCATGTCAGTAGGATAATAATTATTGAATTTGTAACCCTTTTCTCTGCCTTTTTCAAGTTCATTGTGCTAATATTAAAGATCATTTAGGGAGGCCGTTTTATTATTTTACTTAAATGTTATAATTTATAGTCTTCCCCCCTCCCCCACCAGAAGAAGAATCAAACAGTATAAAACAAATGTAGTGAATTCAAGAGCCCTGTATATTCTGATGTGCCTGGGTTTCAACGTTACTGCTGCTGTTTGCCTCGCTCCAGTGGCATGAAACAGATGCCACATCATGTCAGCTAGCAACTTCAAAGGGGATTCCCCAGGCACGAACATATGGGAAACTTAAAGCTGATACTGTTTCCCCAAGGGAAGCTTGTTCCTTCTGGTGCTCACTTGTGTTCCCCATTAGACTAGGTTCTTGGGTCTGCAAAAGCTGTGCATACAATGGGCAGAGCCTGTTTTACTCTTAGCTCAGGTTTGGAGACTTTTTAAAAACTTATCTGTGTTTGCTTTTTTTTTTTAATTATTATTTTCATTTGTGTGAGGATGCCAAAGCTCCCTAAAATAAATAGTCATGTTGGTGAAAGATTTTTGGAACTGGAGCTCAGAAGTCTGTAATCTCTGTAGAATTCACAGAGTGCTCCTGTGGTTGATGCTATTTTCCCCTGTATTTCCTGCTTTCCTAACTACCTTTTTTCTCCAAAGCTAGACAAGATAGAAGTGGGTCCAGATTGTACGTATATCTGAGGAGAGAAGCTATAGAGAGATAAAGACTGGGTTTGTGAAATCGATAGCCATCTGTAAGAAACGGCTGCAATAAAAATAAATTTAATGAAGAATTATTAAGTGGTGTTCAGAAGAGTGGCCTCCACTTGGTCAGGAAAATATACTCAACTCTGTTACTTAGTTTTCTCTTTGTAAACTTTCGAAACAAACTGGCAACACTATACATGCAAAATGTAAAATGTTATGTAAAACTCATGTTCATATATATACACACACGTATATTACATATTAATTAAAACATGTAACAAAAAAAATTTTAATTACTTTGGATAGCAAGAGTGAAAGTGATTTCCTCCCTGCCCCGTCCCTCCCTGGTGCTCCTGTGTGTCCTGAACTGATATGCAGTTACCTACTGTCTGAGTGAGATTTGAGCTGGTGGTTTAAAAGTAAAAGTTTTCTATGTCATGGCAGATTTCCTGGGCAGGCTATTCATAATGCCCTTAACTTTCCTAATTATATGGGAGTTTTGATCGGGTAGTACTCTTACATTTCTGTAAGATCTATATGCAGGAAAATATCTTCAAAGTGCCTTGCCTTCAAATGCAGCCATTTAATAGTAATGACTTAACAGTGTTGCAGTACAGATTGATAATTTGAGAACATTCACTGAAAATTGGATTTTTTTTCTTGTGTGGGAGACTAATTCCTTATGAGCATTTTATAATTTCCTCTTTTCTCATTAGCAGCTCCCACAGAACATGTGCACGGCAAAGATGAGCTAGAAATCCTAAATTTACAAGACATCCCACTGGGAGTTAGTTGTGCTATAGATTTAACTAAAAGGAAATCAGGCAGACTAATCCTGAAGTAAAAAATACAGCTTGGTTCACGTGCAGTGTTGCAAATGCATTAAGTTACTTAAATAACTATCTTTTCAAATTCATTAATGAAGTCTAGCCTAATTTTAATCAGTGAGATTTAAAAATGCTTTATTGTGTGTTTTCAACATAAATGTTTTATAGACGTACATTAATCAGGAGAGTTCTCTACCTAACTGGAGACACTATATTCTATCATTTTATGTTGTTCCAAGAATGATTATGAGCTTAATATTAAACATTACAGACAAAATTCTTCCATGATTACACACTAGTCTGCATCGCATCACTAAGTAGGCTGAGGAATTTCTTGTCATATTCTACTTTGTGCTAGACTAGCCCAGAAAAGGGGAAAAATCACATTGTTCCTACTTCCATCTTTCTTTTAGAATCTGCTGTTTCACTGGCATAAAAATTTGGTGATGCAGGAGAAATTTGAGACTATAGAGGCACTCAGGTGTTGGCATTTCAAACATTTCTGTTGTAAATTTAGCACAATCCTGCTGTATGCCCTTGGTAGATGAAGTCAAACGCCTACCCCTTCTCACACCTACATCTATTGAAGTAAAGAAGGTTTGTTCAAGTGGAGCAGTTGGTTCTAGGAAATGGAATTGTAATTTTAAAATGAAAGATGAAAAGCACTGTATATGCTAATGTTTTTTATTGGTAGTTATTTTCTAAAGTAAATGAAAGCCTAGAATTGCCCTAGCATTGTATGATAAAGAAGATAATTCATAATAGCCAGTACATTAATTAACGTTTATAACAGATGTTCTATGAATTTGTTGAAGTGTGTGCTTTATTGTTTTGTAGGTCCCAGTGAGTCTATTGAGTGATACAATTTTCTGTTGCTGCTAAAGCTTGTTTACTGCAACTAAAAATCTAGAGAATATTGGATTGTTTTATGCAGTCACTTCATTTTTATGGTTTGCAAAATACTAGCAGACTTAAACTGAAGTCAGTGAAGGAAGGCAACACAGGATTTCAACAAGGGCATCTGTAAATAACAGTACAAATAACTTCATGCACAAACCATGAAAGATCATCTCTGGCCTGTTGTCAGTTAACTTCATCAAAACTATCAATAACAAGGCACCGAGCCTAAGCGCCAGCCATTGCCTAACCGGAAATGCTTACTTCAGATTGCCCACAGTTACAAAGAACTATGAAGATACAGGGTAGATAATGGAAAAACAGATCCCTGATAAGAGTACAAAAACCAAAGAAGTACCCATATGTATCTTCTCGTTCTTACAATCTGCACTATCATGATCATCTTCTGAGATCCAGTCTTTTTCACAAAATCCACAAAGTAAAGTAGAATTGCAGGAATATAAGGCAATGGTGGAACACCCACTGGACATCTTTATCTGGAACATAACATGGACATCCAAGTAAGAATAGCTTATCCAACTAGAAGCATTACTACCTATAAGTCGTTTATCCCTTAATTAAAATGCTAGATTTTCAGGAAATTGGTAAGCTTTCTGAAATGAATGGAAATAGACTGCTTAGCACCCTTTGAGGATTTGAGCTAGCGTGTTGACCTATGTGTTGGCTAATGAACCTTCCAAGATGCATCTTTTGACCAGGAACCAACTCCTAGGCTACTATGGTAAATGACAAGGGTTTTGACATGATTATTTCTTCTAAAAAGCCTCATAAAGAAGTTAGAGGAAGTTTCACAAAAAACTTTAGCTTCTAATATTATCCTGAAAACATCAGAGTTGCATCTGAAAGCAATTTATAATCTGTCACAAAACTCTGTTTTGACATATGTTTTGTTAATTGAACTTCTGAGGATGTGCAGTTTCAACGTGTCTGTTTAAGGAAGCAGTGTTGCTTACCTGTTTCACATATTCACAGCTAAGCTAAACTTTCATCTTTATTCTGCTCAGCATTGCTGTTTCTACTACAGCCTAATACATTATTCATAACTGCTTCTAATTTTGGCCTAACTTTGAACTGGAGATAATTGGAATGTCTCCAATTGTCTTATATGTTCACACATCAAAGAGCATCAAGTCAGCAGTCAGCATTGTTCTTGCTGTATATGTATGTGTGTGTTTTAAAGAGTAAGGAAATATTGTTTTGCTAGTGATATTGGGACATTCCCCATTCTTCTTTCAAAAATAAATGATGATAAATTCATAGTGATCTTATAGAAGGGGTGCTATAGGTTGTCATGTCCAATGCTGCAGATCTGGGTCTCAGTACAAAACTCATTGGAGGCAACTGAACTCATCTAAGTGACTTCAGTAGGTTTTAGATAAAGCCCCAAGTAAAGGTTGATTTTCAGTGTTACCTAATCACTGCTTTCCCTTTGGTGCCACAAGACTATTATGCAGAAATCTTCAACACTTCCAAGTATACTAGGTATCCTTTATTTGCTTTTCTTCTACTCATAGCTGTTTCCTTCTTTCCCGCTCCAAACTCAACCCAAATTCAGGTGAAACTGGTAAGGAGTGCAGTGAAAATCAGATGCTGTTCAAGCAGTGGGATTTGCTGGGTAATTTTATTGAGTACTGCTTGGGAGGATGTAGTGTGCAAGGTCCTGTTTGCTGAATTAGCCTTTGATGCACAGCAAGTTTATGGCTTGAAATGACACCTGTTTCCTAAGAAACTGAGACACATGGGTTCTGCAGGAATAGGAGATATGCTGAGCATCTGAGACTTTGATGAGGATGGGGGGAGCAGGGTTTAGATCTGGGCTAAAGAGTGCTGCTTGAACTGCTTTGCATTGCAGCTGGTTTGAATCTGATCACATCAAATGAAGGAAACTCACAGAGGCTGAAGTACATCATGTCCCTAATTCCTGTTTGAAATTTTGCAAATATCCCACAATAACAACAGTTCTTTAAACCTTCCTGCAACCTCACAAATGTTACAGTGCCTTTTTCTCCCTGCAAGCTAGATGCAGTTACAAACAGCCTCTCTCTAGCATACCCTTACAGACATTTGCAGTGTATGAAAACTGGGTTTTGGGGATTAACATGTTAAGCACTGAAGTGCTTTATTGTATAATTTGCAGTAAGCCATATTACTTTTTTCTACAGTCACAAGTCACTATTTTCATTACTGAGCTAAACGGCCTCATCTTTTTTTATTACTGTTTTTCCTTATAATCCCGTCCTCTATATTGTGATGGTACACTTGACTTTCGAAGTCAGATTCTGCATGTATTTTGTGTTTTAAACATAGATACAAATTGTCTCTAACATGCCTAGCAAGAGCAAAAATCTTTAATGATTTTGCTAATTTTTTTTTTAAATCTGGATATACTATCTCTGTCAAAGTGACTAGTAATGTTCTACACACCTAGGAGATTCACCGAATCAAGATCATAGCACTCCAAATGTTACAGCACTGAAGTTACACCCCAAGTCAATACACATAGGTAGTACTTAGATTTATCTTGAAGTTGCCTGTTCAGTTTCCTACCAAGATCTCTGCTCAGTTTAGAAGACAACCAAAGTTATTACAGACTGCAAATGGTTGATATCTTCCTTGGCAACAGATAAAAACTAGCAAAATACAGTTTGAACTGGATTCAGGCATCCATAGACATCAGCAAGATTAGTACCTATAACTGAAAATCTAGTCCCTTGCTTTATAAATAGATCACAGTCCTTTTCTGTACATTTCAATTTTTCTTTTCATATTGTTGATGAATAAATAGTAGAAGGTGTTGATTTAAAAAAGCCAGTTTCTCCTTCCCAAAGAATAATTTATACCACACCTCTTGGCCAGTCAGGTAGTTTACAAGTCACCTACTTGTTTTTAGAAAGTAGTTATTAGGTGGGTTTATTTATTCCTTTTTAGTACTTTGGTTTCATGTTTTGACCAAAATGAGTTCTCTTGCAATTGATTTTTGAAATAACGAAGTAGTTAAAAAGGAAAAAGATGTTCAACAAGTCCATTATGCTCAAATGCTCCCCAGTATAGTTTTGAAGGTGATAGCTCTAATTTTTCTGTGATATTGTTTGCGTTTGTATAAATTAGGTGTCATCTTGGGTTTTATCAGACTTTGGGCTATATCCTGAACATGCATGCATCTGTATGGCCAGAGAGCTCCAGTAGTTAATAGTTTGGATTTTATTTGAAAGTCTTGTCTGAGAGGATGCTGTAAGTTAGTGCACTGTTGTGTGCTAACTGGGGGGTTTACAAGTAAATTCATGCCTGAATTTTTGAATACAAATAAAATTGTACCCTCAGCTGGGTGTGTGAACTCTGGCCTGGGAAGTGGTCTGGAATGTCGCAGTAGGATAAAATAATCTGGAGTTTGCCTTTGAGGAACAAAACAGCCATTCCTAGAAGTTACAGCTGTGGATTGGTCCAAACACTGAAACAGCTGAAGTCTTCTTGCTTCAACAGATTTGGCTGCAAGTGAGTGAGTTTAAAGCATTTTCTGTAACTATGTTGCTTTTGAAAGATTTAAATACTAATTCAACTACTACTAATATTCTATCCTTTAAAACCATCAATCAGGTCTTTAAAATTTGATATTTTACAATTCACATTACAAAGGAAGTGCACTTACACTGCTGCTATAATAATTATATTTCACATTATTTTTTATTTAAGCTTTTTTTATGCTTAAATATCTTAAAATTCACTAAAGGCACTTATGCCCAAATTATTTGAACAGGAGTTTAGATTCTGTCCCTTTAAAGTACATGTCAAGGCTTAGACACACTGTTGCTGTGATGCCTTTTACCTACAAGCAAGTACCTATCTTGGGCATTAGCAATATGTGTGTATTTCTTTCCAGTGTATTTTTCATCTTCTTTTTTTTTTTTTCATATAAAAAGGTAACATTTAACAGCAACAGCTAGCTGGCAATACAGTCCTCAAAACTGAGCTAGCTAAGGTATCTGCTCACGTTTCTGATTGCTTTGAGGAACATTCCTTGTATAGTTATGGCAAATGTCCCAACATCATCTTTCGTATCCTTTTAGTGATAATCTGTGTTCAGCTTTCAGCTGCAAAGGACTAAAAGAACATTTCAAGCCCACACAAAGTCTGATGAGAGCTCACGGCTGTGTACAATTTAGAACAGCAAGCTGCATGTTCCCTGTTGCAGCAGTGAACTGGTCAGGATTTTACTTATTTAGTATTTTTTAGCATTATTCAAATACAGCTGATATCCACCAGAAAAAAATTGCAAATCAGCAATTTTTTTAGTTCCGTGCTAGGAGAATAAATAATTTGGTAAGACTATAAGAAAGTAGGAAGGTAAGTGTGGATTGAAGATGCAGAGAAGTTTTCTCCTTAGCATGTTGGTGAACAATAAGGAAAGAAAAATCAGCCCAGGAAAGGCATCACTTACCTTGTAAGTTTTTAACCTTTCCCCAAAAGCCTGTCCTGCAAATCCCTTGAAGTGCCATGTTCAGCTACCAGCGTTTTTTGCTACCCATCTTTTCCTTCCCCTCCTCCACCCATCTTCTTCCCCCTTCCCCCAACTTCCTATTAAAAGGAAAGCTACCAAGAGCTCATAAGTAACAGGCTCATGCTTTCAATCAAAGGAGAGAACTGAATAGCCTTCCACTTGGAGTGAGTTCAGCGGATCTAGAGTCAGGGCCCCTTCATTAATGAGAAAGGAGTCTGTTCACCTTCTGAAATCTTTCAGCACTCCCTGAAGCTGCCTGAACCACACAACTTGCATTTCTCATAAATTTCCCCCCTGTGGCCAGTTTCATTTCTCGCTTTCTCTCCTTCATCTCTTGAAAACCAAATATGCAAAGGTAATTTCCCTGCACTTGCACAAGTAGATCCTGAGGTTCCTGATCTTTATTTGCTCATTAAGAGGTGCCATTTCAAATTAATTCCCTCCTTTTCCTGGCCCCCAAACCCTTGATTTCAGTGAAAAAATTAGTTGGGCTTAGAATTATATGCAAGGAAAACTAACATTTGTGTCAGGCTTGCTAGGCATGTGTGCAGTGCAGGTCCAAACAGTGGTTTTGATTCTCAGGCTCAGTGGTTTCCCCTCACAGCATTTTCACCCAAACCTCTTGTTTCAGTTCACACCAACTGAGTTTTATTTTGAGCTTATAGGGGTTAGAATGAACCCTGGAAATTCAAATGCAAAGCTCCACTGGAACAGCTGCTGTTCTCCCTTTTGGTCCAAACTACATTACCACCTAAAATGCTAAAATCATCCTTAGCTCCTGAAACTTAGCTCAGGTTTGGTGAAAACCTCATTAACCTAGCATGATACCTGCTTGGTTTGGGAGATTTTATTGGCTGATTTTTTTGCACTAATTCTATATCATAAATATTAATATGACCTCAACACCCCACCACATCCAAAATTGTATATCTTCATTCACATGTTGTCAGAAAGAGAAAGGCATTCTTTGTCATTATTTCAAAAATGAATTTTTTACTATGTCTGTATCTATGCTATGTCTATAATGTTAAAGGAATAGTTACTGTCAATGAGAGAATAAACCAGTGAGGAAAGGCAACATATGTGACTTCTCTCAGATGGGTCCCAAGCTTGCACAGCACAAGTATCCAGTTGTTTTTCTATGGATGGTCTCATATATGATACTTTGGTCTGGGGACCAGTGTTTTGGTAGCACTCCTGCTATGATCACATATGTAAATATAAATGACTTTGCTTGTGACAAGAATGGGGGAAGATGCTTTGTGTGTGGGAATGTGAATTGAAAAGGAATGGGAATTGATAAGAAATGCATGCTTTATAGATTCAGCGTAGCTGAGCATTGGTTTAGGTTTTGATAGTGCCTTTGACATCAGAGAGTTTTGGTTCTCATTATAATATGTAAATGGTTATGGTCAAAATTCAGACTGAATTGGCCAAATTCAGACTTCTGTTGGTCTTTAGATCCATTCCACTTCAAGAGTTATCTTTTTCTATTATTTCATAACTGATAGTGAAAAAATTTCTGTTAATTTCCCTGGTGGTATCGGGAGAAAAAGTCATAATACATGAGAAAGAAGAAATAAATTTTTGATTGTTGAGCTGTGTTTGTTATTTTATGTTGGTAATACATACACCTCGAGGATATCGTGACTAAATGAAACTGAAAATCTGAGTGAAAAGTACCTAGAATTCTTGAATGAAAAAGAGATAATTTGTCAAAACAAGCCCTGTGCAGTAAAGATTTCCATGGGAGAAAAAAACAACTAGAGAATGCACAACTGGAGTACTGTGTATGTGATGTTAATTGCTGTGGGTGCTGATTGCTTGCTAATTTAAATAGATATTGTGAGTGCTCAAAACCAGGGTATGAAGTGCTGGCAGTAGCTTTCTCTGCCTGACAATCATGCAAAAGAATAATTTGTGATTGGAATTACAGATATAGCTGTAAGATTATAGGCACGACCAACTGTGTATCCCTCTTCTCCCCTTCCAGTTATTTTTTTTTCATGCCTAAAGTAGCTTAACTGAGGATTGAATATAATTGGATCAGAAGATAGGAATGAAGGTAGCCCAAGTGGAGGACAGTAGTACTGTAGCAGTAAGTTAAGATGCTGGTGTATTGCAACGTGTATCACTGCAGCAAGTGACTGTAAAATCTGGCAAACAGAGTGCCAGTTTGTTGTGACTCAGTCACTGGCACACAAACAGCCGATCTGTTGTTTCTGGTGTCAGTGGTGAGTATCCTTAAGGCTACATATTTGTGCTCCTGCCCGTGCCTACTCTTCCAGCTGTTCAGCAGCAGTGCCTGCTGGCACACTCCGTAGCAGCCTATGCAGCAGAGGGGAAGTGTTCACTTCTGCTCTCCAGGCTTGTTTTTATACTAGCAAGCATTTCTCTCCTTGCCATTATTTCAAATCAGGGAAGGGAGCTGCTCCTTGCCAGGACTGTGCTCGGGCTCTGACCTCCGACTGCTGCTATAACCAGGTTCCTGGGATGGCTGCTGTGCTCCTCTCGCCTGCCTGGGGAGCTCAGCCTCCATGTCGAGCCTGGTGCCCTAACGCTTCCCAGCTGGCTGTGCAGCCTCGCAGTCCTACTTGCTACTGTCTGCCGTTTGAAAAATTAAGAAATAAAAGCTTTTAAAGCATAAAACTCCTCCTCTCTCATTGCTTAGCTCTAGCATTGCTTTGAAATGTAGCTAGCATTCCCTTGTACTTCAAACAAGCCACCGAAACTCCGGGTTAATTCTCACAACACACCTATCACCAACTGCTTTGTATGTGTGCTGCAGGAGTGCCTTGAGGCCCCGTCGTGCAGCTGTGCCAAAACCAGGCAGCAAGGAGGCATCCTGCTGCGGTCCCCGGCCTCTCTGTGTTGCATGTGGGGAAACCGAGGAAGGCAGAAGTGGAAGTAGCTGGCCTGGATCACACACTAGGTGAATCATGGGGCTGGAAGGAGAGCCCGGGTGGCCTGGAGCTTTCACCAGTCGCCGCCTTCTTCTTCCCAAGCCCCAGGTGTCATCTGAACATTTGACTTCCATTTTGCAGCCTTGCTTGGCTTCCCTGTTCTGGAATCACGGGGATCATTTGAGCCCCTGTGGCGCAATGACCTGCTTTTTTCAGGGTTTTTCTGGTTAGGCTCACCATGAAGAACAAAACTCCTAGGCATAGCTGAAGCTCCTTGCAGTGATTAAAACTGCACTGTGCCTACAGCAAATGGCATGAGAGCATTTCAAGGACTGCTCGATCGTGAACCGTTCCCTGCAGCTGTGCCCAGAAGTAGTTTATTTAAAATTTGTATTCCTATTTCAGTTTTCTAAGAGAGGAGTGTTTAGGCTCTTTTAAATTCTGTCCAATAGAAACTAAATTAAATCATACTGTCATCTATCTTCTATAGTCTTATTATTTTAGAATCAATTAAAAGCTTGTTTACTGTTACGTGGGCTGCTCTGGATTTTCAGGTAGGCAAAGAATGTCATCCTTTGAATTATTTAAGGTTGTGTTGGAACAGTTACCTATTTACTTTTCTATTGCTACTAAATTTCAGAAAAGGCTAAGGGGGGGTAAAAAAGGCCTGTGTTTATTCACGCAAACAGCTCTGCAAGTCCCACCGCTGCCACACAGGAAGGTCCATCCTTAAACCAGTTGGAAATTTGGGGCTGTGAGCCTTTGCCTTCTGTTTTGTTACTGCTGAAGTTAACGAGTCAAGGGTCAGGGCGTTAATCAGTGACTATGGTGCAGAAAAGAGTTGCTAAACTTGTGGTGAAATATGAGCTTGCTGTCATGGGAACAGAGTGGGAAAGGCAGCCTTCGGGAAGAGCCAGCCCCACCGAGCCACCGGCAAGGAGGACAGCCTGGTAAGGGCACCTCTGCCTGCAGCACTGCTGTAGTGCTGATTTACATCTGTGCATGTGTGTACTCTGCATTTAATCTTCATTTTTATGGATTTTCCTCTACCCTTTAACAAGTCAGTAGCCTGCTAGAGTCTGTTGCCTAAAAATTAATGTCAGTCCTCAAATGCGTGATTATTGTTGCTTGGTCTGAATGGCGAGAAAGTACCAAGTAGTTAGGGTAAACTCTGCAACCCCAAAAGTTTCTGAGATGTTATCTTTGCCCAGCAGTAACTGAAGCTCTAAATCCTTCTGTGCTCAGTCCACTGACAAGTTTCCTTTAGCATAAGCAACCCTTTAAGAAAGGAGCTGTTAGCAGTGTGTACAGCTTTTACAGTGCAGTTCTGAGTCACGATACTGGAAGGTGCTGAGCAGATGTAATGCCCATCAATTTGTTGTTATTAATTACAAGAGAGGACTGCTTCATGCAGATTCTCCCTTTCTTTCATGCACTCAGACGGCCTGACTTCTTTATTTACTTTTTTCTTGTTTAATTTGTGATCAAAATGGGAAGATGCTGCCTTTGTAAAGAGATCTATCTAAATTAAGAGATTATTATCTATTTATTTAGAATACGCAAATCAAATTTCATGTTCTCATTCAAAGCAGAGACTCTTTTCTCCTGGGTGTCACCAGTCTACAGGGGAAGCTATTGCACTTTAATATAATTCCTGAACCATTAATCATACTGACTATAGTTTTGCAAGAGGCAAAGCTTTAGTTGCTTACAGTCCATTCTTTAAACTTAAGCTATTTATTTACTGGGCATCCTTGCTCCTCCCTTAAGACCTTCAGGAATGAAAAATGTAAGGGGATACCAGTTCCTTTATTTAAGTATGCAAACACTGTGGCAAAAGCAAAGTCAAAAGATGTGGCAGAAGTTAATACAAAATAATGTATCCCAACTAGATTCTGGTTATAATTTGGAAGCATTCAGTACTGCCATCTGTTTTGTAGTCCTGAAACACATGTGGATGCCGGATAGCACAAGTCCGACAAACCTGGCAATTGCTCTAATTTGTCCGTAGTCTCTGCCCCTCCCAGGGACCTGGGCACAATGCAGAGATAACTGGGGTCTGGTTGTACCCCACCTCAGCTTACTGTGTTCAGCTGCTGCTTTGCTATCCTAACTTGCCCATCTTCCTTCTCTACAAGTAGTGCAGACTTACTCTTCTCATTTCAAAAGATTATCAAAGCTAGAGATAGATGTTATTCAGCATTACCTCTGCAGACATCATCAGCATATGAGATAAATAATGCTACCCTCAATATGTTATGGCTATTCCAATTTATTATCAAAAATCCAGTTTGGCTAAAATGGTTGCGTGTATTACTGAGAGACTTACAGTCCCAGTTTCAGGATTCAGTTACTCTGTGTTGTAAGACAGTCTATTACTTGCATAAAAAAAAGAAGTAATGTTCATTTTCCGTTATTGCTTGGTGGCAAAAACTGTAATGGGATGCTTATTGCTGATGATAAACTTCTAGAGCCCCTGAAAACAAATGAAATTTTGGCCAGACTATTCCTAGCCTGTATTTTCCTAACTTCTTGCCCTTTGGTGGCTAAATTGTATTGGTGTTCCTTTTGCAGATTATTTTTACTTCATTTTAAGACCTGTTTCTCATTTTTAAAAAAGAATTAAAACTTGTATCAGAAAATCAGGCTTATTTTCAATCTGTTATTTTTCACTGTCAGTTTCCTAACCTGTTTCCTTCCTCAAGGGACTCAAATATATGAACTTCTAAGTACAGAAATAGGCAGGTTTTCTCCTTCTTCTATTTTCTTTTTATGGGTTTTTTTTTTGGTGTTTTTTTTGTTTTGTTTTGTTTGGGGTTTTTTTTTTGTGCCTGTGAGGCTAGAGCCCTGGAGATTTCAAGCTTCTTTCATCCTGCAAAATGTCAGCAATTTCAAAGAAGTGGGTTCCTGTACACTTCTTTTTACATGCTCTACAGTATTCTTCAAATTTGACTTGCAAGCTCTTCCTCTGCAGGTGAGAAGGGAGTGCAGGCAGGGGACACATTTATACCTTAGACTCTCTGGCTGAAACAGTCACCAGGGAGAGGAAAGTATCCTGGCACAAGCAAGCTGTGCATAGTCCAAAAGAATGACACTGCTTTTTGCATCTCCACCCTCTTTTTGTGGCCTCCTTCTGAAGTTTGCAAAGTAGCAAACTCATGTAGCTGAGAGCCAGCTTTAGGATGTCTTAGCTTTCTGTTCTTGTAGCAGAAAGAGACGTTAGAAACCATCAAACAAAACCAGCTATGTCACGTCCATTTCTGTTGCAGTCTGTGATCTACATGCTGCAAGAACTCTGGGTCTTCAGCTAACTTTTCTTCTTTCTGGGCTACAAGCTACCAGGTGACAGAGCTGGAGATTTGTTGAGGCTTGTGTGTGCAGGTCTGCGTGTCTCTTCATTTAGACCAGAAGATGATGGGGAGTGAAGGGAATGGGAATAAATCCTATTCCTGGGAACCAAACCCAGCAATGGTAATGAAGAGGCCAGCAATTGATAGGAGAGGAATGTAATTAAGAATGCACAAAAGACAGCTGGGCCGCATGACCAGATTAGTATGGAGAAGGGAACAAGGCAGAGGGCAGGTATGTGCTGGGGGGAACAGCGGGAGATGCGGATGAGCTGGGAAAGTAGTATGTGTAAGGAGGGAGTGCAGAAAAGAGGATGAAGAGATAGGAACGAAGAAGTGGGACAAGGCCAAGTAGAGTGTGCAATAATGTTTGACCTTAAAACATTAAAGCCATTTAAAACTTGTCAAAAGTTATTTTCTTCACAGATATGTACTGCATATTACTTTCTTAGAGGAAGGAAAGGTGCTTCCCATGTTAATATGAACGAAGAGTTTCAAGACAAATGTCCTCTTAGATTTGTGTGATCTATTCTGGGCAAAAATAAATGGCTGTGTTTAAAACAAAAATATCTATTTAATTTTTTTTTAATTGTATATTATGATATTGAGGAATGGTCACTTTTTCCTTTCAGTCTGTGCTCAGGATTTCCTTATTTTATAATGTGTGAGGGGTGCAGCTCATGTACTACTTTTATTTTAATGGTATGAGCAAGGGCATAAGTATAACATAAGTAGAGAATATTGTTTGACAATTCAGGAAAGGATCTTCTAAACATTTTCTTTGGGAGACGACCTGTACCCTTCCAAGGAAAAATCTTCTAATTCTGCCTGAAGCCTCCCACCCAAATTTTCAGCCCTTAAAGCATAAAAAAATCAATCTGCTATTCCCAGGCAATCCTCAGAAGATCGGTTCTTTCACATTCTCAAGGTGAAAACCATAGTTTTTGGATGTAAAAGCTGTTATTGAATCTTAATTGAAGTCTGCACAGTAATAACCTACAGGCAAGATTCTGCAAAGCATGAAGATACATTGTTTGAGTTTCTTGGAGCTTGGAGTAATCTTTATGGCTATAGATAGATGAATCTCTTTCAGTTTAAGTATCCTACAGCATATTTAAGGCAAATTTAATTAAACTGAATCCATAATCAGTTATTGTTCTTTCCCTGCTCCCCCTTCATTTTTAAAGTCTTTTTCAATGGAACGTTAATTACCCTGTCAAATCTTTCAGTAATATACTAAAAGTTTCTATAAAAAAAAAAGCTAGGATTATATTAAGAGAAACTCTGTTCCTTTTTTCTGAGTGAAAAAAAGCATGACCAGTTTACGAACAGGGTGAAAGAATTTCTTGGACTTAATTTTGAAGAAAGTTTAGCAGTTGTGAAAAGGATCAAAGTAGCAACCTGGAATGTGTATTTTTATAGCTACATTTAAGTAATAACATTTTATGTAGAAGAAAATCCCAGGTTTCTTTTTTTTTTTTTTTCTCCTCTTGATACGGTTTTTCTACTCCCATGGAAATAAAATAAATACAGGATCTAGATGCAATGCTCTGTTGTGCTAAACTGGAATGAAATACACAATTCTTGTTCTGCTTCATGTTGCTTTGTCCTTCGAAGCATACGAGAAGCAAATTTGGAAGCTAATGTTTCATGAGAGCTTGTGGTTCCCAGGCTATCATAGTGTGTGTCATCTTGTCTCGGGTGGTGTTACTGAGTGTGACAGATGTACTACAATTTCCCAACCACAAATAGGAATGTTTATTTTACTTATAGGATGCTAATTGCTTAGCTGTCATATTTTGCAAAGCTGTGTGAAGATGATGATGAGGAGGGAACACTTGGAAGAAAGAAAGAAATCAAACCATAGTTTTGGTGCTGTCAGAGGAGTGGGTGTTATATGTGGGAGGTAAAGGCGTAGGGAAAAGGAGTGACATTTACTGAACTTATTGCTCAGGCTCCTTGTAGTTCAGATGTGCCTACTGATGGTATTTGTAGAGTAGCCCATGTGTGAAAGAGGAAAAAATGACCTTATATTTAAAAAGGGGAAAAAAAGAAATCCTTAGCCTCCATTCTGTCTAAATCAAAAAACATATTTAGCAATTCAGAGTAGTCACTTGTGCGTTCAGAACTGTCAAATCTGTCACATATAAAGGCTACATCAGTGAAGGGCATGTATTATATTAGAAGTGTTTAATGCCAGTAAGTAAAGCCTGCTGAAAATGTAAGGACAGGTATAGGGGTCTTTAGCTATTGACTGCTATGATTAGCTGAATGCCATATGGCTCAGTTGCACAGGTCTCTGACTTGAAACATCATCAGCTATCCTGCATGAGTGTAATATCTAAAACTAAACATACTGCAGAAGACAATTGATATAAGGCTCCACAGAGAGCAAACCTACCTGCTCTTTATTTACTCTTTACATTTTTGGTGGGTGAAATGAGCTAGGCAGCACTTCGACCATGTTGTTATTTACTCCAGTGAAAGAAAAAAAAATATTTGATGTGTTATTTTCATGCTGTTAAGCTCCCAAAGGCTAACTACTGTGAAGAAGATAATGTAGTATTTAGTCGTCAAGTTTGGGATTAATAGATTAGGATGCATAGTTAGTAAAAATCAGCACTTGTCACATCTATGTGAGTCCCATGAGCTATAACCATCTTCAACATCTCTATTGTTCCAGTCATTTTCAATTTTGTTTCCTACTCTGCAGAATTTCCCAGGAGATGTGATGGGTCAGTAGCAGGCCAAAGAAGGAGTTCAGACCTAATCTAATCAATATTGTGACAAACGTAATGAAAGAAGCTATGTCACCTTGGAATCCCAGTACATTTTATCAGCTCTGCTCCTAATGGGATGTGACAGCGAGGTTGATCTGTGTCTCCTTAGGACAGGAGAGAAGTTGTGAAAGGGCTTGTGCAAGGATAGCTGTGTGACAAAGGGTAATCTAACTCCATGACGATTGCAGCTTAAGGTTGAAACTAGAGGTCCTTACTTATGCATCAAACATCAAATAGTTATTTTAATAACCTTTATTTTCAAGTGAACTGTTTGTGCCTTTATTACATTTTAAGCTCCTCTAACGTCATCTCTATTGAGAGATGGTAACTTTTTCTGTTTCTGTGGGAAGGTTCTGAAATTGGTTTCACAAATTAGAAAGCAGTAGTCACTGGTTTTGTATGTATTCCAAGCAAAGCACTTTCACTTCAGGAGGTTTTATATTTTATTTTGAATTGCCCCTTTTTGCAATCACATACAACAAGATCACTTGTTCCACCAGTACGTGACATTTCTATGAGACTAAAGTCAATGTCTCTTACTTCTTTTGTCCTGCAATTTGCTCCCTTAGTACTCCTTTATCCTAAATTTAGCTGCTACGTTGGTAGTCTTCACTGATGCATTCTGGTGTGCAATTTCAAATTTTTGTGCTGTTCTAGTTTTGAGGTGGCAGCTTTGCTAAAGATTGTTTTTATGATAACCTCATTTTCTGTGCTCAGGATTGAATATATCATTACCAAACCTAATGGCTTCTGTCCTTAAATTTAATAATTCTAGTTTCTCTGCCCAGCTAGGTTCCTTGAGACCCTTCATGTTTTGGCTCATCTCATCTGTTGTCTTTATAATTTTTCTGTTCTTAAGTGTAGCCCACATACTATGATGGGCTATTCTCACATACTATGATGGGCTATTCTCACTCTATGGGTTATTCTCACAGTATTTGCTTGCTCTGTCCCTTTACCCTTAACTTTCCACCTCAGGATGAATATTAATTACTGTCAAAATGTTCTCATGCATAGAAATCCTGTGAACATGTAGACTATCATTTGCGTATCTGGAAACCTGCAGAGATATTACTATCATAACTATCAGTGTTGGTCAAGAAGCTCTCATACCTTATTCCTTTTCCTTGGGGAGATAACCTTTGAAGTATCATGTGAAAATTTACCAGTTTCTTCTCTACACATAATATTTTAACATGAAAAATTATGCTTGTCCTTTAAGTGCAAGTTTTTTCTGAATCTCATTTTCAATTATTGACGTTTTCTATATGAGGATTTCCATAAATTGCCTTGATATGTAAATAGTGGAGCAAAGCTGCCTTATACTTTTTACTAATCCTGCAATTACATTCCATAGAGCCTTTTTACTTTCCTTAATATGAAACTAAACCCTCCTCTCACCTACTCCTTTACATAACCAATGCACTAAGAATTATGGACCTGACAGCTAAATCTAGCTTTTAAATCCCAGGCATAGTAGCTATGTGCTGTTGCTGCTCACTGTTTCTTTCTAATAAGCTGTAAGCAGTGCAATATCTTATTAGTTAATTTGAAAATCGTTTCTCAAGGGATTGCACGGCTTATGTGCATCAGGTCCCTACCAATCCACTTAAAGCTTAAATTCACCAGACTGAGAAACTCAGTGTGGGATTGGATCTTATTTGCTGCAGCAGAAACATTAATTTTCCTGTAAAGTACCAGGATAGCATTTTTGACCTAGCAGAAGTTATACTGAAAACACCCCTGAACCACATTTTCTGGAGATGGTAAATCCCACATGTCTGAAAATGAGAGCTCTCACTTTCTAATTGTTTTTATTTGTAATATACCAAAACCTGCTATTTTTTTGATCTTACAGAAAATATTTTTTATTCTGTTGCATAAGCTAACAGAAGGCATATTTTGTTGCAATTCAAATGCCCTGCTACTCTTGAAATTTCAGTGTTGTTATTGCTCTTTGTTTAATTAATTAACTTGGAAAAAAAGGGACTGAGAATGAAATCTTTGAGACAAAATACCTATCTTTGACTCAAATATCTGAAACTTGATTATTGATGTTCTGGGAAGCACCACCTGAGTTTGGGATGGGCTGATCCCAAAAGGGAAATTCAAACATCCCTGGAAAGCTGCGCTTTGATTCTATGTTTAGGGCTTCTCAGTGTACTGCATCACTTTAAACCTGCCTGCACAATGCTGAAACCATCTCACTTGGTGAATATTCATTCAAATCGATGTTTCTGTCTTTTCTGGTATTCCACTCGAGGAAAAAAAAATCATGTACCACAATACCATGAAATATCAGCCTCTGTTTCCATTTCTCCACAACAGCATTGTATAAAGCCACCACCACATAGTCTTCGTTATGGATGGTATCAATTCATTACATATGAGCTAAGTATGACATAATACACAGAATAACGAGTGAATTTATAAACTGCATCACAGTTTTAAATGTGCTTTCTCTGTAACATATTATTAAATTACTTTAACTAAATCATGCACGGCTAGATGTCTCTCGATGGCTGAGCTCTGCCGTCATTGCAGTAGCAATACCTAGCACAGAGGTGCTCTCACTGTAATTTGCCCAAAGGCGTATATGCCTCCTAAAACACCAGCAGCACATGGGAACAGATAGTATAGAGCATAACACTGTGCAAAACTTACCGGGGTCTCAAGGACCATGTCTTCTCCCAGCTGGGGCACCCCGCACGCTGGAGTCTCTCCCTGCTTTTTGCTGCCACAGAAGCAAAGAACTGCTTCACTGCTCCTCTTTCACGTCTACGTTCAGGCAAAGTGTGCCGAGGACTGTGGTGAGCCCTGTGTTTTCCATTACAATTATACCCCAGAAAAACTGAAAGTACGACGGAAGATAACACACGAGAGGAAATTCTGAGTCTCAGTCTTCCACTACGTAGGTGTCATGTGCTGGGCTGCCGGGTAGTGACTGGGAACTTCCATTCCTGTCCTTGAGCTATAGCGCAACCAAGGCTGTTTTGCTGTTTTCTCTACGTATAGGGTTATAGGAATTGACATGCTAGTTAAGACCAGTGTACAGATGTCGTGAAGGGAAGGAAGTAGGTTTTGGGCAGGCATTTCTAACTGGCTGCTTTCTTATATCATTGCTGCTAAAATTTCTCCAAAATTCTGGTTTTGGTTTGGCATGATTTTAGAGCAGCATCTCGCAAATGTCTTAGTTTGATTATCTCTTTTTTGAAAATGTAAAATTCCTACAAAGCTACCTGGAAATTGTTTACAATGTTTTCTATGGAAATCTGAAGCTAGGAACCAATACTCTGGAATTAAACATTGACTTTTTTTTTTTAATCAGTTTTCATTTGAGTATTCTTTGTACTTGATTTTTGCACAATAATGTCTACAGTGTAACAAACATTCTTCAGAAGCTCAATTAATTCATAGAGAAAAAAATACTAGATGTATTCTGCTTGGAAACCTGAATAGTTTTCCCGAATGGTATTATATTACCTTGATAAGTAAAATAATAAGAAAGAAGGAATTCTCTCTGTTCCATATATGTCTACGGTGTGAAATCTTCCAAGCAAGGCAAATCAGAAAGTAGCAAAAGGAATTTTCTGTGTAGATAACATTAGTTTGTAGTTAATGAAGACAGCATGTCAGTGGTGAGGTGTTTTTTGTTTTGTTTTGTATTGGGTTTTGTATAAAGGTATAGAAACTTAAATAAGGATGTAGAAATAAGGACACTAGGGAAACGGGACAATTGGCAAAGGAAATGAGGAAGAAATCACAAAGGTGATTGCAAAAGACAATGACATACCTTTATGGAAATGGAGCTGGCATTTCCATAGAGGAAATGTGGAGGAATAGTTTAGAAAGGGAATGTAGCAAGATAGAGATGTGATTATATGCTAGTAGAATACATTTGGAAGAGGTTAGTGCAATATGTTTAGTTTAATCTTGCATGGGGCATGGTATCTGAGAGCAACAATGGTTGGATAAGAAAGATTTGACTTTTACAAGTGATGTGTGTGTTTAGATGAGATCTGAGAAGTGGATGTTGGAGAAGTGGATGACTGAGGAGCACATAATGAGTCCCTTAATCAGAGATTCACCTGAAGTGATGGAAGGAAAGGAAAGGTGTATGTGTGGGAGACTAAGGGGTTTTGAAAGCAAACATCAACAATATTGAATTTTACAATGAACTGTTGACAACACTGTTCAGTGTCTTTGCCTGCATTTCCTAGTGCACAATTGGGCTTCAATTGTGTTCCAAGATTCTTTCTTCTGCACCTGCTTACAGAGTCTTCTAATGTCTGAACTAATTTTTATTCAAGTCTAAGGCTGCCCAGTGTGAATTCTGAACAATATAAATCTCTAACTATAAATTATCCTACACCACTGCATCCAAATAAAAAAGAAACTTCTATGTAAGAATCATAAAAGGTGAAATAATACTTACTTTGCATTTCTTTACAGCAGCATTGCACAGTGGTTCTGCCATCCAGCCTTTCCCAGTAGGTGGACTTCCAGCTATTTCACTCTATGATTTTTGTCATGTGTCTTGCCTCCTTCCCCTTAAAATGAGGGGTGCAATGGATTACTATTCAGAACACACTGTTATTTTCCACTGAAAATGCATTGTAGTATCAGAATAAAATTTGGCACGCCTAGTTTTAGAGAGGGGAGGGTCATAAGAAGGAGGAAATAGCACAAATTATGGTATTACAAAAAGGGGGGAAAGGCAGAATTTTAAATACTAGGTGTCAAGAAAAGGGCCGTAGGAAAGGAGTTGGAAGGGTTAAACCCCCACCCCAGTCCCCCAGTGACAGCAGTTTTGTAATAGTCATTAAGAAGCAATATCTAGTAAAATATCAATAATTACATTGCTAAATTGACTGGTTATTAAACTGCATGCTGAAAACTGTTTAAGAAAAGCCTTGGAATTTAGAATTTTATTCCTTAGTGCAGTTATGGTGATAGAAGAGTAATAAATCTTCTTTTCTTCTTGACAAGTACTATGGCAGCATAAAGGAAAGTGACAGCACAATCATATCTCATCAGAATGATGGATAAATCATTAACTATATATGTTCAATACCTACTAAACTGTCTTAAAGGTGACTTAAAAATAAAGAACATAGAGAAACTGGCAACCATTCTGTTGACACCTAAGATAAAATGGACTGAAGAGAATCCAGGTTTGAGCTGTTTCAAGACACATTGTAGTTATGATAAACACAGACACACCACAGACCAACTTCAAAACAGACTCTTGTAGGTTTTTAGTAGGACTTGGGGTTTTTTCAATTTTTTTTCCTACAGGAAGTTCACTGTTGCTGCATTACTATGCTGAACTTTGTGTTGTGATTAGTACCACTGACTTGGGTGCAGGTGTTTTTAGTTTCAAGGCATTTTTCTTTTCCTAAATATGCAATTAAAATAGAGCTGTGAGCGTGCTGGCTGGCACCAGCCACACAGGGGTGTTACAACTGAAGCTCTTTTCCTTCAGTGATGGCACTAACCTGAGCTCTTCTCTGAGCAGGTATTTCTTTAGCACGGAGACCTCTACCTTTTTCGAATTTGAATTACTCACTGGAATTAAATATTGGGGGAGTTTGACAGACAAGTGGAATAAGCACACAAAACTCATTTCCCTTGAAAATCAGACTAAAAAATAATACTTATTTGCACAAAAAATGGTATGTAACTAAATATATAAATATTTTATAATATTTTACAGCAAGTAGGTTAACAGTTACGAGAGCGATAATGTCTTCATGGCCATAAGGAATTAAGGACTTCATATACTTGTACCTTCAAGTCTGAATTTTCCGAAGTGATTCAATGTCATCAATGAATTTTGTTTTCAGTTAGTGCTTGATCAAGCTCTTAGTTTAAACCAACTTTTAAAAAACTTCTGGGGCTCCTGTGGTCTCAATTAATCAATAGGTTATTTTAAATCAAAGTAACTGTCTATTTTCAAAGCAAAATCTGATTTCTTTGACTTTCATTATACAAACAGAAGGAAATATAGGAAGTAAGCAAGAAAAGTGAAAAGTGCAATTTTGGGTTGGATGTACACTGTTCTGTTACTTTCATGTGATACAAGGTTTTTCTGTGTTAATAGTATCAGTGAAGAAATGCTGCTTCACTTCCATGCTAACAGCTGCAGATTTTGCCTGGAACTGAAATGAAAATGTTGTTTTGTTTGTAGGTTGTGGGTTTTTTTTTTTTTTTTTTTTTTAAATCGGTAAATGTGTTCCTGATTCAGGAGAGTTCCTCCAATGACTTTGAGGATGAAGATGACTTCCATATAAATAATTCAAAGACCTTCTGGCAGGCCTTCCAAACTCTGCTGCAGATGCCATCAGAACCTAATGCAGTAGGAGCACACAATTGTATTTAGATTGTGTTGTTAGTAGACATGTTACTGGGATGCCAGCTATGTTTATGCAGCTTCCTTGTAAAGATTTATTTTTTTCAGTAAAGCCGAAAGTGCTCTAATACCAAAGGTACTGACTTCCCATTGTAGGGTATTTCCTTTTGCTTTTCCTGTCTGCTCGTGAGGATGACAAATAAGTCTAGAGCGGGACATATATCATCTTGCCTGAGAATCAGAGAAAGCCTCTTAATGCCATAGCCTAAATGTGTGATCTATGTGCAGTTACCAGGCAAAGTTTGTCTTGACTTTCAGCATTAGCAAGATGTGACCTTTTGTAGTTGCTGCATTATGAGTTAGGCATACGCATGGGTGCAATCAACACTTTGTCATTTCTTATTCTGCTTCTCGCAACTACATATCATACTTGAAAAGACTGAATGGCCTCGGCTTTGGGAGAAAGTGGATGTGCCCATATAGGGTTAAACTAGGCTGTGACTTCAAAAAACCACAGGCAGCCAGCTTCCCTTTTTGTAAAGAGAGCAGCTTCCTGCTAGCACTGATACTGCAATATACCACTGTGTATATAAAGTGGAAACCCCCATCCCATTCAAAATTTTATGTAGTGGAACCTGCAGCAAGTGTAAAAACATAATGGTATGTTTATTTTTGGAGAAGTGGGAAAGCACTGTGGGAGTAAAAAGTTCTCATGGGGTTTTTTCACCATCCACCCAGTTACTTGTATACAGTGATTTGGAGGAAAAGACAAAAAAAGCTAATAAAATCCCAAAGGGATCACTGAATTTTGGGGGATATTTTTGCAGAACTTGGCGTTAGAGAATATATACTTGGTATTAGAAAATACAGCAGTGAAGTCTCTTCTGCTGCATCTTCCTTGTTGAGATATTATGATAATATTAAAATAATGCCCCAAATACAGTTTTTAAATGTGTAAGTGCTGTTTATTGTTGAATGCAAACAGTTGTGATTTTTTCCTAATATAAAAGACCCGTATATATACTGCAGGCTTAAAATTAGAAGCACTGTACTTCCCAAGAAAGCTGTAAGAGTGCCGTTGAACAAAAGATGTGTCTTATGTGGGTAGATTGTGATTAATATTTCTGATTGGGAACACAGGCATAGTCTTCTTTTGTCATTGGAAGTCACTGACTTTGGAACGAGACACTTTTTTCCTCCATTTTTCATATGTGAAGATTGGCTCCAAGTGTTTGGCAACAGAGTCCATTTCTGAATGTTACTACTGCAGTTTAGTTTTGATGGAGTATTATCTCTAAGCAACACCAAGGCTGCTGCAACATATGCATATGGATTTCATTTTATTTTTTTGTACCTGCATAGCGCCTATGTTTTGACTTGCATTTCGTTATGATGCTCAAAGTTACCTTGGTGTCTCCTCTTGCTTGGTACTAGTTTGTTGTTATCATTCATCAGTGCCATTGATTCTGCTGTTAGCAAAATGGAACTTTAGAAGAGGAGGATGGGAAATCCAGAGAGTTTAACAGTTTTTTATTTCCATTTAGTTGAGGACCGTGAGCAGTTGGATAGCAAAAGATATATTGCTTGCCAGGTAGGAGGTTGTCATAGTGTGGGTTCTTGGAAGTCCAGAAGGTTGACCGGCATCTGAGAGATGGAATAGTCATGGAAAATAGTGTTGAGACCTTTTCAGTTGGCTGCCTCTTGGGGCTACTTGCTGTGTTTTAGTGCTGGGCCACTGAGTAACCTCAATGGTGTCGGCACTGTAGTGCTGATGGAGAAGTTAGACGCACCCGGCACCCTGCTGCATCTGCGGTATTTCCAAGACACTGGAGACTCTGCTGCAGTGACTGCTACAGGACCCTCTGGCAGAGCCATGTGTAGTGACTGCTTTGAGGAAATACTGACCTAGAACAGGGAACTGTTACTGGATTTTCAGTGCTTTTCGCCAAAAGGGAGAAGATGCTAGTCATGAGAGAGGAAATGCCAAGCAGCGTGGTCCGATACGAGATAGGTAGCAACATGGCCTGGAAAAGGTGGTTATTAATCCATTATTCTATTACTCTGTGATTACTCTAGGAAGGGATTTGCAAGGATTGCAGGAACTAAGCATTTTTTGACGTTGAAACTTTTATTTTTAATGTAAACTTGGAATAGTTAAAAGCGAAAAGGATAGTAATGATTTTTCAATATGCAGGAATTTTTACATTTTTTATTTTAAATCATTTATCAAGTAGTGAAGATTTTGAGGAAATAGTTCTTTGAACTATTTCTCATATATTGTGAATAAAACTGTGTTCCCTTTCGGTTTTATTTAAAGTAGGAAAGAGGAAGCACTCTAAAAAAAGACCCAGAATATCACTGCATGATGTCTGATTTGTGGCTTTCTGAAGATTGTCTTTGATTGCCCAATACAACTTGTTGTTTAAGAGAGTGTTGGTGAGAAAGAGAAACTTTGTGCTTGAAACCAGCTTCCGTATTTGAAAGAAAACCTCTTTTTTTCT
Organism: Mycteria americana; assembly: GCF_035582795.1. Lineage (NCBI taxonomy): Eukaryota > Metazoa > Chordata > Aves > Ciconiiformes > Ciconiidae > Mycteria > Mycteria americana. Next base: position 29,410,855 of record NC_134370.1, read on the forward strand.
GATAATCATGACAACAGAATGGAAACTAGGTTTGATTATGTTTGTCAGTTAAACTTTGAAAATACAATAAACCTGGAAATGTATCAGGAAAACATATAGATTATGACTAATACTATCTTGAGTTTGTCCTTTAAAATGGAGATAAATTCCCCTTCAGCTATCCCCGGTACGCTGCTCATAGGTTAATGGCTAGCAAAGGGAGTGAAAATTCATAATTCCTTACAAATCTCTAAGAGCATATCTTCACTGGGCAGTGGAGAATCCTGCGGATACCCTAGGCTGTGCCACTCTGAGTCGCTGCCTGCATGCACTGCAGATCAATGCTGTCAGAAGCACTCGCTTACATATGGAAGTAGTACAGCAGCATTAGCTCAATGCTGTGCCAAGGCTTTACACCAGAGAGTGGGACTTGGGTCTGTAGAGCTAACTGCGACGTTTAGACCCTTAAATAATAGACAAAACGTACTGGACAAAACTCACTTCAACAGTTATTTTATATGCATGTAGAGAAGATGGAGTGATCCTACTGCTTTTGATGGTGCTTTGGAAAGTGACCCTGGCATGTTGTATTTTAACCTCAGTCTTTACCTATAGCTCTCATTTCATGCAAAAAGCTGCTCTTAGACTCCCAACCCTCGTTCCTGCCTGTGACACCTGTTCAATTACATACTCAATTTTTAAAAAGCATGGAGAGACACAGACTGATATAAAATGTTTTCTTCCATACTGGTTGCACTGTGAACTCTTTTCTTTTGTTGTTAAGCAAAGACACTGTGGATTAAGTAATTCTCATAGTTTTTTCTGCAATTTGTGGAAGACATTCTTGTCATACTGATGTAGATGGCATTAAATGGCTTTATTACAGTGAGAATACTTCTCAGAAGAACATCATGTAACATAAAGATGAGGACCTTAGGCCACAACCTGCATGCTCCCATCTCTGCCAGGGCCCATCAGGTATGAGCCAAGCATGGCCATGCTACAAATAATAACTAGACAGATGCTATTTGTGGAGAGCTTTCAGGATGGCAATAAATGTTTTGGCAACCTGAGTAGGGAACAGCTGTGTGCTATCGATGGCAGAGTTTTGCCCGTATTGGCAGTGCTACAAAGACTACAATCCCCTGTTCTCCAAGTGTTCTAGCAGATCATAGCAGAATGTTGGTCCTTTACAAAGAAATGCAATGTTTTGCTACCCATAATAATTATAGAGCATACAGTAAAAGCATATATGCACAATGACAGTTTAGCTATATACCAGTACTATAAATCTGATTAAAACAATGTAATCTTGGGAGTGTCTGAAGTTGGGACCAAGTCGATTTTCTGGTTCTGCTGTAGATTCTTTTGTGAGCTGTGTGTTAGCTCCCTTGTCTCTGGTTTGATATTCACATGGCTATAGTGGCATTGACTTTTCTTATTTTTCTGATGTGTTCTTGGAGAAGTGGAGGATGGAATATATATTTTTCCATTTCTTAATTCAAGTTTCATCTCCATCCATGTCCTAATGAACACTTTTATTTCAGTACACAAAACTGGAAATGGGCAACTAATTGGCAAGGCTGTACTATGCCTTACCGTTTCATTCTGTAGAACTCTTTATGATGCTGAATACGGGGCTTAAATTACTTGTACTAAGTCCACTGCTTTTTTTGCTTAAAAGCATTTCTATTTGCAAGTCAGAAGGGGAGCTTGTGGCTGTAGAATTGCTGTACACTTTTCAGGAAATAGGCTATTCAGTGGGGATTTCCTTGGTGAAGCAGATTGCTTGGCATGGGCTCAACATTTGCAAGTTTTGAGCCAAATTTTCAGTGGCCTATCTCCATTCCTGGACCCTATCTCCATTTTTGATCATCTTTCTTAGCACAAATATTTATACTCAGATGACACTGGAACATTGATTTCCTCTAAAAACAAGTGTCATCACTGCTGAATCACTTTATATTTGCATTAATGATGAACCATCCTTTGTCTCTTACTAAACGCTCTCTGGTTGAAAAGTTGTGTTAAAATGTAGGGGGATTTTTTTGTTTTGTCTTATTGTGGGGGTTGTGTTTTGCTATATTTATGTTCAGATGGTTCTCTATAGCTTGACTGTTGAATGAGAGCAATCAGTGTATGAGCTGATGCTTTCACCTATTATCTGTTGCTGCAGTCTTGTGTTTTCTCATGTCCCCCAGTGCGTGTCCCAGAATAGAATGAGGATCCTCCGAAGGTTGTGAGGCCTTAGGCAGTCACCGCATGTGACCAAAGCAGAAGCTGTGGAAAAAGCAACTATCCTTAATTCTGAAAGGAAAAACCCAGCAGCACAAGTGAAAAAATCCAGTCTGGAAAGCACCGAAAAATTTCTCACATAAATCTTCAGCATTTTTCTTGTTTACAGGCAACTCCAAACTCTTTGATCTCAAAATGGTTCATACAGTCACAATATGAGAATTGTTATAAAATGTGTTTGAAAGTGATAATATGGAAGAAGGTGAACAGGTTTGAGAAGCAGGCTTTTTTCCAAGAAAAAAGGCGATATGAAAGAGGATGCCAGAATACTTCTGGAAAGAAGGGGGGCTGGTGTTGCAGCCGGGATATGTTTGATTGGATTGAAGTGAAAAGGAACTGAAGAAAAAACTTGGACTTTGCACACATTATGTAGCCATGAAAAGCTGGACATACATTAAGAGTTTGAAATTCTCTGCTAATAAAATGTTGCTATTATGGTAATGCTGGCTTACAAAATAAGCATGGACACTTCAGGATCTGGGCTGAGGGCCAGCAGACAGTGAACTCTGTTTCTAGCATGAATCACGATGTTGTTTTTCTCAGTGACATGTTGTTTTCCTGGTAGATGCAAAAGGCCACTCTCTGGAAGACTGACTTGAATGAATAAATAAAGCTTGCTGTGACAAATGAGATTAAAAAAAAAAAGCCACAACTTGGTCACCATTCCACAGCATTCTACAGAAAATGCACCAGGAAAGCCTCAGCCGGCGGATTCTTATCTTATGGCTGTGTGCTATGTACAGAAGAAAGAGCATCATTCTCATATATCAGGATAAGGTGGTAAAAGAAAATGTAAGGCACTTGGCTTCAAAATACTAAGGGGTTCATTTTGTTGGTCACATCCTTCCTTTTTTGAGCATTTGCTTGAGCATATTTTGCATGTGTGTGCTTTGGCATTCGTTTGTCACCTAATTCTGGTAGAAGCATCCCCTGCCTCTTACAGTTTATGTTTCTGGATGGAGTTTTCTTCACTAAAACTTAGGCTGCATCTCCTTCTTTGCATTGTTTTAGTATCCCACACTGTATTGTGGTGCTTTTATCTATCTGTTTATGTATTTATTTCAAACAGTGAGTGTTAGGTTGTGCTCTAGTGCTTTGGGAGTGAAACATCACGTGGAGTGAAAAACCAGAGAGAATTAGAAACTTTGTGTCCCACCATATTATACCCCTCATTAGGCTGGATAAAAGTATGGGAAAAACACTGGAAACTGATGCTGTGCTGAGCACAGACTGCAGCTCATGAGACCTGCATCATGTAGTGTAGCATCATTGATAATGTGTAGCTGATTCAGGGTGTTGAGAAGTTACTGATTCCTACTCATCGGACAATGTCTTCTGTTTGAATCAACACCTTGCCTTTAAATTAGTTTAATGACAGTTTTTCTTCTAATGTGTAAAAGTATAATGGATACTGTCACAGGCTACTATAAACAGCTTGGAGATTTTATTGACAAATTGTAAGAAATAATTTAGAAAAGTTATCTTCCAAAAAACCCAAATGAAAAACAGTTGCCTTTCCTTCAAGCAACTCTGCATCTCTTTACCCTCCTTTTCTCATAACCAGTGGGTGACAGGGTAGTCTGTGATTTGATGCTGAGACTTTCTCACAACAGAAATGTCTTCATGCTAGTTTACAGTTTGAAAAACTGTCAGTGTATATTTCTATTTCTTGGAAAAACTTCTCATTAGCACTACATGCTTGCTGTGATGAGGAAAACACGACCAAGAAAGACACCCTTGATAATTACAGAAATGAGACAGTCATCACTGCAGAGAGACACAGGAAAAAAAAAAAAAAGAAAAAAAGAAAAATCACTAGTGGGTGCCAAAAATTATTGTAGCAATTACTTCGTGCATCAATCGCCAGCATCTGTTAGCAGTTCTTTGCATTTAGGTTTCCCACTGTGCAAGGTAATATCTTCTTGGGGTTTTTTTGTTTTGTTTTTGGTTTTGCTTTGTTTCTTTTTCTTTTACCTTCTTTTCTTTTTGGACATATTTTCCCTGCCACTGATGATGTGGGAGGTGCAAGTCAGGCGTGGTGAGCACTTGGGTACCCAGGAGTACCTTCTGCCCTTCCGTTCTTCAGTTTTCTACTTTGCTCAAGAGAATCAGCCTCAATCTGGCAGTAACATGGTGAAGTTCAGAGGTGACCAGGCACCCCCGTAGCTGTCACTGAGCTTGTTTAGCAGAGCATGATATCTACTCTTTGTCATATGTTCATATATGCTTCAGGAGAAAGACATGCATAAGTGTGACATGAGCAAATACAAGTTGAACTGATCTGGAATAGAGGTGAGAAATGCAATTTCTCTCCCACCTGATTATTTTAGGCATTTATTTTCATAAGTCCATGTGTTGGTTTATGCTTGGTATTTTAGCATCAGGTTTATGACAGTGGTATGTGTGTTCTTATCACACTGCTTCGAAAGCCAGCATTGGTATTTAGCGGAAATTTAACCTGATCAGCTAATTTTGGTGGCCATGATGAGCTGGCCACCAAAAATGCATCACCTGACTGATTTATTAATGCACTACTACTATGTAATGTAGTTCTGGCCGCTGCTGTAGTCCCTGGAAAGTATCAGGGCCCAAAGCATATCTAAATGCCAACTTTCGTAAGAGTAAACTTCAAAGTCACCATTAGAAATGACATTTTATTTTAACTTTCAGGTCCAAGAAGGTGACAATGTGTGAGATTCTCAGCTGAATTAATTGTTGATTCCATTAAAATCATTACATCGGCTGAAAATGAGGCTCAGTGCCATACAAGGCAATGTATGTAAATAGATGACATTGGAGCCATGTCTCATGCTCTTGTCTGCCACAAACCTGCAGTCTGATTCTCTCTTAGGCACTGGGGATATGTCTCCGTGGAAGGACACAGAGAAATTTGCTCTCTGTCAGCAGTCTGGCTTGGTAATTCATGGAAAGTCCAGTCTGAGACCCCTAGAAGGATTCTAATCTACCATTGTGCCCACAGAGTGACCAAGTAGGTCACTACCACACCTACCAGAGTAGGCCAGGCATCATGTTTTTCTAACATTTTTGCTTTGCGGATTCTGGGTGGCAGCTGCCATATACCCAGCTGGCTAAGAGACACTTCGCCTGTTCTGCCCTGCTCGCACAGATAAAGGCTACTTTTATCCCACGCCCCTGTCATATCCTCAGGTACTTGACCAATCCTTCTGGTTTTGTACATTCACCTTTTTTTCTTATGTGCTGAAACAAAGGCTTTGTGTAAACCCTTTTGTTTTTGAAATCAGTGTTAACCATTTGTGAGACATCTTTTGTCTAAGGACTCTAAAGCATGCTACAAACAACAACCAATTAATCTTTACTGTGGGGAGCTGGACTTCATTAGATTATTTCTGAGCAGCTAGGTTCGCTGGCTACAGGATGTTGAATGAGTTACTTAAAATCGGGTGCAAAGACTCAGGAGTGCTCTTTTCCTCTCAGGATAACAATAATTTAGCACTCTTCCTTCATAGATTGCGAAGGATTCCAAAAACATAAGCGGTACCACTAACTTTATTTTTCAAATAAGAAAATGGGTTCTCTGCTTAGTGATTTTTGTCCGATGCCATTCTGAGTTAATCGCAAAGCCAGGTAAACAATCCAGCTCCCACGACATCCAGTCCTGTGACCCACTCAACTCATTTATTGGTACAAAACCCACAAAGAGACCCATAGCAATACTGTCACTCTTTGTTTGACCTTCCATCACTCCTTTGTAGGTACTTGTGGGAGAACTCTTTTTTATGCAGATTTCCAGTAGAGGTAATGTATCGTTTGTACAAGTGAAGTCATTTCAAGCGCCTCTTAGCTTTCACTGAACTGAAAAGAGATTTCATTTAAAAAAAAAAGTTTTTTAAAGTTTATTCATAATTAATCATAACGCTATGCAAGTGAGCTGCAATTTCTTATAGATAGTTAATGTAGGCATGTGATCTCCTGTGGAAAGCCCGATTAGTCTGCATGTAACAAGTCTAATGCAGTTCCATCCACTGAGATCAGTGCCAGAGTGCTAAAATATTTTTAAATATTTTTTTCTGCATTTTCTTAAGTCCTTCCTTGTCATCATTATGTGATACTAAATACATCTTGGCTGATTTGGAAGACAGGTATTATTGCTCTTTATTTTTTCTGCAGCTGAAAAAGGGGTTTTTCCCCAGTTACTGGATGTTAAATCTGAATTAAGAGTAGAATTCTTTCCTCATTTTTTTCATTTCTCTGATTACTGTAGCATATAGGGACACTAGGAGTGATTGCTCTCTTTAAAATCAAGGGTAGAAGTTCTTTGATTTTTTTTTTTTCCCTGCATTATCTTTTCATGGTGTATGCTTCTCTTGAGAAGAACGTAATATAGTTTAATTTTAGATTAGGTACAGATTAAGTAGGTTTTTCATTTTTTACTTCTGAATTATATGGATTATCTCATTAAGTTGTTATCATTTTCAAGTCTGTTGTGTAAACCTTTCTGCTTTTACACCTATTTATACAATGAAGTCTTTCAGTGGTGGGGTTGTTTTGTCATGTTGGAAATATTTCAGGAAGACCATCATAGAAATGGGGCCTGGAAGTGACCTGAGATATCACTTAAAATCCACCCAAGATAAAGTACAGAGTATTCTTGGAACATGCCTTTGAAATGTCTCTTTAAAGGTTTTAGTGAAAGATTTGTAGTTGCCAAGCCACTCTCCACGATATTTGAAAAGTCATGGCAGTCAGGTGAAGTCCCTGGTGACTGGAAGAAGGGAAACATTGCACCCATTTTTAAAAAGGGTAGAAAGGAGGACCCTAGGAACTACTGACCTGTCAGCCTCACCTCTGTGCCTGGGAAGATCATGGAACAGATCCTCCTAGAGCTATGCTAAGGCACATGGAGGACAGGGAGGTGATTTGAGACAGCCAGCATGCGTTCACCAAGGGCAAGTCCTGCCTGACCAACCTAATGGCCTTCTATGATGGAGTGATTACATCAGTGGACAAGGGAAGAGCTACGGATGTTGTCTATCTGGACTTCTGTAAGGCCTGTGACACGGTACCCCCACAGCATCCTTCTCTCTAAATTGGAGAGATATGGATTTGATGGGTGGACTATTCAGTGGATGAGGAATTGGTTGGATGGTCACATCCAGGGGGTGTAGTGGTCAATGGCTCAATGTCCAGATGGAGATCGGTGACGAGTGGTGTCCCTCAGGGGTCTGTACTGGGACAAGGACTGTTTAATATCTTCATCAGTGACGTAGACAGTGGGATCGAGTGCACTCTCAGCAAGTTTGCAGACAACACCAAGCCGAGTGGTGTGGTTGACACACCTGAGGGGACAGGATGCCATCCAGAGGGACCTGGACAAGCTGGAGAAGTGGGCCTGTGTGAACCTCATGATGTTCAACAAGGCCGAGTGCAGGGTCCTGCACCTGGGTTGGGGCAACCCCTGGTATCAATACAGGCTGGGGGATGAAGGGATTGAGATCAGCCCTGTGGAGAAGGACTTGGGGGTACTGGTGGATGAAAAGCTGGATATGAGCTGGCAGTGTGCGCTCACAGCCCAGAAGGCCAACCATATCCCGGGCTGCATCAAAAGAAGCATGGCCAGCAGGTCGAGGGAGGTGATTCTGCCCCTCTACTCTGCCTTGGTGAGACCTGGAGTACTGCATCCAGCTCTGGAGCCCTCAGCACAGGAAAGACATGGACCTGTTGGAGTGGGTCCAGAGGAGGGCCACAAAAATGATCAGAGGGAAGGAACACCTCTCCTGTGAGGAAAGGCTGAGAGAGTTGGGGTTCTTCAGCCTGGAGAAGAGAAGGCTGCGGGGAGACCTTATAGCAGCCTTCCAGTACTTAAGGGGGGCTTATAAGAAAGATGGGGACAAACTTTTTAGCAGGGCCTGTTGCGATAGGACAAGGGGTAATGGTTTTAAACTAAAAGAGGGTAGATTCAGACTAGATATAAGGAAGACATTTTTTACAATGAGGGTGGTGAAACACTGGCACAGGTTGCCCAGAGAGGTGGTAGATGCCCCATCCCTGGAAACATTCAAGGTCAGGTTGGATGGGGCTCTGAGCAACCTGATCTAGTTGAAGATGTCCCTGCTCATTGCAGGGGGGTTGGACTAGGTGACCTTTAAAGGTCCCTTCCCACCCAAACTATTCTATGATTCTATGGTTTGTTTGTGTGTGTTGTAAACAAAGCAACCGGAGTCTTTCCTTGTAGGATATTTTCCAGTATTTTTCATCTCTCTTGCTTTTCTCTGGATGCTTCCTGGGTTTTTATAGTTTGGAGCTCAAATCTGGGCACTGTATTCCAGCTGGAGAGACACCAGCATTGAAAAGAGTGGAATAGTTACCACCACTGCTCGCATATAACATTCTTCTCATCTCTCAAAATTATTTTTTAGCAATCACACTGAGTTATATTATTGGCTCATATTGTGATCCACTACACCTCCTGCTTAGTGAGTTCCTCTGTTTGTATTGAGTGCATTTGCTAGCAGTTCTCCAGGCTCGTTGTGCACATGTCTAATTTGAACTTTGTCCTGTTATTTTTAAATTCTAGTTTGCCAGGAACACTTTGAATTTAATTGCTGTCTTCCCAAGTACATCTCCTCCCACTTTGGTAACGTTCCTATATTTCTCATGTGTAATTTATATTATTGTTGATGATGTTAATAAAATACTGAATAGACTGGGCAGAATACAGTGTAGATCCCATATAATCCCACTGGAGACAGCTTGCTAACACAGTAGCAAGCCACTGATAACTACGGCTCCATTATGATTTTCCAGCTGATTGTGGATCCTGCTTATGCTGATTCCCTGTGGAGGATACTTTCTTATGCTCCATTTGAGAATGCCCTCTGTGACAGACTAAATAGCTCTAGCATAGTTAAGATATGTCACTCCTACTGCTGTATCCTAGTCGCTAGGCTAGTTATCCTGTCAAAGAAGGAAGTTAGACTGGTTTGACATGATCTGTTCTTGACAAGTTCATGTTAGCTATTTCTCATCACTTTATTGTGCTCTAGGAGCTTACAAATTGATTGTTTTTCTTCCTGGGTCTTCCTGAGCATTACGGTTAGCATCCTTGTATGTAATACAGTGAGTTCCTCCTGCTTCCACCATTTAAAATTCTGTGTTTATCTTTCTCCAGTAATCTAGCATCTCCCCTTCTATGCTCTTTGCTGGTTACAAAACAGAATGTTATGGAATTGGCACAAATAGAATATTGGAAAACTAATTACATATCTATTCTCATGAGCTTCTCATCTGAATATTGCAGCTATTAGAGGATTAATTAGCTTGAACAAACACCAAATGTTTACAGCTAACTGATTTTTCAGCTTTACATCATGCACAATACTATTATGGTAAATTTGGTGTGATTTTTGCACACAGACTTCAACAACAACAAATCCTTGGTACAATACAGTTAGTTTCCAGGACAACTTTTGCTGTTTTTGCACCAACATACTAACTGCCATGCTAAGCTGCCCTGTTCCAGTCCTGTTCCAAATATACACTGCAGCCTGTTCAACAGTGGAACAGTGAAACAAGCATGTCTGCAATCCACCTTAACAGCCGTTGCTCAATTATGTCCAAGTATCCTTGACAAAAATGATTAACAACAAAAACTGATGCTGATCTCGGACCTAAAGATGCACAAAAATAGAGCAAAACTCTATTTTTGCAAATTAGAGCAAAACTCAAGGGGTGTAACTTGAAATGTCAGAATCCAGGGGTTTATTCCTTTTCTGTATTTGCATCATCTGTGCAAAGCCTACATTGCTGTATTCCACATCCTTTCTCAGGTCCTTATTTATAAATAACACATGTAACCATTTAAAATTTGTTGTTGTTTCATTCAAGTCGAAGAGTTTATTCCCAAGCTTACAGTAAGCATACTTGCAAGCAGTTGCAGGAATGTGCTTCCAGGAAATCTGCTACATTTCTTGTAAGTGATATCACAAATTCAGTTGGTGGCATTTGAAAGAGCAAAAGCCTTTGAGTCTTTTTGTACCTGTTCACGGTACCTGTTTCGTGAACTGGTAGGTCCTCTTGTAGCCTCCTGTAACTCTCACCTGCACTCTTTAACCCTCAAAAATACCAATGTTTGTTTATTTTAGGACTACAGATTATGATAAATGACCCTTTGACTGCATTAGTTCTAGTAAAATCATTAAGATAAGATATTCTCTGGATGCAGACTGCTTGGGTTACATTTGTAGAAAGAATTAATCTGTGTCATTTAGTGTCAACTCTATTTTAGAATTGAATTTGTAGGCAGTCGCTATCAGCTTTCTTCCTAGCACCTTACAAGCCTGCTGTGAAAAAGCCTGTCCTGAATAAAGACAAGTACAATTTATCATTTAGAACTTGTATTTTTAAGGAGTCTCTGTCAGCCAAGGAGACAAGGTCTCTTGTTTCCAGAGCTGAATATAACAAAGCACGGCAACGAAGCATCTCATTCAGAAATATTAGTGAGTTATTCTGAGCTTTTGTCTCTTGGGTTTGAATTTGGCTTTCCTGGATTTGATCTCCTTTAGAAGTTGGTAGGGGAATTTCTGTTGATATCAAGAGAAACTTGATAATCTCTCATGAACAGATTCTGTTAAAAGTCACAAATTTAGCAGGATTGTTGTGGGCTAAAGATCACCTAAATGCCATCAGCCTACTATAAATGGAGCTGCTAGTGTGATTTAATCACAGTCTCTGTTCTGTTGATGAGCATTTTCCTATGCAAGGATAATGAACTAGAACCATTAATAACATGTGTGACGACTTGTGTGCAGAGATTTTATAGCATAATTCCAATTTCTAGAGAGCAGAAGATCATAATTAAGGAAGTTTACTAGGGTACTAATTCATTTTTCAGTGTTAACAGAAAAATGCAGATTATTAATCAGACTGCTCTGAAAATAATTATGAACATGCTAGGAACCAAAAATACCACTGTGTGTTATTACCCAACACATTTATGGGAAGGTCCTTCATGAAGTGTTCAAGGTAGGGTAGCCTGTAGAAGCTTGCAGAACTTGCAGAGCTACTACTTAAAATATTGTGTGTAAAGAGAGCAATTCTGTGCTTGGTGTTAAAAATAAGCTTTTGTCTTTTAGGGTGTAAATTCATATTCTCTGACCTTCTGGAGCATTGCTTTAATTCACACTTAATCAGTACTGAATACACCTTTCCATATGTTGAGACCTAGATTTATTTCTTTGTGTGATAAATTTTTTTGTAATTGTATAGTTAAATGTCTCTCCACTTTTTTTGTCAGCTTAGAAAAGAAGCATTCTTTATTTGGAGAGGCTTGCAATCCCTTTTGCCTCCATTAATTTAAATGCTATTCTTTCTGGAAATTGCCTTTATATTTTGTTTCAGAAAAGTTTATTGACAGTTATGAGTTTTCAGTTTGCTAAAGCAGCTGTAAACCTTACTCTCTCTGTGCTGTAGTAATGATGATCTTTAAAGGTAAAAATGACTAGCTCATAAACAGATTTTTAATTTATTTTTAGATTAACTGTTTTATTTGGCCCACCAAGATGGTTTTGGGTTGTTTGGTTTTGGTTTTTTTTGTGACATATGCATAATAGTATTTTTCTTGGTCACTCTCAGCAATTTTGTTGCTTTTGCATTCTTCATAACCTGCTGAAGAAATCAAAAGGAAAGAAGTAATTGCTGAAATAGTTTGTACTTTAGAAAACATGAGGTGACATGAATACATTAATTCTCTCACTTAGGTCTCAATTCACAAACTCATCTAAAGCATTGGCATCCATTGAGTTTAGACATGTACTATTCTGAACTGGGATATTAGATTTATCCAAAATAATATGAAAATGGATAGTTTATCTTAACTGATAGTAAGAGTGCTGTGACAACTTACTGGTATGGGATCTGAGAGTTAGAAAGGACTTTGACTGGGAAGCACTATTGTTAAAGTACTATGTTCAGTGTGCTAAGCAAAATGTGCAATATTTCAGTTCTTTGTACTTCCTTAATATATATTCTTGTGGTAGAAGAATAATTGAAAATAACATTGCTACAAACTATAAAGTAGTGTCTCCATCCACATACCATCAGCTAGTATTGTCTTGATCCTGGCTTTACTATTTAACCAGAGGTTGACCAGGCCATTGAATCGGGACGATGCATTATTGTGTGTGATGGGTTGGTGTTAGTCGAGCTGGTTTTGTTAAAATTGTATGGATATTGATTTGTGTGTATATACACACACACACACACACACACACACACACATATCATTTTGTTATTTTAAAAACTGCATAGTGCTTGCCATAGTCTCTTTTGGATTAATTAATTGTACTTTAGTGGTTTTACATGTGAAATGCTGATGGTGATCACAATATAGGTGGAGAAAAGAGTGAGATGCAATAGCTACCGAAAAGTAATTCATATTCCCATAGTGACTCAGAAATATTACTTGAGATGAACATAATAACAATTGTACAAATATCTAGCAATAAGTGAATCCTATAGGACTATACACAGTTCGAGCACTTGAAATAAACATCAGCTTTTTGTTGACTTGCTTTTTCCCTGTAGGCCTTTGATTGTTGTAGGGGAGGACGGGCTACAGACCTATCTTTCAGTCACAGCTGGTCTGTGGAAAGAACTGCAGCAATGTTGCAGGCTAGGGACTATAAAAAGTCACAGAGCAGGGAAAGATAAGAAGTGCCTTTGAAGCTGATCTTATTTGCCTTTTGAGGACTATCATACTCTGGTGCTGTTAGCGGTCTGTGATTGTAAGATTTCTGTCATGCAGATACGAAGTTGAAGATACAAAATCTTTTTCTCTGCTACACATAGCAACGCAAAGGATCAATGAATTCTCCAAATGGTATAGAGAAAAAAAAAATCTGCATCCAGAATTTGAGCTAGGGTAGACAAGAACAGAGCTAATCATATTTGCATTAAAGGAACTTTCATTTTTTTAATTATTATTGCTATCTGACTTGGTAAACTCTTCTTCCAGAAATGTGGGGTTTGTTTCTAGAATGGTGGTTGTTTGTCCTCAAGTGTTGTTCTTTCTCTAGTCTTCCAAAGCAAAACTGATACTCTGTGCCTTTAGCATATAGAGTACAAACTCAATCAGTTTGCTTTGTTAGTCTAAGTATTTCAATAGTAAAGCTAAAAAACACATGCTTTTCTCTTGCAACATATCAAGGAAAAGTGCTTTTTGTTTTTGGTATGAGAGTATTTTGGTTCCTTAAAATGTATGGCTACAATACGTATTTTGATATTTTGTAATGAATAACGAATGGTAGATATTGCTAAACATTCATTCAGTTGCTCTTGGTTGCTGACTTGGGAAATAAAATTGGCAAAAGCAGACTGGTAAAAGCAGGTCTTTACAGTTCATATTCTGGGTAATGCCAAAGGAGGAACCTTCACTCCTAGGTTGCCTTCACACCTGGCAAGCCTCCAGTTAGAGCTGCTTCTGAAAGTAAGCCCAATTTCTGCCTCTTTCCGCTGGTCCCTGTTGCTATGGGGTGGGCAGGGGAGAGAAAATCCTCAGAAGCAATTCCAGTCCTTATTGCCATCTATTCAGCATTCGTTGTCGTCACTAAATATTGTGAGAAAGCTATTTGCTTTTGGTAGTTTGACCTTCCTATTGACTTTGCATGTTGAAATGGCTTGGTGAGAAATGCGATTGGTGGTGGGAATCGATCTGACAGGAAGGCCCAAAATATATGGCCAGAAGCAAGCGGGTGCGGAGGCTGGACTGGAGGGGCCAGCAATCAGGCAGGCTTGGTCTGCTGTGGAACTGCAGCCTTGGTGACTGCCCCAGGTATTCACCTCCCTTAAATTTGGTTTCCAAAATGAACCAACACCTTTACTTCTTGTCACTTAAATTCAGAGACCTCTACATGTTTTGGCCCAGGAGGCTCGATTAAAGTTGTACTGCAAAACTGTAAAAGAATTGTGAGTAGAAGTCTCTCTGTAAGCTGCAAGAGGTCTGCTGTGGCTTTCTTCCTGTTTTGGTCCCATTTACAAATTTCCAGAGGACTAGAAACAATCTGTCCCAGTTTCATTTTGTTTCTAGATGAGATTTTTTTTGTCTTAAGCTAGCAAAGAAATATTCTACAAGTTTTATTAATGAATATGCTAGCAACTGAGCATCTCGCATAAAAATGCCTTTTGACAAAGTTAATACTGCAAGGCCTGCCAAAAATTTTAGTATTCCTTAAAATTTGCCGATTCAATATGTGTCTGATAACCAACCATCTTCAGGGATCTTTCCTCAGAGTTTCTTTTTTTGGTCATCATCTGCCACCGCTTCTGATAAAATAATATTGGGATTTAATGATGTATCCCAAATCCCTAACTTGCCTAAGCATTCAGTACTGTCTCTGCACATGTTCATCTAGATGTAACTTTTGGTGCAGTAAGATTGTAGTATGGAAATGTAGATAACGAACATTGATATTTCCAATTCTTTCCTAACATTCCATTTGGTTTTTAATCCTCATCAATTTTCTCTAGCTATTCCCAGTTACACCCATGTAATTCACAGATATGTGTAATAATATTAACAGATTATTGATTTGCTTTTACGTCTCCCTTTCTCACTTGTTAACTGTCACTGCAGGGATGTTTTACTTGGAAACATATGAACGTAAAATATCTCCGTTTGCTGTTATTGATATCTGATTTTTGGATGCCCAGTAGAACTGGCTGTAGTATGAAGCATATTTTTCCTCCATGTCAGCCTGATGAATTAGATGTTATTACTTGGCATATTAAAAGAAGAAACTAAGAAATTTAGATTGATTCAAATTCATACAGCTATTTTGAAATACAAAAACTGTCTGGCTGCCATTTTGCACAAAACCAAAAGAAAATATTATATTGTTTTGCAGTGAGGCGGTTTTACATCCCATGTTGGAAAGCTTATTTGTCATCTGACATGCATTTCTACCCGCCTTTTCTGTCTGAGCAGACTGGGTTGAGGAGTGATGAATCCAGTCATTTGTGGGTGGAAAGGTATCCCTATCATAAAGAAGAGAAGGAGAAGACCTTTTTTCATAGTCTTAGCAGAGAGGCCAAGGAGTAATTCTGCAAAGACTAGGATACACTTTCAAATTTTCAGATCAGCAGGAGGGTAGCATGTGTGAGGGAAACTTGTCCTCAGGATGCTGTGCCATGTCTATCATTTAGATAAACACACTGCTTTATTCACAGTAGCTGTCAGTTTGTTGTTTTCCATACATATTAAAATTCACATTGAAATATAAAAAAAAGTTATTCTTATCAGCTCTGGAAAAGCCCATAGGTGCAAAAGAAAAAACAGTGCAAGAACATCTTATATGTTATACTTTTATTAAAGGATGTCATAGAAACACTTCTGATAATTCTATGTACTGCATTTAATGAAAATTTCTAGCTAATGCAAAGTAAACTCTGACAAAAATCCTTACGATAATTTTTGGTGTTCATTGCTCCACAAAGGCATTCCACAAGGTCATCTAAAAGGATTTTGTGCAGAGCTGATGAGAACCTAGTATGTAAATGGTCTCTTACTGAAAACAACATTATACTTAGCTTTTATTCATTATGAATTACTCATAAACCACAGTATCTGTGGTTTTAATATTAAGCTTCGTGAAAGGAGCCATAAAACTAGTTGCACAATGATGGTGTGTGAATAGTTTAACTCCTTTTTCTTCCGGAGCTTCTAGTGCCAGCACAATTGGAAGATACTGACAATTATTATAAACGATGTTTGCAATTTGAAGGAGCTGTGTTTTGCCAAGTTGTGTGAGTATGTACCGAAAACATAATGTGCTGGTTCAACCAAGTGCTGCTCAGTGTATAATTTTAGTCTGGTGAATCATTATATTGTGCTAAAAGCCTGCTACAACCTTATTGCTGTAAAGCATTAACACAGTGTCTGTAGGCCTCCATCTCCATTAAGTCAAATTCCATTACAAATGCATCTCTAATGACATGTATTTTTCTGTGGACTAGTAAATGCTTTTTCCCCACCAAGCATTTCACTTCTACATGCAGGGCACTCTGTGGTAAATAAAGGTTATGTGAATTAGTGCGATGTGGGAGATACTTAAAAATCTATAACTGAATCTTCCCTGTTACTCCCAACACCAATGCTTTGATTGGAAACCTTACAGATTAATTCATTGAACTCAGACCCATATGGCAGTGATAAAGCATAGCACATACCCTGCAAGTTGCACGCACAGCAGTAATAGGAAATAAGAGATAATGCAGAAGTCATAAATCTCAAAAGCATAAACATCAACTAACCATCTACGCAAAATTACTGACTGTGTCTGTATTTCAGCGTTCTGTTGTTTTCTCTCATGTTATTTGCTCTTTTGAAAAGAAAACCAATGTGGAAATGTGTATAATTGTGTTAAACCTAATACTGTTCATTCAAGTAAATATTTAAAAGCTGCCTGAAAGCAGATGCTCACAGAAACTTTCTGCAGAGTGACCTATTTAAAAATAGCTGCTGCAGAGTAAAATAAGTACAATAACATACAGTGCTTGATATTTCACATGATAAAAGATACAGGTGAGAGAACTGCCAGTGGTACGTGCAGTTGTTATAGTTTTAGTGTCAGAGTGTATTAGAAAACTATTTCAAACACCCACGGGAGACAGCACATTGGTAGTGAGTTGCTGAAAGTTGCACAAGACTGCTCATAATGGGTACTCTCAGGCAGATCAAACAGTAGCGTTATTCCTGGCATACTTATTCCTCTCAGAGCTTCATCAAATCATTGCAAAAGTGTTTTTCTAAAAAAAAAAAAAAAAAAAAAAAAAAAAGATGCCATCCATTCATTCATTGGAATGGAAAAAAAAAGAACATTTCAGGAAGATATGAGAGACAGTGATAGCTAATTTACCAGTACCACCTAGGGGTCCTGCATGGGAAATGAGGGAATGCACCGTATCCAGATTCACACTGTAGAGATATTTTAAAGTAGTGAAGGTGCAACTAGTTCATTTAGAGGCTGAAGCAAACAACGTGGATTAGTAGCCAGGAACAAGTGCTCTGCTTCTCCAGTTCCCAAACCCTTAAAGATGTTAGACAGGAAGCCATCAAGGCTCACTGAAGTACTGGCCAGCACTTACTTTGTTGAGGCGACAAGGTCATGGCTATAGGGAATGCATTACTGTAATAATTATAATGGGATTTGATTGTTATGGCTCTGAAATGCTGCACAGCATGAGGCAGTCCTTAGGAAACACACCTGCTGGGAAACAACTTAATGCAATCTATTTGGTGTCTTCTGATATTTCTGCACTTGGAAATTATTGGGAATTTGGACGAACCCTAAATTTTCCTGCAAGCCCAGATTAAGCTGATAAACTAGCTCTCTTTTGGTTTAAAATCTTTAGCTGATTGGTTTTATTCAAGATAAGGGGTAAAATTTAAGCCATACAAAAAGGCAAATATGTTAACCATAGTTGCTGCTTGACTGTCTTTTCTTCTGAAACGTAATTTAAAGTATTTCAGAGATAACAAACCTAAAACCACATTAAGGCCTCCATGTTACAGCAAGTTTCATTAGGACTTGAGCCTCATTACTCTCTTCCTAATAATCTCAGTTAAAGCTGTGGTTTAGATCCTATAATTTATGCTCAAAAATGATTTTTTTCCTGCATCCAATAATAGAATAATAGAAAGGAAGGCTTCTTTCTCCTCAAGAGATTACCTGGTTCAGCACCCTACACTGAGGAAGATCAGATTTGCCTGCAGATTTCCTGGTGGATATTTTTTCTGAACTATTTGCAAATATCAAGAAAGCACTATACTAAGAAATTTGTTTAACGTTTTCATGTAACTAGGGGGTGTTTTCTGTAAGGAACCTCTTCCCATTCCTCACTCCTTTCCCCTTTGTAATGTCCAGTGGTGGGCTCATTTCTGTATTCTGCAAAGCTTGCACTCTTTTGTCAGACCAAGACTGCATCAATACCTGCCCTGTTCAAGTGATTCAGTAAACACAGGTCAACATTTTCACAATATATAACCTTAATGCTTCTTGCTGCAAATAGAGATCTTTTCTTTCTGGCCTCCTTTTTCCTCCCCTTTCTAGCCCCCAATGTACATGTGGCCATTGGGAACAATTAATGTTGTCCACTTTAAGGCAATTTTTTACTTATCAGAAAATGAAGTTTGGTGCTCTTTAAATGAAACAATCCAGTTGCATTTCCCAAAACATATTTTCATTTCTGTTTCTCTCTCCTGAGCACTGTGCGTTGTCTATATGCTTTCCACTGTGAAGAACTGCAGTTTGAGCCCAGTATCCCATTTGAACGTATTGACAAGAAAGGCATGATTACCTCTCCTATCTTGCATATAGCATATAATATTCCTGTCATTAGCTACCAGGACTGCTTTTATTTTTTCTGCAGTGTTACATAATTGACTCAACTATGATTCATAACAGCACTCTGGTAGTTTTCAGCAGTGCTGCAGTGTATGCTGAAAAGTTCTCCTCCTTCACATTTAAAAAAAATTTATTCTGTCCTTTAATCCAGTGGATTTACTTTGTGCTTTGCACATCCCAAGTTATCCTTTGGAAAACTCAGGCATTAAAGATGCACCTAAGTGGTAGATGCTAGTCTTCCAAGAGAAACTACTTGTAAATACTAATGCTGAAGTGGTTAGTTTTAAGCTGTGTTGTAAAATAAATGCAACTGTTTTTGTTGCTGTTCCAGTCAAATGTATATGTGAATATGAGGTCAGCTGAGTTGCTTTGAAGAGCTCATTGTGGCTGAGGAATGACATTTTTCACACGCAAAGCACTTGCTTGCAGGCCAAGTTTTACTGCTGTAAAGTATGTTAATGGTTGTGTTGACTCAATTTGAAAGGTTAGGAGTTCCATAGATTATCAAAACTGTCATCTTTGTCATAAGATAAGGCAGAGAGGGCCAAGATTATGTTGACCTTGGAACTGAGTTCTGTTATCATTTACAAAGATGATCCATTTAAGCTCAGTCACATTTGTTTAACAAAGTACCTTGTATGTATCTCAGTTTCTGCCCAAGTATGTCTGGCCTTTTGCTTTGTTTAGGAAATTGTCTTAGTAGCAAAAGTACCAAGCAGGTGTCCTTTTTTTCCCTTTTGTTTCTTATTTTCTAATGTACACAACTTCTGCTTCACTGGAATTGCAGAAAAAAAGGGCTAATAGGTTTTAAAAATTCTTGCTTGGAGGTTTATAAACTAATGCTAATGTGAGTGTATTCCATTAGCAACCACTTGACTAATTTTGCTGCTTAACTTGCTATGAAAATTAGTCCTAATATGTTTAATCTTGTTGCTTTTTTTCTCTTTAAATACCCAGTTGCCCAAATGTTATATGGCGTAGTGTATCAACAAGTGACTTTGTGTTATGCTGTTTGTTTGAGAAATATCCTCTTTAGTGTCTGTCTACATTAGTAAAACACAATTTATCTCGATTACAGTACTAGTATTTCCTGCCCAAGGGATAAAACCTCTTGGATCATTGTACACCAGAGAAATCCCTATCCTTTCACAATTTCAGCTATGTAAACATACCTTCTCTGAGCTTCCAATATCTAAACATTTTTAAAGAAGCTCTGTGATTGCAATAAACAAAGAAAAGAAATGCATAAATTGTGCTGCCTTAAAGACAACTAGCAGTACTCTAGGACCAGACTGAGACCTCCAAAGAATTGTTCTAGTTGGAGGGACTCAGTTTTTATCTTAACTATTTATTTTAAATGCTTTTTTGGCTCACATTACAGATACTTTTGCTGCCCTGACTATTCCATTTTTATTCTCTCTATAGTCAGTGCATGCTGGAGAAATACGCATCTTAATGTGTCAAATCATCCCTAGGAGAAAAGCCTGCATTTCTGAAGAAGTCCTCCAAAATCAGAGAAAACCTGGTTTATGAAAACGGCCTACTTATGTTGCTGTCCTAGGTTCAGGAACATTGACATGTACATCAAAACTAAACTATTATAATGTATACTAAGCAAAGAGAAGCCAATGCTTACTTAATTTAAGTAGCCATGTCAGCTGAATGGCCCGGTTACAGTCCAGTACCAAAATATAATTGTTTCAACTAGTCACTTGGTTAAAAAGGTGGAATCCCTACCTCATTTTTCAAAAGCATCAGACTAAGCCTGTAGAGGTGTTCTGCCCAAACATTTTCTCACTGGGAAATCCAGAGTCAGATAAAACAAAATATTTCAGAAACTTACTTTTTTTTCTGTATTATTCACTTGAACAATATGACTTTCTTTCCTTTAACAATGAATGAATACATAAGCAAGCTATTTTTACAGTTGTTTTGAGCTGTTAGAAAAGTTAAGGCACATTGCATGTTGTCACTGAAAAGCAGGAATAGATGTCAAAAGAGGGAGTTTTGTGATTCTGAAAGGGATTTTACCTTTTTTTCTGTTTAGAAAGGGTTTTTTTTTGTCCTTTTTATAAAATCATTCAACTGTTTCTGTAACAAAACACTGAAAAAGAAAATGTGCTGAGTAAGAATCCCTGTACACTTTCTGAGTTATCTGTTGCATTTCTCTCAGTCTCTCAATAATACTTTGAATGTTTGGGGCCACACGGTGTAGTTCTGTAAAAAGGCTGGGGTATTTTTCTTTAAAGAAGTCCTGTGCAATTATCCTTCAGTTTCTTTAACCTGATAGTGACTTGTCAGTTTTGATTTTTTGCCACAGGGAGCAGTTATTTCTGTTTAAAAAAAATGCCAAAACCATTTCATTGAAATATTTGGTAAAAGAAGGAATTCAAACTAGTGCCTTCAGAAACTTACATAATGGGCTGATGTTTTTTTCTTCCCTTGATTCTTGCTGCATTAAAAGCAATGTGGAAAATATGCAAACATGACAAAACCTTTCAGAGTGGAAGAAGAGAGAAAAAAGCTGCTCAAAACCTATGAGAAATTCAGAGGTATTCTGTTGATTTGTCCTCCAAGACCAATATGGTCTTTTTAGTTCCAACCCAGTAAGAAGAAGAGCAGCTTTGAAGAAAATGGCTGAGACAGGAGGATTTTAAGAGAGAATCCTAGGATTTACTGGGTCATGCAAGTTCAGATTGACTTCAGTGTCTCTGATTCTACAAAGGCTCTGTAAAAAGTTAGGGATGAAACTGCTTGTTTTTAGAACAGGACAGCATCAATTAGAAACATGTTTTTTATTTGGAAGGTGTTTTAGTTGGGTACTACTAGTGTGAGAGAAACAGGCTTAAGAGATTTTCTACGCTGGATCTCAAAGTTGCAATCAAAGTTTGATGCCAAGTAAGAAACTTCATAGCTGCAAAGAGGAGATAATAGTGCCTCCTCCCATAGCAGGGTGTAGTAAAGACTCATGGTGAAGCACTTGGTACTAAAGTGATGGCCACTGAGGGAAAGCTCTGTCAGAAAGATTCCTGTCTTAAAGCAGGTTTTGGTTAGTATGTAATTTGTCGTTATGTCAGTATGTGGTAGTTTACACTGAACAGAGAGACTAAACCAAATTGTTAATTGATGTAGGGTTCACTGAGCGCTGCCTATTGTGTACACGTAGTGAGCAAAGTACAATTATGTCACTTGAAGACTGGATCGTAACACTCCAGAAGTTGAATTCAAGATTATACAGACCCCTTTAATCATGGCCTTCCCTAACTTTGGAATGCTTTACTTGTATGTGCAATGATTACTACAATAATTTTGCAGCCTTAATAACCTTCTCCTTAGCACTCTTTTGATTATGATTTTTATATTCCATCTCTTCTTCACATGTAACATAGGAAGATATATGTTCCATTTTTGCTAAGTAGAAATTTGTTCCAGATTTCCCAGTCTAATTAAATGAGAAAGAATAAGTGATCCAGGAACCATGACCCACAGTACACAAAAATTATTGTAGAAGACTCAAAGTATGTGTATATATTTTATGTTTTTGTGATTCAGGTATGTGTTTGCATGCAGAAGTGATCAAGAAAGTACCTCTTTAATATGTATTATTTCAGTCTTTATAATTAGTCATCTGTCTTCTCCCTTCTCTCTTTTCCCCCTTCCCCCAACAATTTTTGATCACTATGGAATGAAAAATGTCACTGAACCATATGCAAACTCTTGAAGCTATCAATGCAAATTCCTCACATTTTTCAGGGGAGGAGAGTTTTTGGCATGCACCATCAGTTTATTCAGTGTCTTTATTTTCCACAATGCTGCAGTTTGTTTAATGGTTTATGTTGTTTGGCATTGCCCACCAAAAAAAGAAATGCATGATAACAGTCCTTACTTATGCAGTGTTACTCTTCCAGCACTTTAACATAGAGACTTTTAACATTAAGCCAATCACTATACAAAATCTGCTATGGAAACAGCTCATCTGAACAGCTTGAAGACTGGGATGCTGTAGCTGTCATGCTAAAGCACTGTAAATTGAATGTAAGATTGTAAGCTTAGCCTTACTATTTCCTTAAGTTTCTGATATCATAGAATCATAGAACGGTTTGGGTGGGAAGGGACCTCTAAAGGTCACCTAATCCAACCCCCCTGGAATGAGCAGGGACATCTTCAACTAGATCAGGTTGCTCAGAGCCCCATCCAACCTGACCTTGAATGTTTCCAGGGATGGGGCATCTACCACCTCTCTGGGCAACCTGTGCCAGTGTTTCACCACCCTCATTGTAAAAAATGTCTTCCTTATATCTAGTCTGAATCTACCCTCTTTTAGTTTAAAACCATTACCCCTTGTCCTATCGCAACAGGCCCTGCTAAAAAGTTTGTCCCCATCTTTCTTATAAGCCCCCCTTAAGTACTGGAAGGCTGCTATAAGGTCTCCCCGCAGCCTTCTCTTCTCCAGGCTGAAGAACCCCAACTCTCTCAGCCTTTCCTCACAGGAGAGGTGTTCCATCATTCTGATAATTTTTGTGGCCCTCCTCTGGACCCACTCCAACAGGTCCATGTCTTTCCTGTGCTGAGGGCTCCAGATTGGAGTTTCTTTAGTGACTGCTAATAGGACATTTTTTCACATGCAGTTACATGTAGGTAGGGTTAAGGGGACTCAGTCACCTGTGTGATTTTCTGAAAAGCCAATTTCTTTGAGGGAGAAGTAATAGTTAATTCTTTCTTTGGAGCCTCAATGCGCTGCAATGAATTTATATTTCTGTTCTTAGCTCTGTGTTCTCTGAGGTACCAAGCAAATATATGAGCAGATGTAGATGCAGAAGAGGTTGGAGGCTTTCTTCACTAGCTACTGCTGTTGGTCTGTTAAGGACCACCACTGGAAAGAAGCTTCTTTTAAGAAAGGAGAGGAAAATAGTAGTGTATTATGCCCCTTATATATCCTGAGAGAAGCAAGGGACCAGAGAAGCTTTCTAGCTCTGACTACGTAGTGTTGTAGTCAGAGCATTTTCCAGATCAGAAGACTTATTAAGATCTGTGAATATATTAAAAGATACAGTTGCCAGTGATGTAGCGGCAGTGTGGAGTATTTGATATATGGACATATATTTATGCAAGGAAATTGAGAAATCTCTCCATTGGTACTGATCAGTTTGTGCACAGTCTGGCTTCACAAAAAGCGGTTGTTGCAGCCTGATTTAGATTGGATCTATATCCACTCCTTCCCTTCCCCACTCACTGAGCAGCTACCATATTTTCTCAGCAAGACTTCACTTAGAGCCATGACTGTTCCTGAATGATGTTGCAGAGCTTGAAATGGTAATTCAGCAGCAAGGCTGAGCCAGTTTTCAGTGTGGTGCCACTTAGAATGGCTCCAGCATGTGGCATTCCTGCATTAGGCAGCAGGGTCATTTCAATATCAGTGTCAATATTTAATGCAGTACTGCAATGCCAAAGAACTTTTCTTTTGGACGGGACTTTTCTTGTGTAGGAGCTGTTATTTAGAGTGGATCAGAATTTTAATTTCACTTTATGCTATTTAGGTTCCACTCTGGTTGATGCCAACCCTTTCTTGAGGCACTTTATCTATTAACTACTCATTTTTCAGGGAATGGTATAATGCCTTTCCAGATTAAGATTACAAAATCAGTCTTTTCCTCAGATTTAACTGTTGCTTGTCCATAAACATTCATCCAGCCTTCTTTCTAGTAAACAAACAGTAGTGTCATTAAATCACTAGCGGGCCTGAAGCCAGTCATCTTGAAGATAATGTCCGTTGCTGACAATGCAGTTGAGTTGCTGTTATCCTGCTGAAGTGAAACATGAAGAGGAAAGCAGCAGATCAATGCTGCTTTCTGGTCTTACTAAAGAAAATAATTTTAGCCTGGAAAAGAAAGTTAAATTCCTTTGATCGGTGCCATATGCTTGAGTTCATAATAGGCTTTTGTGTTCCCTCTTAGCTGGATCAGATTGAAAGTGGGATAATTATCAGTGAGGGTTACAAATAAAATAATCAGTTTGCTATGTCAAAATATCTTCATTTTTATGTCAGTTGTGCTGTCTTGTATAGTGAAAACCGACTCCGGGTTTAACAGCAACAGCACAATAATCGAACTTCAACCCTTTCCTTACAATTGGTTGTGGAAGTCACCTGCCTGGTTTGCTTCATGGACAGGGAATAGGGCATATGTTTCTATGGCTGGTATGCTGGTATTAAGGCTGAAAGGTTTGTATTGGTAAGAATTATAAGCAAACCCTCTCCCTCCCCCCAGTCAGAGAATAATCAGGGTGTAAATATTCCTTTCTTATTTATCTCAATTTTTTCCCAATAAGATTCAAATAGGAATCATCTATACTACAGAGTTTGATCAGAATTGTTATTTCAATGTTAACTTTGAACGCTCAGATGCAATAGCTTTAATTGATTTGGACAGTTGTATGTTTTGGAGAGAGATCAGTGAGTCTGCTTGGTATGTCAGACTAAAGATGAGTTTATTGACATAGATAATGTCATAGATGAGACATTGACATGAGTTTATTGAATGTAACAACATTTATAAAGGTAAGTAAAAAGTACAAGCAAACAGTGCTACTGCATGTCCTACTATGTGCCTATGCTTCACACCCACTGTGAATTTACAAAAAAACCCGCCACAACACAGTAATTTTACTGGTTTTGCAACAGTAAAAATTTTGCATTAGAATATTTGCAAAAGAAGTAAGAGCAAACATTTTGTCTTGTAGCTATGGTCATCCACTCCTTGTGACTTCATTAAGAGTCTGTCCAGTTGAGTTTGTCTCTGGAAATGTGTGCCAACATTGTGTGCACCTGTGTCTAATCAAAGAGCTTCTGATTACTTAAGAAATGTTATGACCTAAAGGCTCTTATAAAACCAAGAATACCTAAGATATATAAGGGAAGCACTAAAGTCTCCATTGAGATTGTTCTTTGTACTGTATTTTATTATATAATTTTAAGCAAAACTCCAGCAGTCGTAGGTGTTGGGAAAAATGATAAGAGATTGTTGCTATAGATGACTTGTATTGCCATGGAAATACTGTTCTTCAGAAGTAATAAGCCTCCTTCCTATTGTGCATTATGGACTGCTAATAAAGCATATTAAAAAAAAAGGAAAAGGAAAAAAAAGTAAAGGAACTTACTTGAGAAATAGGCAATAATAAATGTTTTTTAGGATAATGAAACAAGATATTGGGGTTGGATAGCAAAATTGATTTGGTTTACCATGGGCAGTAACACAATTATCAGATGATTAGTCTTTGAACATTTTCCAAAATTCAGTTGGTGCAGAGGGATAGAATTTGTTTTTAGTTTTGGCACATTGTGATTCATTTCATAAAATCAATGTGTGAGAAATCTGTTTTCAATACTGTCTGGCGGGGCTGTTTGCCCCCTGGATTTCAATTGTGCATGTATTATCCGATAAGATAATATAATAACTGTTGGTAACTAAAGAATCTGTCATGATTTGTATAGAAATGGGCTATTTGTTCTTCACTCTGGTTTTAATTTGCATAAGAGTAGATAACTGTTGTTCTTCAGCAAATGGATAATAGAATCAATACAAGTGTGAAAGTGTTTGGGAAGTGTTCATTAGTGGAAGCTTTCATTACTTTCATTCTTGGAAATTTCATTTATTTTTTTTTTAATATCTGAGAATAAAATCTTTTCCCTGATTTTCTGTCACACTGCTCGGAAAGCCTAAAAGCTATTTCCAGACAGTTCTTAAGAGCTTTATTTATTTCCATTTCCCCCCACTTTTTTTTTTTTTTTTTTAGTCTTAAAATACTGAAAGAAGGATGAGAGCAGAGATGTGCTCTGTCTTATTCTTTAGTCTTCTGAGGCCACTGAGAGTCTGTTAGTTGACTATAGCTGATTTTGGACTTCCCAAAATGGGGAAAGAGATTTCAGTCTTCCCATTTTCTGTGCTCTACAGTATAGGAATAAAAGGATATGAAAGCAAGTATACATAAACAATTTGGAGTAGAAAAGTGTTACTATAGCTAACTGGTTGAAAGCGCTGTCATAAGACATTACCTAAGGCAAGTAATTTATCTTTGTTCAAATAAGTATTAGGGAGACAATTCTGTTGCCTCAACAAGGATAACAAGAGAAAGGCAAGACAGTTCTTGCTAATGGTGTGTCTTATTTTTATGGAAATCAGTCTGATTTTGACAACTCTTTTTAAAGAATTGTTGTTGAATCAGAGAAGTTCATCATTACCATTGCATGTCTACTGATTATGTCATGATCCCAACAGACATGTAAAATTCTTAATGACACAATAACAATTTCAGCTATTTTAGGAATGAGAAATTCTCCTGCTTCATTGTGATTGTGATAAATGCTACAGACTTGATCCTGACTTGGGTTAAAGCAGTCCTTCAGCTATCAATTCCCTCCCTCCACAAATACACAGTATTTTAGGTATGTCAGTTTTCCCCTATATTTCTTCGTTGTCTTGTACAACTGAGGAGAGGCGTCAGTTACTGGCACACAGATAAGATATGCAGAAGGAGTATTCTGAACTTTGACCATTGACAAAAAAAGAGAAACCTAAATTAATGCATTTCCACAAATCTGCATGGAACTGTCTTTAAAAGACAAAGTGTTTTTTTTCTGGTATTTTTGCCAGTTCTTTTAGGTGTGCCCTGTAACGGTAAGAAAACAAACTAGGTCCTGTGTTGCAGTCTTTGCCCTTTATTAGAATTCTGGACCTCTAATTCTATGAAGTGTAGACTATATCCACATCCTTTTATTAAAGCAGGCAGAAAAAATTGTACTGTGTAGGTTTTGTTTTTTCAACCATTTTTTCTAAAAGAGCTTTAAAAATGCTTAACTCGTTATAAAAAAGAAACAAGTCAGATGTGCTGCAAACATTTTATATGCTGTGAGGCGCTGTCTTCCTCTGAAGGACTTCGATACCCTGGTTGCCATGGCAAGAGAGAAAAAATAAAAAATTCCTGCAGTGAATACCTTTATAACTCCAAAATCATCACTCAGCAGGGCTGTGTGCTTAATAACTCATAAAAATTACTGTGGATTTTTCAGAAGGCTGGGAGGGAATTTCTCCACTGATTTGTCTCGTTCTGTTCAGATGATTGCACATGCTGCTAAAGAGCAGAGGTGACCAGGAGGGGTAGCTACATGATGGTGTGATTTTTAGCTTTGACGTGGGTGTGAGCGTGTTCAAACCTTCAGGCAAAGAGAGCCTGGTTCACTGCCACAGCACGGAGGAGGGTGGGATGGAGCGGTGCCGCTCCAAGCAGCGTGAGTGGCATGGGAAGACAGGGAGACTGCTAGCATCCCTTGTGCCTCTTCCTCTGCGAGGAGGAGGAGGAGAGACTGGGCAGCACGTTTTTCAGCCTGAGGATGATTTTGTTAGCTGATGCAGTTGAAAGCCTATGCTTGTGCAGCCTCACGTTCAGCGAGGGGTCCCTGAACCCACGTGCCTTGTAGCTCCAAAGAAGGCTGAAGATGCCGCTTATATCTGTCAGTCGCCACCTTTCACAGCCATGAGCTGTCCCCTCTGTGCCAGGCCCCGGCTCACACCTCTTCTGGCACGCTAACAGGCTTGAGTATCTCTATGTTATGCCGTGTACAAATACCTGACATTTCCAAAAGCTCTGGGCTTTATGCTGGAAGTGGGGGAACATTTTTGCTCAGCGAATACAGGGTACACATCTCCAATGTCCTGGCTATTTTAAAAACATCCCAAGTCCTCCTAAGCCACAGGAATGTAATTTTTGAAGCTTTTCCAAATTTTCCAAAGAAGCCTGACCCAGAGGCACTTGGTACCCAATAAATCATGTTAGTACTTGGAGTATTTCGGAGAGTTCAGGTTGAGACCTGCAGTAGGGTGATGGCATTTTGAGACTTTCAGTGATAGATGAGAGTGCCCACAGTCATAACAACTTGATGCAGCATCCTACTGCTAGCACCATCTGCTGCAATTTTTAAATATAGAAGGGGATTTTTCTTAGTCAGCATGTTTGTGTCATAACTAGCTCTTCATAGACCTAATCTGAATGCCTCCGCAGAGCTTCAAACTTCATCAGCTTTCTAATGGAATAACACAACACAGTCTAATCTTTTCAAAGTGTTTGCCTTTTCTTAGCAAATGGAATAAATTTTTACTCTTCAGTGATTTCTGTGGCTGTGTCTGCACTTATGTCTAAAATGTTTCCTGTCTTTGCACTATCATTTGTATTTCTATCAAGAATGTTTTTAGGGTTTGAGAAGCCATCTACTGCTGAAATATGTGGAGAGTTGCCTTTTTGCTTGAATATTGCTACCATAAAGCAAAATCTGTTATAACATCATCAAACAGCTACCTACCTTATTTAGCTTCAGCTCAGTCCCAATTTTTGCCATCAATGGATGCCTCAAAAATGTGTATGAAAGTAATGTTAAGTAGCCGTGGCAACTGTCTGCAGAATGCCAGATCACTTTTCTGAGATTGTTTAAGCATCTGTCAGCTAGGAATCATGATGGTTAAACATTTTTATAAAAAGCATTCTGAAAGCCACAGATGAAAATACCTGTTTTTATGGTATTGCTTGTTGGCAGTTAAGATAGTGCTGTGCAGATACTGATCCCAGCACTGCAGGTAGCTCGCTCTCTGCTTATTGTGCCAGTGAAGCTTCTTGGCATCTAAACTTTGCATCAGTCGCACTGTCCAATACCTCTGTACTGTTCATCTGTATGGAAAATGACTGGTTTCTGAACATGGGGACAAACACACTCAGAGGCAACAGCAGTACATACTGCAGGAAAATCTTTTTCCTGAGCTGACAGAGGGCCACCAAACAAGCTAGTTTCATCCACTGGCAGTTATTTCCTCCTCCCTCCCCAGAAGACAAAACTGTTCTGTTTCCTGCTGAAACTTTTTACGTGCTGCTGCAGGCTCAAGGTGGGCTCAGGCGATGGTCAGGGTGGGGTGCCATGCTAGCTGCTCCAGACCCAAGTCTGTAACTTTTACAGACCCAAGTCTGTAAAACAGATGCGATCGTTCAAGGAGTGCACAACTTGTCCTCACTTTCAGAGGCTCTTTTTTCCTCCCTCATGTCCCTTTGGACCCCAAGGAAGATGTGACACAATAGGGATGTCCCGCAGGATTGACACCCACAGGCCACTTCTCCCTCTGATTATTCCCCCATAGCTGTTCTACAAACATTTCCTTCCCTTGCTCCCCTTGAATAGCAGCTCAAGAAACTAAATGTACAATGAATTCCTTGCTGTATAATAAAGTAGAATTTTACATATGTATGTTGTGCTTGCACATCTTAGGACTTTAGCCTGGTCTGCTTAAGAAAGATTTTACGTTTAGTGTTTGTTAGGATCTTCCTAAGCAGTTGGTTATTTTGCTGAGATGGGTGCCTGTCTGTCTTCTCAAAATATTTTATAGCACAATTATACTGTATTGACCTGAAATGCATCAATAATTTGAATAGGTAAATGGATAACTTAGAAATGTGTATTTATTTATGTAGTGGTCCATAACGCCCCCTTCTGAGCTGTTAGTTCATCCTGCAAATATATACCTCATTTATTTAGTTACTGAACTGAGAATTTATATGTGTATTAGTTAAAGATCCTCTTGAAAAATAGCTACAGTAATCATTCTTCATAGCTACATATCATGTCTGACATATAAAATGAAAAAAGAGTCACTAGCTGAAGCCTTGGACAGCAGATTAAATGTATGACTAACAAAGCCTGAAAACCAAGATTGCTGACAGATGTTATGATCATCCTGGCCAATGTGAGTTTAAGAAGCCTGAGATTATTTTGCTTGAAGAGTCTTAATCAGAAAGAGAGTGAGAATCACTTGCTAGCAGAGCAACGTGTGGTAGGTGCTCTTTGGAGCAGGGTTGTCAGCCCTTAAGGAGACTGTGGCTTCAATGTCGCTTCCTCTCTGAATAGAATGTTTGCAAAATAGAAATAACAATTCGTCTTTTTCTGAATCTGTTGTTCATCAAATCCCTCTGTATATACTTTCTGTCTTTGTTTTTACACTTGTGAGTCAGCACAGCAAGCTTCATCCTTGACTGGCCTGAGTTAGTGCTGCAGTAGGATGCAAGTAAAACACTCCAAAAGAGGGGACTGCCTTGAAGTATAACAGCAGCAAGTGTGAATGTCAGGGCTAATCCCTGAGATTTTGTTCTTATTTTGAAATTTGAATTCATTATTAGTCTAATACAGTACACGACTGAGAAGAAGTAAGGCTCAGTATCTATTTATTTTCAGAAAAAGAAAGTCTGCAGTTAGGTTTCCTACAATGGAGTTATACTTACGCACAGGATGAGTACAAAGGGCCAGAGGGCAGAAGACTAGGGGTGATGGGTTTATGGGATTATAGGATACTCGTGATAAAAGGGACCCTAGGCAGTCATGTAGTCCAGCCTCCCTCCTGCTCACTTGTTTTATTTCTTTGCTTTGCCAGAATTCTTGTCTTGTTTTGTGTAGATGGTTCAAATTTTCTGTGCTCTCCTTTATATTTCAACAGAGAAATAATAGAAGAGTATCAAATGCATAATCTGAATGGTAGGCAACTTCATGAAGTCTTGAGAGAGCTAAGATAAGCAATATTTCTTTAAATCTGCATACTATTATTGATCTATCTAAATCATATATGGCACTTAATAATTAGCTGAGTAATCAGAAACAACTTCTGTAAGCCTACATGGCAATAGCTACACTTACTGACAAAAGCAGAATATCTGACTCAAGTGGTCTACTTCCCATGTTGATTCCAGTTTAAGAATTGTAGTAGTTAAGTGCTCAAATGACTTTATAAATACAAAGCACATTTTGTCCATCTCTGAAGCAGATTGCATTTCTGGTCTAGCCTTCCTATTCACATTGGTAAATTTGGTAAGATATATTTAGCTGATTTGAGAAATGCTGAGCTCTGGTAAGGTTGCAATGAATGTTAAACGTGCAAGGAACCCACAGGTGATCTGAGAACGGCCATGGGTTTCATTGACTTCTGTCTTCATTCTCTGATTTCCAGAGTAGTTATTACGTAGCCTGTAATGATGTCTTGTGGGACCTCCACCAGTCCTGGCCTACCTCAAGCAGTTGCAGCACAGACAGGAACCGCATTGCAGGAGTGAGTACTGAAGTCAAGAGTTGACGCTGGCTGACATGAATGATCAAATGATCAAATTGCAGGTGATATATAGTGCAAAATTTACAACTCTGCCTGCTGTGAAATGTTTTGGGGAAGCTGAAATTCTCTAAACGACCTCAGGAAGGAAATAATTCTAAAGCTACAGAACTGATGGAGACATGACAGGATATTGGTTCCCTATAGCTCTTATCAGTAAATTATAGCTATAAGAAAGTTGCTAGGAAGATAATGCTGGACACTGAAGGATTCCTAATTTTGAAGCAATATTCACAATACTGACAGCTAATGTACCATCTGTCTCGATAGATTCTCTTTTGCTAGGTGATACAAAGATAAATCCACAAGGGGGAAAAAACCTCTTATGCTTGTATATTGTTAGGCATCAGCAAATGGTCTTTGAATGGTGTGTGACCTTAATTTCTGGAGAATGATACATTCTCTAATGCATAGCTCGTGATCTCAGTTACTTCTATATTTAATTTTTTTTTGTTTTATAACCGTATGTTGTATTTCCCATCTACTGTCCATAATACACACATAAATGAGTTCAGTGCTCTAATTTCAGACTCTGATGAATATGTATCATCTTCCTATGTAGTTTTTTTAGATTGAAATCAAGGCTACTAGAATTGTTACATATCACATTTAAGGGAAAAGGGGAAAGTTGATCCCTAAAAACTCTTACCTCCTTAGCACATTTTAAACTCTGAAATCCCTATGATTTTTATCAATTTACTAAGAAGGCAAGTGATGAGGAAAATTTTCAGGTGTTCAAATTTGATAACAACTGTGCACATTTATTTGGGGAAGGGCTCCAAAATGCAGATACTTCCCTAAACTTTACACAAAGCTTTCACCTGCATTCTTGATGAGAAGCCTCTCCATGTTCCTGCCTTGAGCAGCGAGCAGAGAGCTTCAGTTTTACTATTTGAGAGCAGACCAAAATTACACACTCTTATTTCTTCCCCCAAGTTTGGCTTGTGCTCTGGGGTGGAAAGTTAAATTAGTTCACAGCAGAGCATATTTGTTCTTTCTTAGCTGATGTGTCAGTTTATTGTTTGGGTAATGACTATTAGCAGGAGAAGTAATTTTTATACTGTAGATCTCTATACTATTTTTTTTTCTAGAAACTTGTGGGGCATCTTGGTTTTACCCTATGAACTCCAATAGAGTCAGATTAAGAGCGCTTACTTTTTTTAATCGGTTATTTGGATGATAACATGTCCATTCAGCAGACTTGTCTCCCAAAGCCACCAGGGTGATTGACAGATCATGCTCCCTTGGAACTCATCTGCACTTTACGAATCTGTTCATGAATACTTATCTGTCTCCAACAGATATAATGAATCTCTCCCTTGCTATTCAGGATCCTATTATTCATACCCACTTTCTTATGACCAGTAATATTAAAAGCAACCTTTTCAGTGTAAAATTTCTATACCCAGATAATCACAATATAATGAGGAAGCATCAAGCCTATAAAAAGGGGATGATGGAAAATTTGTATTTTTTTCCTTTTAATTTGCTGTTGAAAATGTACATAGAATGGAATAATAATTGGGTTCATGACAATTTTCTTAATATAATTCTACTTATGGTGACATCAAAAACTCCAAACTTGGCAAAGGCAGTTTAAAATTGGTTTTCTGTGTACTTACTGATGGACAGTTTCTCAGCTTGTGATAGTTGTTATGGGTATCATTCATATGCGAGATGGTTAACAGTACTGAATTACTAAAATTTACAGACACTTCCCATTACAAGTTGGGGGTTTTTTTTCAGATTTCTTGTGTTACTATTTTTGTAGGTTGTTTTGTTTTAATTTCAGCTATTTCCGATAATAAATTCAGAAGCAGAAATAGAGGATTTTTCTTCTGCTAATACATTCAAGTGGCCGTTTCTTAGAATAACATTAGTGTACTTGGTAGCAGGCCTTTATAATGCAGTAAGAAGAAGGTTGTCATTATATTTCTCGTGGATTTGCCAGACGCAAGTATATGTGTCTGGGCTTCGTAGCCTGCACTCAGTGAGTTCATTAAATCCAGGAAACACTGAGCTTACTAGGCAGGTGCTGCACAGGTAGCCCGAGTGACAGGGTGACTTTTGTGTGCTGCAGAGTGGCTTTTTGGGAGGGCGGTGGCATGTCTGGGTGGCTGCAGCTGGGCTGTGGGATGCTCACAATGTACAAAATCCTCCACTTCTGCCTGGGCAAAATATTCAAATGGGGAAAATACATGTGTGTTGGGCATGTGCTAATCCAAATGATCCCTATACAATTCCAACCCAAATGGTGCCACATATGAGTCCAGCTAAGTATATTTTTATCTTCTAGAAAGAATGACAGCAGCTATAGCTGCCTTTGTCATCAAAATGCTCTGTTTTTCCTTAAAATCAAAAAGGTTTATTCACAGTTGGGTGTTTGGTTTGCTTTCTTTGATACAAATTGCAGTCTAAAAATGAACTTTGGAGAAAGAAATTTCATCTTACTGAAATGCCTCCTGTGGATTTTCTTTCTTTCTTTCTTTTTTTTATTTTTTTATTGAATGAGAGGTTGTTGGAATTGATTTGTTTCTATGGAGTTTTACAGTGCAAGTAAGTTATCAAAATTTTCAACAAACTCTAGTTGACTCCGCTGCTGACTCACACTGGTTTCAGTATAGTGCGAGATGCTAAAAATTCTGGGTTTTTTCCATTTGTTCTTATGCGTGAAGGCTGTATTTTACATATTATTAGACTTGTGGTGTCAAGTGTTAATAAATTGAGATCTTCCATTTTGATGTTACTTTTATAGCTTAAAAGCTTTTACAACTTCTGCTTCTTTTACGTGTATATTATTTTTTACTATTTACTGCAGCAGGTTTTTTCCGTGGGTTCTTTGATTCATTTAAAAATAGGATAGCTCTCCTTTGTAAGCACAACTGTTTTGTGAAGCCTCTGTATCGTGTTGTACAAATTGGGAGTGTTACCCTTTTGGAGACAGAACTGCATGAAGAAATGAAACATTTTAAGCTGTTGAATGTTATCTTGGAAAAATGTTTTTTCTCACAAGTCTTTATCACATGCAGATACTATCATGATATATGTGTACAAAAGGACTAGATGAAAGTTCTGTAGGATTTTTTTTTTGTTATTTATTTTGTATTATGTTCCACCTTCTAAGTGTTTGACTTGGCAACTGTCGTGGTTTAAACCCAGTCAGCAACTAAGCACTGCACAGCTGCTCGCTCACCCTCCCCCCAGCCACCAGTGGGATGGGGAGAGAATCGGAGGAAAAGTAAAACCCATGCGCTGAGATAAAGACAGTTTAATAGGACAGAAGAGGAAGAGAAAATAATAATAATCATGACAAAAGAACGTACAAAATAAAGGATGCACAATGCAATTGCTCACCACCGAATTGACCGATGCCTAGCCCGTCCGTGAGCAGCGACCGCTGCCCCCCAGCCAACTCCCCCCAGTTTCTATACTGAGCATGACGCCATATGGTATGGAATAGCCCTTTGGGCAGTTTAGGTCAGCTGTCCTGGCTGTGCCCCCTCCCAGCTTCTTGTGCCCCTGGCAGAGCATGGGAAGCTGAGAAGTCCTTGCTTTAGTATAAGCACTGCTTAGCAACAACTAAAACATCAGCGTGTTCTCAACTTTATTCTCATCCTAAATCCAAAACACAGCACTATACCAGCTACTAGGAAGAAAATTAACTCTATCCCAGCCAAAACCAGGACAGCAACTTTAGTAAAGTTTTCCTAACGTGCTTTTTCCTGTTGTTCCCTATAATGTACGACTGAATGACTGAACTTATAAAAATTTGTATTTCCTTCTTTTTTTGTTCCCACTCAAATCTCATTTGCTATTTGTCTCAGTTACATCGAGGAAATTCTTTTCATTTTGCAATAAAGTCAGAGGATGAGAGTGTGTGCTCTGACAATATTCTTTTATTAACCTGAGTAGCTTACATAATACCGTATGTCTTATTTTTTGTGTTGCTTATTGCTTGCAAAAGTTTCAGGTATGTTGATTTCCTCTATGTGCTTTGTTCAAGCAGCAATGCAAATAATTCCCCTGCCTGAAAATAAATGAAAGCTTTTTTTTTTTTTCCCCTTAAAACATCTGTCTCAAAAGGCTTGATATAAAATCTGCTGGAGCCCACATAGAGTGGAAGTAAATTCCTATAGGTCAGTCAGGTCTTTGGGATGGTGGTGATCTATGACAAGCATGGTAGAGTCCTGTCTGCTACAAAATGTTCCAAACCCATCAACTGATTCTACAAAGTCCAGGGTTTTTAGTTTATAGTCTTAGAGCTTAGGGGAAATTAATTCAGTAATGTTGAGATACATGTGGCTTCTTTCAGAATTAGAATTTAAATTAAAATTTAAATTAGAATTAGTCATTATGAATATATAGGTGTGGTTTGAGATGCAAATACCTCAAATAACAATGATGAGTGTTTCAAATATATAAATATATATCTGTCAGTAAACAAGTCCCCATCTCTCTTCTGCTACAGTGTTTCCTAGCAACTTCTGCATTTCTCTTTGAGCTAGTGTTTCCTTGACAATACTCATGGCATATTGTACATGTATATAAGGCATTTCATTCAAAGGGCTTTACAGTCCAAGAATGTATTTGTAAAGCATCATTAAAATGCAGCTATTGTTTGGCAAAAAGGAGAAGTAAGCAGGCACAGCACTGTTGCATGATTTGGTAGAAGGAATGGGAGAATAGGAAACAGGAGTTTGGGCTAATTGTGACAGGGATCCCTTTAGATGTGACAAATAGAAAGTCTGTGGCTAAAACTCACCCTTTCTATCTTCAGGTTAGCAAGGTGTGTTTTAGACTGGTGAAGGAAAGCAGATAAATAGTCTATCTTGTTAGGGCATCATTTGAGCAGAACAGTGAAGTTCACTAACTTATCATCTGCTTTGTTCCTGGGGAATTTTACAAACCTCTAGTCTTTCTGTAGTCTAAGCCTCTTCACATGCTACATTGAAATTATTAATCCCCTTCCCTACATCCTGTCTTCACTCTGTGTGTCCAAGACTCTAGGTTTCTGCACTGTTAAATAGCTGGACCTGTGTGTGGCAAGCTGTCTAACTAGCTATGTCTAACTGCATATCTCTCACTGGCATTGTCAGCTCCCGCATCATGAGTAAGCAACTACTGTATTCCAGCTGCCTGTGATTTGGTTTTAAAACGCAGACAAGGTGCTACCTTTCTTGAGATCTAAATATATCAGCAAAAATCTTGTATTTAGGGGATCTCACCAGGCAAGTTGCTTTAAGTTTCTGTATTTCTGTATTCTAATTTTAAGAAATTAATATTCTTGCTGTTACCTGAGGATGTGGTTAAAGATTTGCAACCATTTCCCAATTCAGGGAAAGCAGAATTTTTGTTTAGGGTAACTATCGGGTCCAGACAGAGAAATGCTATTGTTTTTCAGCTCGCCTATTATGATTCTTCATTAATATTATCTATCTAGTTTTCCAGACAGTCTGTTCTTAGGAGGCAGTAAAGGACGTGAACTCTCAGATGCTTTTAATTGTATGTTTCTTTCAATTTTTCATATTTGCAGCTTTTGTTGCTTTCCATTTCCATTTGTCTCATTTAATTTTGTGAGCAGAAAGAATTTGGAAGCTTAAGGCTATTGGTCTGGAACGGCTCATCAGCTAGACAAATTTGTCATGGATTGTGATTTAATATTTTGCTTCGTATATTTTCTTCAGAGGATGATTGCAGTTTAATGTTATTTTGCATTCCAAATAGTTGTAGATTCCCTGTCTGTTATCAGACCATAAGACTTCTTTCTGAGCTCTTAAAAAGTCCTTCAGTAGCTCTCAAAACTCCTGTCATTTGGGATGCTAAAATGCAGGTTGAAATTTCAATGGTAATTTGTTACAGAGAAACCCATGAAATTTGAATAAATCAGCAAATTCCTCTTTCCATCACCAACCCATTTTAATAACATGAGCATTTTTAAAAGTTTAGTTTATGAATCTATTCCTGATTGCAAGATAGTTTGGCACACTACCCTAGAAATGCTGACTTGAAATCAGCTCAAAAGCTGAAAATAGGGGTGCAATAAAGATTTTAACAGAAAATTAAGTGACTACAATTGACTGTTATCTGATTAAGATACATGAAATGGATTATCAATTTGCGACTGCATGTCATATATTTGCATTATTGAAATGTCTTTCCACCTTTGGGAAAACAAAACAAAATAACCAACAACCAAAAGCAACCCTAGTTGACATACTTTGGAATATCAACTGAGAAGACAAAGCGAGGAAAGCAATTGCTTGGGGAATCACCGCTGGCTCAGATGCATTGGCAGGACAGTAAGAAAAGAACTACCACAGCTGCTTCTGTAGTCTGCTCTGCTGACTTTTGTGCTGAACTGTTTCCACCCTGTGATTAATGGTGAAGTTTATCTTATGGAGCTGTCATTTTGGCATCTTTCTCTAGTACAGCAATCGCTTTAAGGAAAAAAAAAGGGACTTAAATTGGCCCCTTTATTTTTGTAATCAAGAACAGGATGCACCAGCTTTTAGCTCAGGCTGGCCCATTATGTACACTTGAGAAATGAGTCACAGTCAGAACCTCTTAGAATAGGTTCTTGTTGGTGGGAAGACAGACAGACTCGAATTCCCAGATATGAACGTGCTTCAATGTTTTTATATGGTAGCGAGATCCAAAGCAGCAAGGGAAGTACTTTGAAGTTCTTGGTTTAGAGTTCATACATATGCCAAAGTGATGATAACTTTATTTGAGACGTGTTTGTGGTGACATGGTGACACCATTAAATATGTCAGTTAAAGCAGCATGTTGGGTGCTTAGCTACTGAGTAAAAGTAAGGATGTTGATTTTGAAGTCTCTAGCGTGCTCCATCTACATTTTCAGTCCATTCTTTTCAGAGCTTGATATTTTCACTCCATTCTTTTCCTCAGAATCTGTTATCTTTGTTTCATAAAGATATTACTGAATAACAATGGTTCTGGTTTTGGAGCATGTTGAGTTTAATCAAATTACATTATCTTCCCTTTTGTATGTGTTTTCTGATTCTGATTTCTCACTAATTTTGTAAGCACACTGTATTTGAAATGCGCTACCCTCTGGAGTGAGAAGCTAAGTATGGGCAGCCATGGGTGGGATAATGCAGATTTTCCTGCTCCTGTTTATGACTGACTCTGCTGTTTTGTTTTGTGTTCTTCTCTGCCACTTGGAATGCTGTTTCCACAGCTGCATTTCTGACTTCCTATCTAAAATTTCCACTTCTAAATAGATGTTACACCCTCCACTGAACAAAACCAGAACCTTTAGTTCAGTCAAAAGACTGTCAATAGTGAGGTATAAGCCTTATTTGCCCACGTGAATGATTCTGATTGTGTAAAATTGAAGAGATGTAAAATTCAGTTCCCTAATTAGAATTTGCCTTCTCCATTTGCCCAGAATCAATTTTGATTCTGTTATTGAATCCCAGAAATATCTACCAAAAGAAGCTACTTAAAGGAGCAAACGCTCTATCACAGGTAAATTTCTGCTTTCATTGCTTTTGGTTTTCCAAAAGGAAAATGCTTCTTGGGTACAAATTTAACAGATGAATTGCAAACAACTTATTTCTGATTTAGAGCAATCTGTTCCATTAGCTATGCAAAGTACAGGGGTTTCTGCCGCCTCCTGTTGTACACCAGAGTGACACTATCATTTTCCACTCACTGCAATGGTCTACAGCCTGGGTGGGAAAAAAAATGCACTCCAAAGCATAAAAAAAAAAAAAAATCATAGTGTTACCATTTCAACTTCTTTTTGCCTTAAACCTTATATTTTAGTCAACTCAGTCAGTGGGATGATAAAGATTGTCTTGCTTATAGCATTTATTTTGAACTCCCCCAGCAGATTCCAATTAGTTTCTAGCTAAGTGCTTATCCAAAAGTATGGTCTGTTGGAAAGGATGGTGTCTGGGACAAAATATTTGCTAGAAGCTTTTTATAACTCAACTTCCTTATAGTATGATATCTGTGTGGCAGTTTATGTCTATGTTTATGTGTGGCAGTGATTGGATGTGCAAAGACACATTCTTTTATGTTTGCAACTTGCTCCCCACCCTCAGTACCTTCATAACCTTCAGAATCAGTCAGGATTTGATCATTTCTTTTAAGTTGCAGTTTTGACTAGCAATAGGTTTTTAATTAAGTGACAGCAAAACCAAACCAAACCAAAGCCCCCCTCACAATACCCATGTAAAATGGTCAGCTATAAACCAGCCTTTGCCTTTATGAAGCAAGTACACAAATACCTGTACTAGCACAAGAAGGACTAGCAGGTAGGGGGGTGCAAGGGAAAGAACACTGCCAGACTCTGATAGCTTGAAGTGTAGCTCAATTTTTGGCTTTAGCCTGCCTTGTTCAGGAAGCATTTGATTCTATA
This sequence comes from Mycteria americana, assembly GCF_035582795.1. NCBI lineage: Eukaryota > Metazoa > Chordata > Aves > Ciconiiformes > Ciconiidae > Mycteria > Mycteria americana. The sequence goes on from NC_134370.1 coordinate 29,451,080, forward strand.
AAGGACCAGATTTTGCTTCTGTTGTGGCGTTTATTTGGGCATAATTCACTAAATCCTATAACCCTTGAAGTGATGTGAAGCTTTCCTTTAGGGGGTCATATATTAGTACCAGGTCTGGTCTAACTCATGCTCTTGTGGTTTTGCTCATATAATTTTTTTTCTCCTGGCTTTTAGAGCTGCAGTTTTTTAATTGTTTGAAAACAGGCAAGGTAGGCTCTCTAATCCTGGAAACTGAAGGCTTGCATGAATGTGTCTTGTCTGGCAGGATACTCAAGTGTGGAAGTACTTTTCAAAATTATCTTTTATTGCTGCCCAAAGTTCTGGAGTCACCTGTTTGGATAGTAAGAAGTTTAGCAGAGCTAAACTTGCCTTCTGGAAATTTTTATTTGCATATGTACTTTCCAACATATTTACAAGGTTTGGGGTTTTTTTTAATGTACATCTATTTTTAAGTGCTTTGAAACTTAGAGATCAAAACACAGTGTACATATAAGTGTTATGATTATGAAGTCATACAATAAGTAAAGGGTTGGAACTAATTGTTTGCTAAAGACATTCTGCCCAAGATGAAAAGTTTATTCAAAGAAAGCCATAACAGAAATCAGTTGCTCTCTTTAGTCAATATGAACGATGCTAGAGATTCTGGAACTGGAAAAGGCATTAAAATGTCAATAGGTGATGAGGAAGAATGATACAAAGCATGTTTTTTGTTATTGTCACTATGTATGCATTGGGCAACTTGACTCTGTATCAAGAATAGCATTAGTAAAGAGATTATCTTGCCCATTGACAGCATTGAAATGGAATAGAATGAGTCTTAAAGTGGATTTTATACAAGAGAGGGACATACAGTTAGGAGACTGGAGGCAGATTGACAAGAAACTAAACTATAATCTTAAATGTACGTAAAAGGAAACAAAACTGATTTTATGGAGGTTGGCTAAAGGCTTAACATTTCATTGACTGGTTTCACTAATGGATGTAGATAATCAAGCTCTAAATAAAAGCAGGAAAATTCAATATAAATTCATCATCCAGATAAGAACTGAGGGTGTGCTAATAACTAGAAAAAACATAATGCTGAAGCATTCTTGAAGAGCTAAATCCTAAACTGAATATTAGGAAGCAAATTTGCTGCATAAAAGACATACTGAATTTTGATGGCATCTTGGATGGCAACAGTGAGTACAAGATTCAGAAGAAGGAATCATAAAGCAAAATAAAAAGCACAGCAAAAAACCACAACGCCCTCATAATGCTCTCTTTAATGAACCAAAAGTAGGATCTGAATGCTCTAATAAGAAGCACAGTTGGAATAAAAACATCTGGATAAACTGCTGCAGTCCAGCAGGATTTACGAAAATTATGACGCTTGAACCCTAATTCTGATTCCAACATTTATAGCTAAATATTAGAGTTACTGTTCTGTATATGTTTTAACATTTTTTTTTAATTAATTATTGTTTAGGGAAGATTTAGACTGCTGGAGATATAGCAGTTGAAAAATCTTAGTGACGTGTAGATAAGGTTCCTCTTCTGCTCTCATTATCATGTAACCAGATCTTCAGTGTGACTGAAGGGCAGACAGGGAAATAGGTCTATATTTGCTATATTGTTTGCAGTAAATAACTCAGCCATCTCTGCTAATGACACAACTCTGCCAAAATAGATCAATATGGTACTACTATGTTACCTTAGATTAAAATCAATGCAGAACAGTGTGCATGATTTCCTTGTGCTCTCTGTCTGAAGAAATAAACCTTTTGATAAACATTAAATACAAATATGTCTTTTTCTACAGTAGAAAATTTTCAAAGCCTCGCCTTGGAGTTGATTTGTGAAGGGATATTATAATCCCACATATAAAACCGAATCTTTTGGAAAAAATGTAGGTAACTATAATAATGAATCTTTGGGATTACATGTTTTAAGGACAAAAGACAGGTTAAAATAATAGAATAAAACTTGCTTTTAAATTTGACTTAAAGATTTTAATCTTGGTCCAGAGGGTTCAAGACTAATATGTAAAAGAGGCCTAAGTCTGAAGAGTCTTTAAAACTCTTATGAATCCTTGGTTCAGGTCTGCCTTTGTGAAAGCTCAGCTCAGTCTCATCATGGTCTTTGACTGAGGTTGAAGCATCCAATGGCTTTTTCTTTCTACTAACTGTGATCAGGTACTTCATGTACTGAACGGGTATACTAGGGAGACAGCACATTGAAATAGCATATTAAAAACAGCAATAAATAATCACTAGTGTTATGAAATATAAAAGTTCTGAGTTAGTTAATTCCAGATTATGCAAAGAACTAACTACAACAGTATTGCTGAAATGTTAGTGGCCATTTTCGTGATGGAGGGTGGATGGGATCCCAACCAACCAGAATGCAAACACAGTACTCAGGCATTTGAAGAGGAGGAAAAGATATAAATAAATCAGAAGTCTATTAATCTTGTATGAGTTATTAACTATGATGCTTGATAAAAAAGCATGAGAGCAACCGTTTCAGCAATTAGTTGGTAATGTCAGGGCCCTGGGGGCACTCGCAGGCCTCACTGGCCCTGACCCCTCTCCCCTGGGGTCTTCCCCCACCCTGCCTCTGGCCCAGGACCCCACTTCAGCCCAGGGCCAGCAGCTCCCCACAGCCTTGCCCAGCCATGGGCCAAGCCGGGCCTACCCATGTCCCCTGGCTGCCCCATTCCCTGGCTAGGGCGGCAGGTTGGGCCCTGACTGCAGGCCCTGCCCTGCTGGACCATGGGGAGACCCCGGCCCCAGGGAGCCCCGGCCATCACAGTGCCCCACTGACAAGTAGGTGTCTGGAGATTAATCCAACAATAAATCATAGGCACTCTGGGTTTGTCAAGAACAAATAAAATCAGGATTGTCTAATTTGCCTTCACTGAGACGATGGCTGGCCTGGTGAGAGAAAGGGAAGTAGTTGGGTTTCTGCCATGTTTCTGCCTGTTCCACACAACACCATCACTGCTGAGGGAACGGGCTCTGACCAGCAGGTCTTGCACTCATCTCAGCTCCTCTGAAAGTAAGAATTACTTCATGAACTCATATACTTACTCAAAATAGATAAATGGGATTACTTGTGACTGGGCGGAAAGTGACTTATAATGCTATTCAGGATAGTGTTCTGTAGTTTGAAGAGCAGTGGTATCGGCAAACTTGCCATGAAGCAAGTTAACAAATGGCTGTAAAGCCCTTCAAAATAGTTCTCAATAAAATTCATCAAAGGGGAGATAATTTTATCTGATTTCCCAGAAGGGATTAATATGCTTCCAAGTCTATTTGTACTCCTCAGCATTTTAGGTAATGTAACTGGGATTAGGTAAACCTGCAGGTGACACCAAGCTGAGGGAGGGGAACGGGCAGGGTGGAGAGCAAAGCTTGGTAAACAGCGAGATGGCCTCAGACCAACAAGATGACACTCAGAAAGACAAAGTGCTGCACTGAGATGAAAAGCCACAAATACAAAAAAAGGGAACAACTGGCTAGACATTGGTACAGCAGAAAAGAGTATGGAAGTTTATAGTGGACGACTGTCATGGTTTAACCCCAGCTGGCAACTAAGCCCCACACAGCTGCTCGCTCACTCCGCTCCGGTGGGATGGGGGACAGAATCACAAGAGTAAAAGTGAGAAAACTCATGGGTTGAGATAAAGACAGTTTAATAGGGAAAGCAAAAGCCGCACACAGAAGCAAAGCAAAGTAAGAAATGTATGGAATAGCCCTTTGGTCAGTTTGGATCAACCATCCTGGCTGTGCCCCCTCCCAGTTTCTTGTGCACCTGGCAGAGCACGGGAAGCTGAAAAGTCCTTGACCAGTGTTAACACCAGTTAGCAACAACCAAAACATCAGCGTGTTATCACTATTATTCTCATACTAAAATCCAAAACACAGCACTATACCAGCTACTAGGAAGAAAATTAACTCTATCTCAGTCGAAACCAGGACAATGACAAACTAAATGTGAGCCAGCGGTGTGATGGTATGGAAAAATGGCAGACCCTGTTCTGGGTGGAATTAGCAATGGCACTATGTGTAAACCACGGGGAAGCAATCATCTCCCTCTGGTCCCTGCCAGGGCATGCAGGTGGTGAGGCTGGCCTGATTACAGGCACTGCATATAAAGCAAATGCAGAGCAAGAGGAAAGAGTCCAAGGAACTGCAAAAAAATGACAGCTTTAGAAAACATGATTTGTGAGGAAGGGTTTGAGGAACTGTTTGGCTGAGTTTAGAGACAAGAACAGAGTTTTAAAAATCTGAAAAATATTGTCATAAGGAGAGGAGTATTCTCACCAAGGGCAGGACAAATGCTAAATTGCTTAATTGCAGCAAGGGAGATTTAGGTAACGAATTAAGAATGCAAGTTTTGTAGATTAAAAAATAAACTGTAGACCTGTCTCCTTAGGCGACTGCAGAATAGCTTTTCTTGGAGTGTTTAAAAATGGATTAGATGGATATCTGCAAGGATACTAATTCAAAGCAGCAGTTAGCTTAGATCATCTCTTCACCTTTCCCTTCCAGCTGTGCATTGCTACATTTCTGTGATCTTCAGAAGAAATTCACTGCATTATTTATTCTGATAGGAATGGCTCTCTTCCATACGTCCAAATGAAGCTACCTGAAATTGCAGTTTGGATTGCTAGTCTACCTTAGACAAAGCATTTGGTTTTATTGTTTGGCAGCTAAAGTATAGCAGAAAATCCATGGGAAATCAATCCTGTAAATAAGTTACTTGCCAATGTTTTGTGACAGTGAATGCTGGAGAAACTCAAAATATTAGTCAAGATTAATGACTCCTCATTTTTTGTACTGAACAAGTATTTACATCAGAAATATCTGCTGTAAAAGCATGTAATGCCTGATAACACAAAATAAAGGAAGGATAATTTATTGGGTTTGGGAATGGCCAGTATTTGCCGTAAAATGCTGTATATGAAGTTCTGATTTGAATGAAGATTCCTTTGTGTTTGGAGCACAGCATAATATTTCAAATGCAGAAAAAGGATACAAGGAAACAATTTTAAGAATTGCTAACCATACTGTCATCTTCTCAAATTCTTAGACTGAAGAAAAACAAGATTGTGGTCATACTTGTGGCAATTAGAGAAATTAAGAATTCACACTGTAAATAATGTCTGAACATTCCTTGTTGTGTCCAGCCTTTGAAATTGTTTAAATAGTGCAATTCACAACCAAACCAATCTCATAGTGTTTATATCTCAGCTGAATAATTTTGAAAACAAGCTGAAGTGACCAACCTGAATTCAAATGGAGTGAGCTTTAGCTGCGTGACGCGTTTAGTCTGACTGGAGCTGTAGTTGGTATATAATGTCATTTCAAACTGATAAGTCACTGACTATGGACTTTCAATTTATTTATTTTCTTAATGAAATTGACAGTTTCAGAATATAGTTGGTGAATTTATGCAATTTGTTTCCAGTGTGTTTTCACCTTAAGCATATAACCTTTGGGAAATACATTGTAAGTTGTTCAAATGCTGCCTTGGGGTCTACCCTCAGCTAATACTTCTGGAGTTTTAATAGTCTAGTCTGAATTGTTTAAAAGTTATCCAAGGATGGGAAAAAAATATCATAGCAGCCAAGGTGAAACACTTGTGCTGCTGCTTCTCTGCCTATTAGCAGATTCCAGCTATTGTGGATTAGTTATCATCCGTCAGATTCTATAAAAATTAAATCTCCTTCCTTTCCTGGCTATTGCTTAGACCTACCTTCCCCATTTCTCCTTTTCTGTAATATGTCATGGTATAGGGCTTGTACTTTTGTGAACTGCTTATACTATTTCCCTTAATTTACTTAGTTATTTGCAAAGCTTCTGACTTTCACTGTATGTTTACTTATGTTAGTATGCCCTTCCCTTTTTCTCAAATCTCCCATATTTCAGTAATCTCTCCATTTAAACATCATCAACTCTTTTCTCTGCTACCTAGATAGATAAAGGAGATCTTTAATTTATTTTGTTGATTCCTACAGGGAAGCAACCACTGTTAAGACTAATAAGACTGAGGGGAGAAAAAGATGGCACTACTCTGCAGGTAGATTATAATAATATTACTGATTGTTACAAAGATTAAATCATGTAATCTTTTAGCTGAAAGTACAAATGCACATATTTCCACATTTCAGTTCCAAAATGATGGCTATGCTTTACAAATTTGGAGGAGAATTATTTTGTGTCAAAATTAATGAATGTCTTCCTTATCCAGGAGAATGGGATCTGTAACATCATCTTCACTTGCCTCAGAAAGTATTTTGTCTTCGTTGTTTTAGGTCTTTATTGGGTGTCAGTTCTTGAATTTGAACCAGGACAGAGGAGAGAAACATACAAATATGCTACTTTGCCATTTTCAAAATAAAGTAGTGGAAGTTTGTGGCATCCACTTGTAGAAGCTTGTAGACAACACATGGTTTATGATAATTTACAGTAACAGTTCAGCAAAAATAAGTTATTACTGTAGGATTGATGTCACCCTCTTGAGAGCAACCCCACTCTTCTGTCCTCTCATTACTACATACTCTTGCAGGTGGACTTTACTGTAGTTGTTAACTAAATATATACGCAATTTGTTTTATGTTTTCTATCAAATTTAGAGTTTGGTGCATAGGATTGGATTTGCTTAAGATTTAAACTTTTGCAGCACAGTCGTATTGCAGAGCAAGGGAGGGTGCTTTTACTTAAGTAGAAAAGTGATGCATGTTTATGAAAGAAAATTTTTAAAAGTTAATAATAATACTCATTATGTGAGAGTATGCATCAGGACCCCTTTCTTTTATCTGTTGTATCAAATGTCAGAAAAAGCCTCAATTGTTAGCAGAAAAATCCCATCAATGCCTGTTAATTTGGAATCTCATAGAAATGTCCTGCTGGTCAGCTCATGTTGATGGACAAATGTAACGCAGCACTGAAACTGATTTAACAAACACTGAATGCAGTCAAATGTTAAAGAAGTTGCATTGGTGGTGCTTCTAAAACTAAAATCAACAGGGCTCTATGGGAAAATGGTTTAGATGTGTGTGGTTCACATGATTATAAAGTGTTATTTTAAGACCTGAAAGTACACCAATATTTTCTAGAATGGTAATGCAAATTAATCCCCATGAATATTTTCTTTCAAATTTACTAATAATGCCTAAACTAAACTAGGAGCTTAGTCCTACAAGTTTTTGCTGTGTTGCTGTGCTTGGGAAAGCTTTCAGTCTGCCCTGCTGCACAGTGATTCAAGAAAACATCAAATGTAATAGGTTAAAAATGGTTTTGCTATTATTTCCTTACTACCTACTTTCTATCAAATTGGTTGTTTAGCATAGTCAAGTCAAACTAAAAGTATAATTGATTGCATCTGGTAATTAAAATTACTGCTTCAGTTTCAGACTGAGGGAGAACTTGTGGAGACAAAAATTGTCTGTTTTTCCCAGCAATATCAGTTGGTCTAATTGAAAATAAATAAATAATTTTTTGCACAAATTATATGGTGGCAAAAAGTTTATATTAAATGAGACAACCTTACAGCAATAGAGATTTTTTTTATTACACCTACCTGAATTCTTTCAGCTGTACAACACTAATGACTTCTAATACAGTAGTAGACCATTTACTTTAATCTCACTGAGATGAAGGAAATGCCCATTACAGACAGGTTTTTCAAATGCATAATCATTTCCTTTTGTGGATAACCACACCAAAATCCCTATTTCTCAGGGGTCAGAGGACTTGGCACATTCTCATAGGGAGGCCTCCCTCTCTGAGCCGACATCTTAGGCTAGGCTTGGGAAAAGAGACTCCGCATTTGCTATACTCTTTCTTCCATACCCTGTGCTTCCATAACTATGTCTCTAAGTTTTTTCCAAAAGTTAATATTCACAGTACCCCATGAGGAATGCAAGAGTCACCCAGTTTACAATATAGTAAGCGTTATGGTAGTGTCCTAGAGATCCCCTGCTTTAGATCATTTAATGAAGATGATGCCTTTGTCACAAAGTGCTGTTGAAGCTTTCTTGCTGAAAACAAATGTACAGTCAGAAATATGTAGGAGTTAGTCAAGTATTAGTTTTGTCACTTTTCCCCCAGATTTAATGACATAATTGTGAGACTGCTATTATCCTGATTAGGTTTCCATAATAATGAATGTTGCTCTTATCTTTGGTCTTTAAACACGGCTCTGCCACTCAGGGACTTAAAAAAAAAAAAAATCCTTAAAATACTAGGCATCTGAACTATGAGGTGGTATACTGTTGAGATACCACTTGACTTGCAATAAAGTAGAAGGCGATCTGTATAAATGCAAAAGGAGTTCAATGTCACTGGTAAAATTAGAAATATGTTCTTCCCTTGTGGTGTTATAGTAATGCGAGTAAAAAAACGTAGCTTGTTTCACTGATTGGGGTATGATGGTATAATACCATTTTGTTAAGCAAAACAGGGTCTGTGCCAGGGCTTTGAAGTAGGTTATTGAGAAATTTTAGAGGCGGGAAAACTTGCAAAAAATGTTGAAATGTTACCTAACAGTTGGCCAAAAGATTTGAAATTATGAGTTGAGAACATGAGTCTGGACTGCCTGGTAGCCATTAACTAAGACAGTTCTGAGCATGCTTGGGAAGAGCTCTGATGCTTCCATTGTAGCCTACTTCAGTTCACAAAGAACTCTCTAAGGGCAGTGGGCTGCAGTGGCATTTTCACTCATTTTTCTTTTGTGGGTGAAAGATGTACTTGCAAACATTTTTTTCTGAAGAACAAGGAGAAAGCATAAATGATCTGTGCAAAGAAGCCATTTGGTTCACTGCACCTGGACAATGCACAGAGACTGCATTTCTACAATTGTTATTAATGTTCTTCATTTGTGCACATTGGTCATTTGAAATGCTTGTCTAAATTCTTTATTTGTAATTTGGTACTAATTATTTGACTAATTTCTTCTTTTTTCATGTCTACAAACTGTAACTGATGGATGACATTTTTCCCAAATGTATTTCACAGAGAATTTATCAAATAATTTCATCAGCTCATTAACAAGCAATTGTGAATATTGGTTATAGGAAAACTGGCTGAATGTTCTGTCCCAGCTGCATGGTCCTAGATCCTATGCTGACATAGGAGGTGTTTCATTAACTTCCATCACGTTTCGTTCCTTTGCATTTATTATTTTTGTTATTTCACCGGAAGAGCTCCTTGCTGAATCTGGTTTGGTGTGAATCCTTGCAAGAAGTGAATTCTGTTTACATAAATTGTGCTGCCAGTAACTTTATTCATTTAGAAATGCTGCCAGTAAATAGACTATTCAGAGAAAATAAACACAGATGCTCATACATACAATGGCAGATTAATTTAAAATTTCAACTAGTATTCATAGAAAATTGTTTTCAGTATTTTCTCAGACCTATTTGCAGTAGTAAAATAAAAATTATTTTCCGTGTTCATGATATTACGACTGGGTCCAATGTATGTTGTGTGTATGCTGTTAGGCACTGTTAGAGAGCCACTAACAAATGTCAGGGTTTTATTTTCAGTATAGCTTGCTAGTTTTTTGAGGAAAAGCTGTAATACCAACTATTTTAGAAGACAGTTTTTAAATAGTACAAAGAGCTTCAAAGAGTTTGAGGCCCAAAAAGCACCAAAAAAAGGCATTTTTTGTATTTATTTAAAATTTGTCTATGGCTGGGCATTTAGCTCTATCAGATATTTTCTTTGGACTTATAAAAAGTAAGTTTCCTCTTCATGCGCATTTGCATTTGGTAAAGCGATGATTATAAAATGGCTGCTATTATCTGATGTGAGCTTTGTGCTGTAACTAAACAAGCATAGGAAATATGGTAGAAAAGAAATTAGGTGAAAATCATTCCAACATTGCTCTTTGTCTTTTGTACCGTGCTACATAAATATTTTCCATATATAAAGTAACCTTAGTTGTCTAAATTTAAGCCAAAGGAATAGTGCCTAAAACTGCAGATCACTTGAGGCTTCTTTGGTGCTAATTAACTTACTTAGCTCAGTTGGTTGGCAGTTTTTAATCACTATAAAAGCTCCTGTGGATATTTTAATTTGTTTTCATTTTAAAAGCAGAAACATATGGTTCTTTAAAAGATGTGTGGCTTTTTCTGTACTCATTTGAGAAATCATAATTAATGTTTTCATATGCAGACATACATTTAGTTTCATAATCACTCATTTTCAAACTTAACCCCTTAGAAACATTGACATAGTTATTGTGCTGAGAACAGTCAGCCCGTAACTTCATTTCCTGAAGACCTTGCCTTTTTAACCTTAATCAGAAAAAAAAAGGGTGTTTGCAAGTATTTCTACCAAAATGACCCAGATAATAGTACAATCTCTTAAGCTTTCAAAATGTATTGGTAAATTGTTTAAAGTATAGGGCCTATCTCATTTAAACTTTCAATGTTTGTCTTTAATAATTAGAATAACAAAAGCTAGAGGGTAGTTGGTCTGCCTTCAGACATGCTGCTTCAGGTCTTGGCCTCTCTATGCTATTCTTCACATTTTACCCCATCATCTATATTAGAAATTGCTACCTGATCCAACTCTAAATGACTCCCAGTGTTCTCTAAAGGGATTATAATTTGTTCGTTGAAATAGTTGATGTAGACCAACCCCAGTCTTTTGAGACTGCAAGCCCAGGTATCATATATTCTCTTGGGAGTAGGTGAAAAAGGCCACTATGAGGCGAGTAAGTGAAATCCTCCCAGGCATGATTTGACTGTCCATTAGTCAAACTTAATGAACAGTTAATGAGTAATTTAAAAAGCAATCTTAATATGCATGCTTTCATGAAACAGATGTGTAAAAGCGTTTATATTGCATATTCTGCATGTGGATCAAAGACTTAACAAATTGGAATGCTTATTTCCCAGTTATTTCTCTGTTTCTCTGATTTAATTTCTAACTTTGTCCTACAAAGCAAGAGTGGGAGTCTCAAAGTTATGGGTATTTCTCCCTATGAATTCTATGCAATCAGGTTAATGATAAATGACCAATCATCAATGATGATTCCAGAGTCACATCTTAGAGTTTACTAGTGCTGACAGATAAATAAGATTCAAAATACAGTCTCCACGTCTCATTTACCAAGCGGTATTAATTTATCAAGTGATAGTTCCAAGTGCAAAAGCTGGATTTAACAATGTTGTAATATACTTGGGCTAGATTTTTATTTTATGATAAGAGCATGTAAGGTGCGGTTTTATCATTTTGAGTGTGTTGTTTCGATTCACTTGAGTCTCACTATTACTATTCACTATCACTGTTACCATTCAATGTAGTTTTAATTTGGTATAAATTGTTGAACGAAACACGACAAAGAAAGCTCACAGAAAATTTGTGTGTGGAGTCCATTTAACCTCATTCTATGTGTTGCTTGAAAATAAGTGCATTTAATTGATATGAAGTATTTTGCCAAAAGACATCCCCCCTGTCCCAAGCCCCAAAACACTGCTGTAAGATAACCTGCAATGTTCTGCTCCAATATAATTCCTTCACATGGTAGAAACAGTAGGAGGTGAACCCAGAAAAGAGCACGTTCTTACTAGCTTTCCCCTGAATCAATGCTGTTTGCTGTAAAATATGTAAAAAGGCATCCACAGAGTCATTCTTCTCAGAGCCCCTGTGATAGCACTGGAGTATACCAAGAAGAGCTCTCTTGAGGTTTGGCTGCAGCTGGGCTGAGACTCTTTACCGCAGCAGCAGTGCAGTACCAGATTGTGGTATATTTTCCACCTCTGCTAGCAGGATTGAGTTGTCTGTGTGCTCTGCCAATGTAACCTGGCTTGCTGATACGCTAGTCATTGTCATCTGGAGGAAGGAACATGTGGGGAGGAAACGGTGCCTTGGTTGTTGTTGCTCTCTGGAGCAACCACATCTGTGCCTAGATACTGGGGAGAAAGGGAAGCGAGGATTTCCACCCATTGTGTTTAGGAAATGTCTTCACTGATTATGAAGGCCCTTAAGTAGAAGTCCTTTCCTGCACTTTCAATTAAAATCTAGTTTTATTGCATTTCCATTGGGGGATCACCTCAGTTAAGTCAGTATCAGCCCAGTATACCTTTCTGTTATGCTGAAAGCAGCAGTACTTTGCTCTCCACAAGTATTGCACCAGAAAATACAGTTATAGCTATGACCAAATGAGGATGTTTGTACCACTTTCTGTGACAAAATGAGTTTGAATGAGACTGAAGAGAGAGAATATACGTGAATGTACTGTTCATTCATTTGCATTTTACAAAATTGTCTCTTTTTGTGTTAGTGCTGTGCATAATACTGTCAACATATTAGCTGCGTTTGCACTGGATCTCCTTTTTGTAGCAGTCATCAAAAACGTTTCTGAGTGTTCACATTTAATCAGTATTACACACCTGGGAATGACTACTACTACAGTAAGATTTAAAATGACCTTTCTGGCTGGTAATTAAAATATAAGAACTTCACACATCAGTAAAAATCAATATTGCCTGCAAAGTTATGGAGTAAATATATCTAGAAGAAAAAAGGGTAAATGTAGCATACAGGGTGTGTTTGTGCACTATTTCCATATGAGGATGGCAGAGGACAAAGAAAGGTTGTCATGCAGAGAATAGCTGCATTGAGGCAGCCTTCTGCAGAGCCTAATAAACCTTTAATTTCTTCTTGGAGTGCCTGATTAGTGAGGCGTTGTTGCTTCAGAGAACCCAGGTGGAATACCTCCGGGATCACGCTTTGGTGAGTACCAAGTGGCCATCCCCATTTTTTGCCTGTCCACCTCTGCTTTTCCGGGCTGTACCGCAGGCTGCAGCGGCCTCTGTTGGAAAATCGCCATCTCCTCTGACTGCCTTCAACTAGAGCTGTCCAAATTCTCACAGCACCTCCCTCCTGCGTCTCCTTCCCCTCTTCTTGGGGCTTGCAAGGGGAGATTGTCCTTGTCCTTCAAGCACTTCCAGGCCACAGCAATTCCCCTGGCTGGCTGGGGGTTTTTCACTGCTTCATGGATTAACTATGCAGTGGTTCTTCAGGAGTAAGGAAGCCTTTCCCTGTTTTTGATGCTGCAGTAGTGCTGACAACAGTAATGTCATGCGGAAAACCAAGTATTAAAGGCAGCGCATTTTTGCTTTTTGGATGTAAATTGATCCTCTCTGCAAAGATGTTTCAAATGTATGGCACAGCTGGGGAAGCTCGGTATTCAGCATTCTCTCTCTGAAGCAATAAAAGTAACGGCAGATTCTGGACTTGGTTCAGGTTAGGATATCTTGGCTTGCCCTGCTTTCTGTGACATTCAAGTAATGTAATTGATATGGCAGCAACAGTATACGAAATGAATGCTCTATTAATAACTTCCCTTTAACAGCCACTTAACCCAGAACCTTAGCGTGGTGTTGAAACCTTCACTGATAGTGCTTTGCAGCAATTGTACTGACAGCGTGTCTTGAAAGTTAATGGGATGCCTAGGAACAAACGTTTGGCAAGACTGACAACTTTTAGAGGTTTATTTCAGGTACAGTTTGTCTTGGTGTAAAAGACTTGAAAAATCTGTCCCCAGTGTATTCTGGTTCTTTTTCATCCTTTCTCTCAGTTCTGTGCATGGAGTGATTTCCCTACAAAATTTGCAAAGGTATTATTTGTTCCTTTTTCTATATCTCCTGTAATAACTCTCTTCAGTTGTCACACTAGTAGAAAACCAGTTAGTTTTATATGCCTATATTATATATATACAAATACAATACATTTACATTATATAAATTTATATTAGCTATGTATGGAAAAAAATGCATATTGTCCTCTGTAATTTCCATTTTCCAGTCTATAATTTCCTTTATTTCTCTGTGTTGAACAGCAGTGTGTATATTACCAGTGCTACAGATGCAGTCTGTACCAAGGTGTTCTAAAAAGTGGTAATACGGATATAAAAATGTTAAAAAACAACAATAAATACTTTTTACTAATCCCAAAATAAAATGAGGGCAAAATTACATTTTTGACCTTTGAGAATTTTAGTAATTTGCATCTTGTTAGAATAAAGTCTTCATTACTTATTTTTCCTAACCTGTTGGTTAAGCCTTAATTATGCTTGGACATAGGTTTTCCAGCATTTACACAATTGAGGGATGAGAGGAGAATGCATGAAACCAAACACTGAATCACCAAAAAGCATTCAGAGAGTTATACCTAAAGCATCCTGAACAATGAAAAGCTGCTTTAGGCTTTAAATGAATTTAGTGGAATTCGTACTAGCTAAAACAAGAAGATACCAAAGAATTTTAAAATTTGCGACAATATCTCTAGTCAGACTGTCTTAGGAACAGGGACAGTTAAGTCAGGTTTAGATTTAAAGAGAAGCGACCTACGCCTTCAGCCAGATTTAGATTTAAGTAACATCTGTATTTAGAAGTGATGAATGTAGTTGTAAAAGATGTGTGTACCTGCACAGGCACCCTGCTGACCTTGTAATGCATTTTTGCAAAAGCTCCATCTTGCATACAGCACAGAGAGACACGTAGAAAAATTTGAGGTCTAAGGGAGTGGAATATCCACACCTAAGAAACTTATTGAATTGTCTCCTCATTTGCACTGAACCAAGTATGTCTAATTTTAATTAATGTTATAGCATTTACATTAATATGTAAACATACATAAAATTACTGGTCATTTTTTATCTGGTCAAAAGACCTAATCTTAGGGGTTTTTTATAATATTTTTGAGTTATATTATTTCTACTTTATAATGGTGTATGCAGTTCTTGCAACACACATACATGTGTATGTGTGTATATATGTTTTTACCAGTTGTATTCCTCTGTGACATAGCTGACAGTCTTTTCTGTCATTTGATTCACAGTGCTTTGTAGTCTAAAAAATCTTAGTGTAAATAAGGTTACTCTCTCATACACAGTCCTGTTTCAGTCAAATACCTGATGAGATTGAAGCTGGAATGAATCTTGTTCCATTTTGAGTAACAGACTCGTAGCTTTCTGATAAATCTTATATTTTTTGAAATATTTTCTGCAATAAGTTACATGCAGGATTTAAAAGACCATCTACCATACAAAGGAAATTTTGTGTATTCCGTTTTCATTTTGTTTATAGATATGACACATTACAGACATATTCATGTAAGTCTTAATTTATTTTGTATACTGGGTCAGAGTGTGATGAACCACTCTCTTTGCCAAGCAGTTTGCTCACAAGGGTAATCCAACTGATCACTTATGTTTAAAGCTTATCTATCTATTGAAAAGTAGGAAAAGATATAGCCAAGATCTGCAGAAAAAAAATCAATATACTGAACAAATCTTACATAAGCAAGGAGCTCAAAAGATGTAGCTGAAAATGTGATGAATAACACTAACTGTGTGTGATGGAATGTGTACTCTGGAAAAGAATGATACCAGTCTAAAATAGGTGTACTTAATACATATGAGATAAAGGCAAATGCCCGTTTATGTCTAGTTTGGAAGGGGTTGTAATGTAGGGGGATTCAGGATTCTCCTGCCATTCAGGACATCTCTGCTGCACTACTTGTATTGCCAGTATGACCTTGGAAAGGTCGCAGAGCTGCTATGTTTTTCTTTCTCTAGAATGGGAAAAAATATATGACCTTTCCTGTAAATGCTCCCAGGTCTTTCATGGTACACCACATAATTCTAGAATGACGTGACTGAAGATTTTCAACATTTTTCAGTCAAAAAGGATATGTATTTTTGACAAAATCTTTTCCTTCACTTTTTATATTAACTGTTGCATTATTTTTTAATAGAATGTTGCAGTAAGAAGGATTGAATCAGTCGTGTATGTGGTTAGTATTTGCATGTGTCTTGTTCTTGCTCTGCATCCCTCAGGAGAAAAGAGAAATTAAAAATGCTGAACATCACTAAGTTTTAGCAGCTAAGCTAGAGAAATAACTGATCAGCTGAGACCAGTAGTAAGTGCTGTATACTGGTGTTCAAAGGTGCACGCAGTACTTTGTGTGTACTATAAATTAGGAAAAAGGTGCTACTACAATGATTTAGTTTCAAGTTGTTTTGCTGCAGAAGGCCTTGAACTCTCTATCTGGGCTTTCTCATGCTGCATGCAAAATCACATTCTTTGGTTTTTCTTTTTAAGGATATGGGTTGCCTTTGGTGCAAGAAAAGGTTAAAAGAAGCTTTCCTTGATGCAGTGGACCAAAACTGAAGAGTTAAATGCAGATCTTCCTCTGAAGTATGTAGTAGCTCACTTGAAACAGTGCAGGCAGCTCATGGTCTGGCTCTGACACCTCCAATTCTGCAAGTACTTATGTGTGTCTAAATTGCTTTAAAATCAGTATGACTTAAGCATACACTTAATGTTAATTACATGCTTAAGTGCTTTGCAGAACTGAAGCTTTAAGTAATTCAGTAGATCATATATATTGGAAGCAGCTCTTATCAATACAGCAAATATTGTACTACAGTTTTATAGTCCTCAGGTCTTTGCAATGCTATTGTGGCATTGAATTATAACCGAGGTCACAGCCTGCAGTTTTATTCTTATCCTGGGATTTTTCCACCTTTTGTTTGCATTTTCTGTTACATAACTAGTATTTTAGTTCTTAAGTTTCCCAGGCTTTTTTCTTACCCCTTTACAGTTACACTCAGAAATAAAGTAGATGCCTGTGGGGAGAGGAAAAAGGAAGGGGGAGTGCAAGAAGTAAAATGAATCATGCCTGTGCATGAACAGGGATGTGGTAGCTATTTATACTGTAGTATAAATACCAGATTAGTAGGATTTAAAATGTTATTGCTCTGTAGGTCTTAAAAGGCATTATAAACTCTTAGGTTAGTTCTGCTTCACTACTTTCAAGGCAGACTTATTTAAGGAGAGAGACATTTGCTTTCATTTTTAAGAAGATTTATAGCACATAGTGGTTTTCCTGGACTCATAAGCTATTTCCCCACCCACTGCTTGCTGTTTGAAAGTGGGGCTGTCTTATGCTTACCAAGGAGAACTGCCCACTGATAACCTCGCTCCTAATCTCACTCGCTCTCAAATGATTCATTGCAGATTGGTGGACTCTGCTCTTGTGAATCCCCAAACACATTTGGCAACCTGCCTGTACTATGCAGTCAGGACTGGGTATGGATTTGCTATTCCTTAAGGAGGAGGGTACTCTACTTGTGCTATTACCCCCAAACCCTTTGTATTATGTGGGGGAAATAGTTTGTTATTTCTTGCTAAGTAAAAGAATAACTTTTTAATTACAAATTTGGCAACAAATTCCTGGAAGAACAGAAGCAAAAGGTTTTGTCAAGATGTATTGAAACGTACCTCTCTACTTCTGAGTAAAGGTCTTTCCTGTCAGAGCAAACAACAGAATCCTGAAATGCACGATGCCATTCTGAAAGTTATTTCTTATACTTACTCCCTTTCCTTGGTCAATGTTATCAACTGGCACACCTCATTTATTAGGTAACTACTAAGTGCAAATTAACGTACAAAGCAGTCTCTGGAGCAGAGCTGTCTCTTCTGATTATTCCTTTCAGACTTCTAGCCCTGTGTGGCAGTAATAAATGCAAATGAGGCTTTTCTAGCGTTTAGCACACGGCCGATTCTGGTATATTGAGGGCACTATGCTATATATAAGTTTATTTCCATATTATATCCTAGCATAAGAAGTTTATAATTCAGTTGATACTAGGTTTCTCTTGAAGATGTCTTAGAAAGAAAAAACATCTCTGACTCTCTCAACATTTTGGCATACAATTCATCCTTCACTTGACGTATTTTATTTTATCTGTTCTACATCAGACATGTTTTTTGCCTTGATGCTTTTCTTGCCTGTGAGGTGAGAGCTACATGTCAGTCAGTGTGCATGACACATTACTTTTCTCTTGTGTAGATTACCTTGAAAACACTAAGGGTGCTGTTGGCAGTCGAGTAGACTGATAACAGGGTTGAGGAGGGGATTCTTGTTTCAGCAGTAGCCGAGGAGGGTGAGAACTCTGACTGCAGGCTCATTCCAGAGGGGAGGCTCAAAAAACAGTCTAGGCTATTCGTAGTGCATGCTGAGAGATGTTATAATTGTGGGAGGAAGCGTTTCTTAGTGAAAATTATTTGGCAAATGAGTAGGAAAGGAACAAGTATTCTTTACAACTCATGTACGTACAACACTCTCAGGCCCTCTTATTTCAGTCATTTGTTAAAGTCTGGAACCAGAAGCTGCTGCCTGTGTTGGAAGCTGGCTAGACTGAAGGCTGGTGAGCTTGAGGTAGCAGTGTCCTCAGATTTGTCTGAGGACGAACATGGTGTTGATGTCAGAGCCATTATTAAACCATCCCCCTGAAATGGATTTGGGGCTTGTGGTAATGCCAAGTGTTTTTAATAGTCCCAATGGAAAGTCCCAATGGAAAGTCTATGAAAATAGAGGAATTGGCAAGTAATGCTGTTAGGAAACCTATTGTCCCTGGAAAAAAGGACATCTTCCATGTAGTTGCTGTAGGTGTCAGGTAAAGACATTAATATGTGAAGTGTATGTTGGATCTGAGCTTCTGGTATGACAAATCACTGGAATATAGAGTAGCAAGGCTGGGTGCAACTGAATCTTTTGTCAAGCTAATTAGTGGTTAAAAACAAAGCAATTGTGCAGGGATTAGCTTTCTGGTAGAACTGATGTGCATCTAATAGGTGTTAAGTGCTTGCCACACAATGTTTTAAAGAATTCTTGCAAGTGTTTCTGTCTATGGGAACTAATTATCTTTGCACATAATCTTCTGTAGTCGTGGTATGATTCTAGCCAGCTGAGAAAATCTGCAATTTATTTTGCTACAGTGACATGGTTTCTTTTAGGGGAAAAACAAAACCCCCAAACCCACCATAGATATGCTGGGATCTACATCTATTTAATATATAGGAGGCCTAAATATTGTCATTATCAAAAAAAAGCAATAGCTTTTTTCTTTTTCAGAGTGGATAGAGTATAATATGGGTGATTGGTCAGATCTTTGTAGAGTTCAGTTTTGGCTGGAGGTATCTGTAGAGGTCTGCTAGTCTAGAGTTTGAAAGATAGGAATGTAATTCCTCACAGACTGTGTGAGCTCCCTGTGCTGTTTATGGATGATTTAGAATGGGATTGTAATAATTCTGTAGCTCTCAGGGAATGAATACATGAAAATGGTGTGCTGATACCCCACTGAATGGAGTCACACACAGACAAAATGAATGCGAGCGATCAATGCAGAGAATTCCATATAGTACTTTATTCTGCTTCACTCTTGCTCAGGAGTCAAAAAAGTGCTCCCCTGGAAGCCCTGTGGATGGAGTGGTAAGTATATCATTCTTCTCCCTTTTTCAGCTAAGTGTTAAGAACAGAGGATTAATGTTTTCAAATTAAAATTGCTGCTCTGCAGGGTTATTTTACTATGTGAGGTACATGTTCAAGTGTGCATAATTTCACAGATTAAACCCACAGGCTTTTGCTTCCCTGTGCCTAAAAACATGGTCTATAAAGAACTGATTTTGCTTGGCCTGTTTCAAGATGCAAATCCATTTTCACCTTACGTACTAAAATGTATATTTGAGATCTATATCATCAAAATTCATCTTCAGACTCAGTATATTGGTAGGGAAAGGTGAAGAAGAGATGGAAATCAATCAAACTGTGTTCAGTCCAACTGGAAATTAAGCCAGTTTCAGTGACATTCTTATTAATATCTCAATCATAACAAATGGTGCCAGTTTCTAGAAGTATTGCCCTAGTCAAATGAGAGGATTTTTTTTTAGCCAGCCTTTTTAATTCACCAGCTGTAAATGATTATCTAATAACAGCATTATATCAAATTAAGGAAAATCAATATCTCTGGAGACAAGGAGTAGGACACCAGGGCTTTCATCTTTAAACCCCTGGTTCAACTGCAGCACGGGGCCATACGGTCCCCTTCCTGGAAGGCTCTAACAGAGAGATGTGTTTCCTCCCTGGATGGATGGTTCAGCACTGGAAAAGGCTACCTGCTGGGGCTCTGGACTCTCATCCCTGGAGGTACTCAAGCCTCAGCTAGGCAGAGCTGCAGCTGGCTTGATCTAACATTGTTGACAGCCCTGCATTGAATGGGAGGTTAGATTTGGTGACCACCAGCAGTCTCTTCCAAACAACATTTCTACAGTTCTGTGATAAACCTTATTATTCAAAAGTGTAGCATTTACATGATGGACAACTTGGAGTAGCTTCACTGAGCTGCAGGGCTTGTCCTGTTACAGAAGAGACAAGTAGTTTGCCCCCTCCTCCCCCCTCCCCCCCCCCGTTATCATGACACTGATGGAAAACAGGTATCCTGCTATCAGTGCCATTTTCTCTCCTGCCTGGCTCTGTCAGGAGCCACATTTTCAGCCTGCTGCTGTTGTGGTATCCTTTCTAACTGTGTGCTGAAATTCAGTTCTGAGCTGTCATCACTTAATAAATTGGCAGACAGGGTTGTTTCATGGCAGAGAATTCCCTTTGGTAAAAATGTGAGATGTTCACGTGTGTATGTGTAGTATCCGCATGACATTAGTTACTGGTCAGAATATAGGTCTTGACATAGTGTTCCAAGTTCACCAGCACTCATTTTCACTAGAGTTGTCCCTTCCCAGAGCAGACAGGTTGCAAGAAAGTGCTGGTTGCCCGAGAGAAATAAACCAAATTGTATCTGACTTCCTGTGGTTGCTCTGTTCCTCTGGAAAGTGCTGCTACACCCCCTAACCGTGTTCAATAGCTCAGTCACCTTACTGACTTGAGCTGCCTGATCCATGTCATCTTTTAATGAGCTACTTCTAAAAAATCTGCAGGAGAACTTGTTGAGAACTCATGCATGTGGGCTGCTGCACGCCAGTACAGGTGTACCTGTCACCTGCCCCGGGACCACCTGGCAGCAAGTCCTAGGAACCATTTGGGAGAGGGTAGTTTACAATATTTGCAAACATTTCTTTTGTCTGTTTGTGTTTTCTCTACCCACTCCTAATTCACATGCACAATGATATTTTTTTTGTTGCCTGGCAACCAGCTGGGGGCATATGGGATGGCAAGTGGGACTTAAGTATATGGATTTGGTTTTGTTTTCAGGCAGTGTCAGAACAGGTGATACCATGTTCAGATTGATTAATATTTAGCTTGCATGTATTATTGCATCACTATGTTTATTATTGATAAGGAACGATATTAATTGCCTTGGTTGCTTGGACACTTGCTAGAGCCTGTGCAGCACACTTGCAGCACATCTGGTAGAGCCCGTGCTGGGCAGTCTCTGTGAAAGCCACCCCCCAAGCAGCTCTCCACTGCAGCTTTGTCCTGTCTCGAGCACTCCTGTCCTACCCTGAGCACATGCTAGTGGTAACCCGAAGCTGAGTGGTCTCTGGAGTGGAAATAAAAACGCCACACCCATTGAAAATGAACGGACAAAAAAGAACATTTCCAAAATGCTGTGTTTCTCTGTCGTGGTTTCACCCCAGTTGGCAACCAAGCACCACGCAGCCGCTCGCTCACCCTCGCCCCCCGGTGGGTTGGGGGAGAGAATCGGAAGGGCAAAAGTAAGAAAACCCATGGGCTGAGATAAGAACAGTTTAATAATTGAAATAAATAAAATAATAATAAATTGTAATGAAAAGGAAAACAACAAGGGGGAGAGAGAGAGAGGAACAAAACCCAGGGAAAAAACAGTGATACAACCGCTCACCACCTGCTGACCGATGCCCAGCCCATCCCCGAGCAGCGATCGCTGCCCCCCGGCCAACTCCCCGCAGTTTCTATACTGAGCATAACATCATATGGTATGGAATAGCCCTTTGGCCAATTGGGTCAGCTGTCCTGGCTATGCTCTCTCCCAGCTTCTTGTGCACCTCCTCTCTGGCAGAGTACGGGAAGCTGAAAAGTCCTTGGCTTAGTATAAGCACTGCTTAGCAACAACTAAAACATCCCTGTGTTCTCACATTATTCTCATCCTAAATCCAAAACACAGCACTATACCAGCTACTAGGAAGAAAACCAACTCTACCCCAGCCGAAACCAGGACATTCTCTTAGGATGCGGTTTTGGTTTCTTTCCTGCCTGTGAAAATGAAAAATTAATAGCACTAGCTTTGTAACCAGGGGCTAGGCAGCACCAATATTTTTGTCAGTATAGGTTTCAGTTTTTCAATGTCAAATTCTTTCATTCAGGTACAAAATGAAACACTTGAATTGTGAAAATATAATCTGTACATAGCCATTGTCATTAATTTTTATAGAAAATGAAAGAAAGATGAAATATGTCCAGTGTCATACCATGGTAACTGATGTCCTTTCTGACATGTCATATGATGCACTGCTACTGTGCAATGTAATAAAGTGGCAATAACGTTTGAAACTTTTTTTTTTTAACAACAAAGCAGAGGGGAAATGGATTTTGACTGTGTGATAAAGAAAGGTGTCTGAGAATCCTGATGTGCTTCCATGTGACCTAAAAAGTAGATCTGAATTGTCAGAACTTCCATGAAAAGAAGAAATTAAGAGTTCTTATTGGCTCCAAATCTTAATTGTTTTGATTTTTCGAATGCCTTGGGCAATCAGTCTGATACCAACTGCCACCAAGGTCAGTGAGGTTGCTTACAGTGTTATGTATTGCCCAGGGGTAGATAGGCTGCTAACCTTGCAGTTGTGCACTGTAAGTGTCATTCCATTTTTTGGAGTAGAGGCCAGCTGTCAAAATGAATGTTTTTGTTACATGCACAAATGGGTATCTGAATAAGATTATTAAGGGGTTTTGCTGTTGATTTTTTTTTTCTTCTCCTGCAGAAATAATCCAGTATTAGATGCAGGCTAAAGCATCTTTCTTGCCATTTTCCGTCTCTCTCAAAATGTTCTTGTGCACTTCTAACTTGTGAAAACACTTTTGGACTCTGACAAGTATAAAAATATGTCCACATAAATATAAGTAGGATGATAGTCAGTAAAAGACCCAGGGGTACGAAGCAGTAATTAGGATAGCGCATCAAGATGTGTCAGAATAGTTCACTACTTCCTAAGTTCAGTATGATAATTACAGAGATGGATCTTCAAGGATCCTCTGGGCTAGTACTGAAAGAGATTAGATGTCTATCTGTGAGATAAAATATAAAGTCCAGGCCTTATACTGCTGGCCTTTAATCCAGCGGATGCTGACCTACCATATTTGCTGTCAATCAACACTCTAAGATAGGTGGGACAGTGTATATGCTGCCTGACCAACAGCCAGCACTTTGCAGCAGTGTCACTGGCTGTGGGTGGGTGCTAGTTGCATGTTGACACCTCAATGACTCTTTGACATGAAGAGATTCTGCAATAGTTTTGCTGCCAAATGTATTGATGCCAACATTAAGCTCACTGAGGTCATCAGATAACGCCCTAACTCTGGCAGGTTTTTTGCTTCACACACATTCCACAGCGCTGGTAGGGCAAGGGAATAAAAGAGTGGGGATTGCAGCATGCAAGCCAGCTTTACTCAAACTCTTTTGCAAGCAGTAATTGCTTACCTGCACCACAGCAGTCATTCTCCAACTTGAGTTTCTAGTTTTAGGGGTTCATAGCAATGCGAATGGTGAATTCTGCAACAGTGAGTTAACATGTATTTAAGCTATATCGTACATTTATTACTCTCCCCCCTCCTTGTTTTTTATTTGGAGCATGTCTTTGGTTCTTGCATGTCTACATTTTAGTAATAAGTGAAAATTTTAATTTGAAAACATAGGGGGATAATTTGTAATTGATTTCTGTTCTTCTGGTTGCTGTTGGTTGTTTCCATGCTGGTAAATAGGAACTATGTAGACTGCTACAAGTCTTACAAAGTAATTTTATACCATATGCTCTGTGCTTGCAGATAAAGTTGCTGTAATCAGTGATAGCAAGTGTATTACTTTGCGTAACATCAATGTGAGGTATAATTGATGTCTGGCAGTTTGGAAACAGCTCTTATCAAGAACATACAAAGATTATAGCACAATCATTGGTGGTTTAAATAGTGCTCACAGAGATTGTCTGGTGCTTCCTATTGGGCATCTTTCTTTGACAGCTCTTAACATATGTAGGTTGACACTTTTGCTACAAAGCAAACTTCAGTTACTCATTTTTTAAAAATGTATTCAAAACCATTAAGTGTTTGCCTTCAGCACAATCAGGACCATGTCATTCATTCAGGGGCTTGTTAAAGGAATATGAGCATTCAAAATAGATAATTCATTCCTAAGGCTGCTGCAGTTGTGTATGCTACTCCATCCCTTGCACGCTTGGTAGAAAAGAAATTTAATATTATTATTTTATGTGTATGTTCCTGTTACCATATCTTCCCTTTTTGCCACCAGTGGCTGCTCATGTCTGTGTTATTTAATACATTATCATAATGATGTAGTGCATAAGCTCTTTGGTGTC
Source organism: Mycteria americana (assembly GCF_035582795.1). Classification (NCBI taxonomy): domain Eukaryota; kingdom Metazoa; phylum Chordata; class Aves; order Ciconiiformes; family Ciconiidae; genus Mycteria; species Mycteria americana. Next base: position 29,475,450 of record NC_134370.1, read on the forward strand.
TGTCTCTACTGTTGCCTATTTTCTTTGTGTCTGGGATGTTGGGGTTGAACCTCATGCTGACTCTTAAGAAACTTGTCCTGGAAACCCTAACCACATCCTAGGTCAGTGGGCTTGGCCAAATGTTGATATATGCATATTAAAATCTTTAAGGGATGATGTATTACATGGATGAAGGGAATGGGATAAAAAAAATTAAAAGATAGGAAAGAAGTTAGTATTATGTCCTATTTGCAGAGGGGAAACTGAGACCCATCTCGGAGAGTATTTGACAGAGGTAGGAATTACACCTGTGTACCAAAGTTAGTAGTCCAGTGCCCACAGTTCTACCATCTATTATAATAATAATAATAGTAATGAATCATTAACCAAGCCTGGATGTGTTTGATGCCTTAATTTGGGAAGGACCTGTGGCTTATGAGCCATTGCTTTGAGTGTGGCTCTTGTGCTTGTCAAATGCTACGTAAGGACGTGTGATAATGCTATGTCAGGGATTAGGCACTGGCTGCTAAAGGTGCCAACGGTAATCCTGCCTCAGGAACAAGTCACATGCCCGCTCTGCACTGAATCAAAGGAGCCCCAGGAGCTGTGTCTCCTCCTGCATTGGTGACACCTGCCACCTTAAGTTGTGAAGGTCTAGCCAAGCTAGAAATCAAAGCCTCCCAAGAGAATACTTCTGTTCTACTTTAAGCTCTTTTCTCTGTCCTTTCCTCTTAAAATCCTTTCCTTTCTTTGTTTTATGTTTCCTTGTTTGCATTTCTCATTTATTTCAACTTTGTATGTCTTTGCCTCTATATCACCATATGATTGGTGATATAGATCACGTATTTTTCCCTTTCTGATTACTTATAGAATGTTTTCAGACTTGAACTACAATAACTTTTTTTAACTAAATGTTATACCAAATTCTAATTGATTCATTTAATAAAAATCTGACCATTCCTGGATATTTTAGTAAATAGCTAGTGTTTACTGTGATAATTGTGTGTAACAGCGAATAATATAATTCCACACAAAAAAGTGTCATTTTGTAGCGATACTGTTATTTTTTCTGAAGCTAGATCTGTGATCAACTTTTGGAACTAGAATGGCTAATTGTTAACTGGATGTAACATGACTTCTTTTTTCTTCATTAATAAGAAGTACCTTTAGAACGTGTATGTCTGTTGCTTACATTTTAAAGGATATAAAACTGTTACCAATTTTTTTCCAGTAGAGTATGGCTATTCAGCAATATGTTAAGGCCAAATGCTTGTTCAGTTTTTATTCAGACTTTAGTGAGGCAGAATTGTCATTTATGTCAATCTAAGATTTTTTTTTTTTTCTGATAAGCAATTTAGCTAAAGACTTGGTCTAAATTACAGATATTTGCCACTAATTACCAAGTTTTGGCTCTGTCCTCTCACTAGAGAGCCTATGCTTTATAGAAAACAAAGCATTATCATTGTTTGTTGACTCTTCAGAGACAATTCAGCACCATGTAGTGGTGCTTCTCTACAGTACTTCTGGATGTGAAGTGAAAGAACATTTAATTTGCCTGATATGCACCTCTGCCATTCAAGATGGACGGAATCAGCTGAGAAGCTGACATGCTGCGGTCCTACATTTGTACTTATAATTTTTTAATCTAGAGACTCTAGGCTGTGAAAAAGTGACTTGGTTCCCTTTAAAACCTACTGGCTAATTAATCATGGTTGCAGAGTGCTGTTGCAGGCAGCTTCTTATAACATTTGATTAATAATAAGTGCTGATATGGGGAATGTGTTACAGTGAGCAGGATCACATCTGGCAAGTCATCATGGCTACTTGCTGCTCTGCACCATAAGCAGTTTTTCCCTCCAAATGTGTTGACCTGATTCTATGCTGTTAAATTCTCAAGTTAGAGTACACACCTTGTAGTGTACATCATATGTCCAATTCACAGTTTGAGACTATGGGAAGCAGACGTAAGCTGAGACTGCTGTGCAGGCATTTAGATCGCTCACCAACTTTTTTTTTTGCTTTTTAAGCAAAATGTTGTAAGTATCAGATGGGTAAATTTGTCAGTGACTGCAAATTTTGTCCACATCTAATCAGCAGTGTGATTATTTTTAAACAAATGCTTCTGAATTTAAAAGAAGATTCTGGATTCTGAATTTTATGTGATTAAATATTTAAGGAAAAAGTTGAGCTAAAATAGTTCAATGAACTAGAGTGCCAGAACACTGCTCTCAGGGAAAATGCGGTCCCATTTTTTTCTCAGATGGAAGAGGCTAGGTACTTTCACAAGCAAATGATCCTTTTGTGGATTCATCTTCTTTTTATCTCACTAGACTTTCAATCAAGCTCTTCTTGTGTGAGTCTCCCACACTTTTAATGTGTGAACCATTTCTCTCTGTATATCAGATAGCAAAACAAACTCTTGCAGAACATACACATTCCTTAAAAAAACACCACACCAAAACAAAAAAAAGAAAATCCACTTTTTTCTTTTTGAGTCCTTTCTACATCTATACTAAGGCAAAACTAGGAATGGCAATTGACTAGTGTTAAAGAAAAATATTTTAATTAATACCCGAAAGGCAGTTGTATAACACTTATTTTTGTATTATAATTTTCTATGATATAACTAAGAAAAGAATCTCGTGAAACCCCTAAGCAAGGACTAAATACATCATAATTTCAAGCATAAACTCCATGAGACTATCTTTCAGGTGTTTAAAGATAGAAACCAGACAATAAGTATTTTAGATTGCTTGGTGGATGTACCTTTGAAACATTAAAGGTTTTAATTCTTATTATAGGTTGAAATGCTTGCAAAGTACAATTGAATATGTTACAGATTATTAAGGGGGTTTTGTTGTTTTGAGAGAGGAGAAGATTGTACTTGATACCCCTTTAAGTTAGGGCTGAGACTTAGCCTGCCAGAGTATATTAGTTAATTTTCAGTAGCTAAGTTTTAGCCTAATGAAAACTGAAAGGAAGGGGTCTTGGGTACCACAACAGCAGAATATCTGTTTGCATACTGTGCTGCGATAAGCTTTGAAATCTGTCACTATTTATGTATGTGCATATTAATTGTTAACTATATCAACATTCATGATGGTAGTCTTGTTACTCGTCTTACCATCTGTGCTTCTTATTGTTTTCTTCTTCTATTTTTTTTCCCCTAACATTGCTGCAATAAGGAAAACTTGACTTGGAGTTAACAGAAAAGAATTTGTACCACCTTTCTCTCTGAGCTATGGAAGGAAGGATTGGCATGATGTCAATACCAGTGCTAGTAATCAATTGTGAGTCTTTTCATGATATGTAATGAGAGTTTTCCTTGTCCTCAACTCAGAGCTATTTTCAATACTGCTTCAGAATGGGCTAACACTGAGATTTATAATCAGCTTTCATCCTTTCCCGTTGTTTCCATTGGAGTATATTCTCTTAACCATAAAAGCAATAAAATAGTCATTTGTAAAAGCAAAGCTATCCTGGTAATCATGCTGAATTGTTCCCATAACCCATGTCAATGGAAGGAAAACATGACTGAATAGCACTGCAACGACTGTAAAAATTAGGTCTCCGGCAAGATTAATAGGATGCTTATAGCAAAGAGGTGCCTTCCAGATGGGCCAGACCAAACAGCATTAAGACGTTTTATACTTGTTCTATCTTGACAATGCAATCCTGATAGCACTGAGGTTTTAAAATTTAATGAACATGAACGTTACTATCTATTCAAGTATATAGTCTAAAATAGTAGCGGCTTTCTTACCACCCCACACTCCATGAACCAACACTTTTATGACTCAGGTAGATCTGAGTTTATATGACATAACAGGACTTAGACCATATTTTGATATGATAAAAGATAACTCCTCTTAGGTGGAGACAATATAAAGTCTAAATATGCAAGATGGGGACTGAAGTATAGGAAGAAGGGGTAAATTGTTCTTTATCACAATGGAAGAGTGTTGGAAAAGATACCGTAGCCTTTGTCTCTGGACTGCCCTGTCTGTTCTTCTTGAAACATGGCCTGCCAGAGGTAGCTTTTAATTTCCTGAATTCGGCTAATAAGAACACAACAACAATATAAAAGAAGTAAATTATATTAGCAGAACTCACAAAATTAGTACAATAAGCATATGTGCAAGCTATATACAACTCTGCTACCTTATTCAGTATCTACTTGTATCTGCAAATATTTCAAAGCTAAGATGCTCAGAGACAGAAACTGCTGGTCCTTAAAGGTGCAGGACGTAAAATCCCTGTTAGGGCTCAAAAGCATCCCTGGGATCAGGAACTGTAATCCGATCCTGTAATAGGATTGATATAAATATAATCGTATTACTAAACCATGTGCTTGCATGTCAGAATGAGCAGTGAATAAAGGCTAGAAGATGTTTGGGTCATGTTGCTCTTTCAAAACAGATAATCAATGTGCACCATTGTAATATACACTGATTTAAAAGGAGGATTTTGGTGCAGGCAGTAGCTTCATGCCATAAATTAATTTTGCTAAAGGTTCTGAGCTGTCAGTTGTTGGGGTTTTTTTACCTTCTTCTTTCTCCTCCAGCAAAATTAGAAAGGAAGGCTGAAATGATTTATTTTTTAATAAACCTCATTGCCCATGATAGATGCAAAACAACAAATGATACCATATGAAGTAAACCCCCATATAGTGTCAGAAGGGAGAAATCATCTATCTGTGAAGAATATACCATTGTATGCAACTGATAAGAATAAAGCTAAATGGCTTCATGTAATTAGCACAGTTATTATAGTGTATTAATCCCTTAACAGTGTAAAAGCCAGCAAGCATTTGTTGAAAGCCAAGTTTATATGGTGATTGACATGGATTGCTGAGTCTCTTGAATTGTAGTCATGAAGAGGTTAGCAAATTAAGTGCCTTTGCCCTTTCCTGACACATTAATCTTGCAAAGAAGACCCAGCGAACTTTTTATGCAAGTATCATGCCAAAGAAGTGCTGGCAGTAGCTTTTTTTGGCCCACTTCTCATCATCAGTCTTGAGGTAGGAGACACCCAAAAAGGAACTGCACTCCACACTTTTTCTAGTTTTGAAACCTGAACCAAGATAAAAGTATTAGAGTTCTGTCTGTCTATGTGGTATAACCTATAATCTGCTATGTTAATCTGATTTTGGGTGAACAAACTATGCCCTCATAAGTAAGCATGCATGCAAACATATTTTATGTGCAAATGCTATTTTAATTATAATTAAATAAATGGGAAGCGAGACTGAATTATCTGCTCAGCCCTTGACATGGTGTTTTCAGTTCAGGGTCTGCAAAGCCTCGTGGGGAATCTTTGTGCTATTGCCACCCATCAGATACCTCATTGCTGTCTTCAGGTGGCAATGTGTATTCCAAGTGGGAAAACATTTGAATTACCATCCTATCAGCATACCAGTATCTGGTAAAGCAGGAGCAAAAAGAACTGTAAGAAAAAAACCACTCAAGGTGCATGCCACTTGAACATCTAGAGGTATATCAGTCTGTACTCTGTTGACTAGAAAAGTTTTTTCCAGCTTTGGTCTAAGTAGTGAGATACTCTGCAAATACCTGAAGACTGGTAGATGTTGAGGATGTGCATTAGTTATGTCGCTATCTAGAGTTATCTTGATTTCAGTATTTATCTTCTCTATTCGAGAGATTTAATACAATAGGAAGAGACAATTCCTCATTAAAAAAGTTCAATAGTCTAAGCAGACAAAGAATTTAAATTCTTTCTAAAGGTTGCATTGGGAAAAGAGGCAGAGAAAAGCTTGGAATTTAGTCCATGTCTTTTGAATCCCAAACAAACACTTATGATCTCAAGACTCTCAGGTCTCTAGAATATTTCATTTAGTACATTCACATTTTATACTTTCATCCTGAAGCAGCCTATTTTGCATCATTACAACCTGGACATAGAGAAATTAATTTTGTGGGTGAGCTATTGGAGGAAATGGTTGTCTGGTATTAGCGTGATTTATGTTAAAAGCTAATATTAGGTGAATGTGCAGTATTTCACAAATCTCACACCTTTTTTAAACCTAGTTGAGGAACTCGGTGTGGTTTGTCCTCATCATTCTTGAATTATCTCCTGATATAAATACCTGATTTATCAGTGGTGACAGATGCTGTCTTGGCTTTGCAGTTCCTATTATGTTAATGGATCATAGTTTGCTGGAAAACGGCTCTTCTCGAATGGCCTGTCCTTGTTCAACAGCACTGAATTATTGTTTCACTAGCTTTAATTTCTTCTTATAATTAACTTTCAAATGTGCTGTAGGAACATAAGGAGCAAAAAAACTCATTTTACAGTAACCTGTAAATAAAAGCATTTCCAAAACAAAACTGACAGTTAATACCAAGCAGTAGTGCAATTGGCTGCCACTAGAGAGAGTCATGAAATGAATTATCCATGGACATGAAATACTGATGAATAACTAACACACCCTCACTTCATCCTTTTCGTATATACTGTGCACAAAAGCATCTAGAATAAGGGCTGGAGAAGGGAACAGGACAGCTTTCAAAGTTTACTGACAAAGTTTACTTTCTTATCTCCTTTAACTATTCTCTTGTGTTTTCTGATTAGTCATGTAGGTTACTTACCAGTTCCTGATTACTACTTTTGTGTAGTTTACCAATTTTTGGATGATGTGATCTACTCTAAGATCTGTTCTAATTAATCTTTCAAAAATGACAGCGTTCAACATCTCCGTGCTCCTAATCCAAGTCTTTGTAGACATTGCTAGTGGATGTCTACATTACATGGTGTGTCACAAAGAAACTCATCAAAAGGTTCATTTTTTAAGTAGCAATGAGTGGTACTGGAAAAAAAATGTTCCTAGTAAGTTCCTTTTATAATCAAACAGTATGGGTAACTATAACATAGCACTGAACCTTATGCTTTCATTATATTTACTTGTGTTGCAAAATGTTCAGCCTTTAATGCTTTAAGAAGAAGTATTTATGCAGGTCAGAGCTACAAAAATCGCATTTTTTTAACTTCAAGTTTCTTTAGAGCATCTATCCTTGTAAATGTGGCTAGATAATAATTGTTTACTACCAAGCAAAGTTGTTATTTTAACTCCTATTTTAAAAAAGTCTTTAGGGTAAAGCTACTTTGTAACCATAGAGTAACCTTTTTAGTCAAATACTGATGATGTACCTAGAGTATCTGAAATTAAAACCATACATTTTGTAAAATACCATCATTTTTAATAGATAAATTATGATAAATACAGGAAACTATCATAATTTTAATAACTGAAAAATAGTATTTAGCTTATGTGTAGAGCTCTTGAAATCCATGCAGTTATGCCTTTCTATTAAAACGGAGATGTCTGTGGCCAAATGAAGATGGTTTGTTCCAGGTGACCCATCAGTGCAGCGGCAGAACTAAGAATTGAGCCCTATGCTCTGGAGACCCAGTGTGTTAGTACTTCCGTGATTTGGGTAGCAGAAACTTATCAGAAAAGGAAATTTGAAAGAAGATACATTTTTATAATGTTTATCACTTTATTTTCTATAACTATGAGCTTTATGATGTTCCCATGAAGGTCATTGTGTAGGGGCAACGGGGGAAACCTTGGGATCAGAGAGAATGATGGATGACAGGACTTCTCACGGTAAAGAGTTGCAAAGACTTTTTAGAGTGGTTTTTGGAGAAAAGCAGAAGAGAAACCATACAAGGATAAATCTTGCCTTAAAAAAACGACAAAAAAACCCAAACAAACAAACCAAAAAACCCACAAGGCAGCAGTACCTGGGTTTTGCAAAGAAATCTTGGCTCTATCAAAAAGACAAGAAAACCACTCTGCACCTTAGGAAGGACTTCAGTAATAATAAAATTATTTCTGACTTAGGATGACTCTTCTAAAAGGAAAAATGATCCCACAAGGATGTGGTATTGTTTGCGATCACATACACAATTTCTGTATAATGCCAGTTTTCTTTTTCTAGGTGCTATGCTACACACAAATTGGCAGCTATTCTTAATGAGGTTCAAGCAAGTGTGGGGTTAAGACTAGAAATAAAAGTAGTGAGAAGAATGTCAGTTTCATAGATCAGGAGGAAACAGATCTCAGTTTGATCAATTATAGCATTAATATCTCTGCATTAACAAGACTGAGCTTTTTACTACTGGAGAGGAACATGGTGTAAAACTGCTAACCGATGAAGGCAGTGCTGGATTGTGGTTACCATTATAGATTGGTGGCTTTATGAGAGGGTTGGGTTTGGGGTTTTTCTTTTTCTTTCTTTTGGTTTAGTATTTCAAAGCACGGAATTATTGGATTAGTGTTTCCTATTTTATTGATGTCAGGATGTTCTTTCTGTTCCAACAAGCTTTTACATTTAAAGAAACCAGCAGGTCTGAAAGCTCTATTCCTTGAACAAATTATTCTGAGGTTTTCCTCTACTGCCACTGATAGTAGTTGTTTAAAAAATAAAGAGATAAATAAAAAGACCTTTGACCAAATCAATATTTAGATAAGAGATATTTATGCACCTCTTAATTTAATTTACACAGGAGTAGATTTATCTTCCCTGAGAAACCAATCTTATGGTTAGAGGAAGAAGGCCTGCAAGCATATGGTGATCTGTTAAATGTGTTAGAGACTCAAAAACATGTTGGTATAATTACAGGTCAGCTCTACAGAGAGTTACATTGTAATTAAAATTTTAAAAAATCAGGCCTACCTAAGTCCTAAGATTGATGATCTTGTTTGAAAAAAGATAAAACAGAATCAGAGAATCATAGAATGGTTTGGGTTGGAAGGGACCTTAAAGATCATCTAGTTCCAACCCCCCTGTCATAGGCAGGGACACCTTTCACTAGACTGGGTTGCTCAAAGCCCCATCCAACCTGGCCTTGAACACTTCCAGGGATGGGGCATCCACAACTTCTCTGGGCAACCTGTTCCAGTGCCTCACCACCCTCAGAGTGAAGAATTTCTTCCTTATATCTAATCTAAATCTACCCTCTTTCAGTTAAAGCCATCACCCCTTTGTCCTACCACTACATGTCCTTGTAAAAAGTCCCACTCCAGCTTTCTTGTAGGACCCCTTCAGGTACTGGAAGGCTTCTGTAAGGTCTCCCCAGAGCCTTCTCTTGTCCAGGCTGAACAACCCCAACTCTCTAGTTTCTAGTGTAATCTGTGCTCTAATCTAAATCCTACCCACCGCAGTAGAAGGAATAGGAAAAGGCTTTGCAGAAAAAGGATGTTACCTCACTATTTAGAAACAGATGATTGGTTTCATTTGTTGCAATTTTATTAGACTGTCATACTGTTGATTTTTTACCTATAAAGATCTGGAGGAAAAGGTAAATCCTGCTAATGGGAACACAAATATCATCTGATAACTAGTACAGTCGCATTAGCTGGGAATTGTTTCTCAAGCCATCTAATCAGGAACTAATTTCCACAAAACAAGTAGTGAACAGAGAGGAGCAAGGTCCTTCTTATCACTTCCTGCAGACTGTACTGAAGATAGGCTTATCTAAGGGTCTTGCACATGGAATCAGATTTGACTGTGGCCTTCACAAAACAGACATTTTCCTCCTCTCCCACTTAGAGCAGTTCTTAAAAAAATAAGAATAAAACAAACAGGTGCAGATTACTGACAAAAATTTGTATCTGAACAAAATGTATTGATTAATCTTAGTTATGTCCTTTTCCTTTTGTCTGTAGTGATTGTACCAATTGCAGTGCTGTTCTTCTATTAATGTGATGTACACGGAAAAGCTAGTCTCTGTAAAGCTGAGGCTTGACCCTTTCAGTTGCTGAATGTTCAAAACTCCCATTGACTGTACTGAAAACAGTTCTGTCTAATCAACTTCAATCATGTGGGGGTCTCAATAACTGCTTTCTGTGACTGACATTTTGTGTAATCTGTGTTCATGATTCATTTCAACCAGAAGATTGCCTAATTTACTCAACGTCTCTTTTCACTGACAGCTCTGTAGCAAACCCCCAAATCACTTCTCATAAAATGCTCTTTGCATGTGAATTATAAACCATGGGATTGTGAAACATAGAGAAACAGCTAGACAGCAAAGACAAACACTTTGGGAACATTATTGAAATGTTTCACTGATTTTGTTTATATATTTGTTTAATCTTCTTGGTATTAATCTGTACACGCTGGAAGTTTAGAATTTGTTTTAGACTTCTTTTTAAAATTCATTTGCTTTTACCTTTTTTCTTCTATCTTTTTATAAATGTACGCTAGCTGGCTTCCCTCTAGGATGGACTCCCTCTGCGTCAAATCGCTGAAGCAGTTTCTCCACTAAATGGATAAAAACTAGTAAACCCAGACTTCCTTACGGTATATTCACAATAACACAACATAGCCATCTTCACAGTATCTCCAGCTTTTGTCTTGTTTATGTTATGATTATAATAGTGAACTCATCTGCAGGAGAAGCTTGGTGGGTTTTTGGTTGTTATTTCAGCTAAATTCTGCACTCTGTGCTTACAGATAGAAACAAGTTATTAGTACTGAAGTTGCATGTATGCAGTCAAAAAAATATTAATTCCCCTTTATCTGTTTGATTTTTTTTCCCCCCTCTTAAGAGGTTAACACCCAGAGATTAATTTCTTAATACTTTGTGGCATGGCAATGCGACTAGATTATGGGGGGTGGGCTCATGTAGAAAAGTACTTGGTGAAAGTAATTTTTCAAACCTGAGACTGATCTCTGCAGGGTGAGAAGTTTTCCAACTTACATTGTAACATAATTAATTTGGTAACAATCTGGGTTTTTTTGTTACCGCCTCAGCTAAAATAAAAAAAAAAAAGAAACTAAACCTGCACAATTAATTCACAGATAATCTACACAGTACTAGAAATCAAATCAATTGTAGCTGTTTTTTCTTCTTCCCCCCTCCCCCTCCTTTCTCCTCTCTCAGCTCCAAATCCCTCTTATCCATTATTCAGCCTAAAAGTCTTCCTACCAAGTCTCGGGGTTGTACTCCCAGTTCAGACTTGGTGTGATGGTTCTTTGCAGCTTTCCACTCAGTTTCTCTCTTCTGTCATTCTCTCACAGATTCACAAGCATTTAAAAAAAATAGCTACTGAAATTCCCCTGAAATAGCCCAAGAATTTTTAATAGAAGTCATAGATACTTGACAACTAAAAAAACCCCCATTTTTCCTTGAGCTACTAGTTAAATCAGTATTTGCTGAATACATACAAAATATAAGTAGTATGTTTGCTACTTTTTTTTTAGTCTCAACAAAAGATGCTTTAAATTCTCTGTTTTATTTCACTCTCTTTCTACTGAGTATTTCTGGTGGGGATTGCATGCCTGCTTACAGAATTATGTTACACATGTAAATGGCAGCCTGATTTATTTGTAGAAAAGGTACTAGAAAAATCAGATATAACAGGTAATGTTGTTATACCAAGGGAAAGCTGATTTTCTGTCTTCACAGAGGAGCCTGGACCTGATAAAAATGTTATGTGCTGGTAGCTGAGCAGTTCTTGGGCACTATGACATATGTGATACTGATGGTGAAACAAAAACCTGTGTGGAAGATAGCTTAATTTGACGACATAGTTAGGCATTCTCCATTTTTTCGAGACAATAGATGAAGAAAATGTTTTTTAATATGTATATTCATTTTAAAGTGTTTTTCCTGTCTTTCAGTGGTGCTTTTTGCATACCTGAAGGGTTACAGATTAAATTAAATAAAAAAAATTACAGAGTTAACCTGATATCTTCTATTTGGGAAATCTAATAATTATTTATAAAAACATTAAGATATTAATTAACTAAATATTAACACACACCTCTGAAGACGTATGACTGAACCCTCCAACAGCTGGCTACCGAAAGGTGTGGTGAGGTTTTGACATACTCAAATCATAATCAATTGTAGTTCACAGAATTAAATCTGGATTTTCTACAGTTTTTCATATGCAAAACTCCATTTTAATTAATGGTTGGTAGTCCTTTGGAGGAAAGTACATATCACTGTGCTTACCTTCTGTCAAAACACACTTCTCACTGGCTAGATAGACGCAACAGCACAACAATACTTTATGAGACTCTGAAGTCTGTAGCATATTCTGTCTTTAATCCATTGCAATTCATGCATATTATTGATACTCAATGCCATGATTCTATGGGAATGTGAAATCATGTATCACGTGATGAAGTATTGGCCAATTAAGAGCATACTCGAGCAGACTTTAGACGGAGTTTGTGTTTAGAATTTACAGCCACATCATTAGTAATCAAAAACTTTGCCTTCAAATGAAGCCTGTGTCTCGAGGCGGTTTCTGGTGAGCTCTGTTCAGATGTCTTTAACAGTAAGCAGAAAATTGTCTTTCCAGTTGACATGTTGTAAATTAGGGCAGAGTAACACTCATCCGTCATCGGTGGTGATTTGATCAAAGTATGTTTTAGAGAGCAATATGGAGAAACCTTAATTGTTGTGTTACATGCTCATTACTGTGCTGGTGGTGTCATTGTGTATGGTGACACATTAACCAAGTTTTATTTGGTTCCAATTTGGTGTGGAACAGGGATCTCAGGGATCTCTTTTTAGTAAGGAGAAATTAGTATATAGTATGCTGTTAACGTAGCATGCTGTTACCCAGCCATCATTATTTGGAAGCCCACTACATGCAAAGTGGCTTTGATTGGAGGATTCAGAAAAATAGCAGTGATTTGGGAAAGTTTTCCAGTGACTGAACTTACATGAGTTAACAAGAGTGGCAGACTGCAGAAGAATGAATCTATAATTTTAGTTTTTCCATCTAAGCTGTTTTCCTCTATTCAGTCTGACTCAAAATACAAGAGATTAAACTCAACAGACAAAAGATGCTGTCAGGTTGCATAGTCTTTTGTCTGAAAATGGGAATTATTTTCAGAACTGTGATAGAATCTTTTGAGAAAATAAGTATAAAATTTTCAGAAAATGCCAGTGCATTGACTTAAAACTTTACCATTGTCATTAACGTTTGTGTTTTGTTTATGTCCATGATCCAATTTCTTGTCAGAATTATAAACATTTACACCACTGCCCCCACCCTGCTTCTCTCATTGCTGATTGGGAGGAGTAATGACACCCAATTTGGATGTCAAAGATGTAGATTCATGTCCCCACTCTGCCCGATTTGAAGCAAAGACTAAACTTGCGAGGTCTGTCTCTGGTAAGACAATATAATTAATATTATTATATTAATATCTCATCTTCCTGATTTAAATTTTCATGAAACTTTTCCCATCAGTGCCCTGGTTTCACTACAGCTTGTTAAGACTTTTCAACACAACTTTTTTCCGTTGTAGAAAATGCTGATTTGATTTTTCAATAACAAAAGTGGCTTACAGCAAATTTTCAAACTACAGTTCCCAATATTTTTAACCTGCTGAAACACTTAACATCAAACTTGTTTTTCAGTTTAAAACATGTGAAAATGTTTTCTGAATAAAATAATATGAGTTATTTAGCATCTCTCATAGTAAATTCCTTGTGTAGAGTTGTCTTAGATGGCTCTTCATAAGCACTGTGATTCTGCACCACAACTGGTTGGACCTTTATGTAATATTGTCTGGTATATGCATTTTTTTAACTTCAGTACAATAATTCTACTGATACTTACTAAAAAAAGAGCTTTTAAGAGATACACAGGAAAATAAAGATGTTTTGGGGCATAGATCAAAGGAATAGTCACTAACTTCTACCCAGGTTACAGAAATTTTTAATTTTTCTAGAACAATTGTAACCAAATCACTAGATTAGACAACTCAGATCAACATGTTGAATAGCCCCTGTTCTGTCATTAGAGGAGTTGCCTGTACTGTGCCAGGATGGTTTTACACTGCTCATCCAGTTTTATTTTGCTCATCTGGATCTTGCCACAGCCTCATTCTCAAGACAGTTTAAGACACATATTTAGAGGATTGCTAAGATGCCGATAAGTCTTACAGTTAGTGCTGCTAAAATCCCCCCACTAATAAAAAAAAAAAAAAAGGGATTTCCTTTTTTTCATATTTTGGCCTTGTTTTTAACATTTAAAAAGGCAAACCCAGTTATGAAATGCAAGGTATCCTTGTTCACCCAGTCTTGTGAAAAAGCTGCATTACATTAGCTTTTGCATAAACTCAGTGTCTGCAGGTTCCTGTAAGAACTATCTGTGCTGTACTACTGCATAAACAGATACTCTCAGTGTTTGGAATCTAATGGGAAATATGAAACAGTGGCAATACTAACATTTTCTCACAAGATTTTCTGCCAAGTTCTGCAGACTTGTGAAACTTGTAGAAACATCAGTTTTTGGTTTTGTTTTTTTTTTAATACTTATTCCAAATAACCCTCAACTCATGATCTGTTTAAGGTACTCCCATCACCAGTCTAAACTCTTGGTGGTTAGCACACACACAGAGTCATTTAGTTTTTTCTAACCAAGTAGATAGATAGCAAACTTTGTCATCTAAGCTGGAAGTTCACCTTTTTTCAATCAATATCAATCCTGTAGTGTAAAAAAAAAAAATATTTAGTGCATGAAATCTAGAACAGGAGGCCTTGATATTGTTACCAGTCGTTGAGTGGGAGCAGATAGGTCAGTGGGTAGTGGTTTGTGTAGAACAGCCTGCAGGATTGATCTGTGAAGAATAGCTGACTTGGTGTAAATTAGGGGTATTCAGTTATTTATGCAAGTACCATTCTTGTAATGCTACTGTGTGAGAGTGCAGAGAAGCAGGAAGGATGTCTGGGGTAGTAGTGTTTTAACCTGTTACAGCAGGCTGTGCTACAGCTTGCATGTTATAGCCCTTGCTTTTTGGAAGCATGTTCTGAAGATGATGAAGCTGGTGCCTGGGTAACTCATAGCTGTTGCCTCAGTGCACTGTACAGTTCCTTCAGGTGTCATCCCTGAACTATGAGGAGTTGGACAAGAACTGTCTGGCTGTGCAATGTTTTTGAGCCATTTCATGACTGAATATTTGGATCTTTCATGTTGTCGTGCTGACTGTCAAGTTATGCTCCTACACATGTGCTTGGACCCCTGGCAAGAGCATCTTCCTGTAAGCTTTTTCTCCCTGTCCTGCAGCATTTAATGCACTGAGCAGAACAGAATCTGTCACATGGTGAATAAGCTATTTAAGGATTAAAAGAAAACAAACTCTCCAAGTGCATAACCTTAAAGAAATTTTAATTAATGTCAGCAGGGAAATCTCTGTGGGGAAAAAATGGAACTGTAAAGTGTTTGTTCTGGTTTCACAAAGCCTTTCTGCCTCTCCCCTCCCCAGCTGGTTTCCTCCACAGATAAAAACCACAGTCTCCAAATGTAGAGAGATTAAATATTGGCAGCTCTCAGGTTTGCTTTTTCATCCCATGCCTGATGGGAAAATGCCAGTCGGTTTTCAAGCTTTTCCAAGTGAGCCTTTAGGGGCTTATTCACCAGACTTTGAATTTCTGGTAAACTGTTCCCTGCAGCTTTGGTCTGAGACACAAAATTCATTTGTATCCCATTTTCAGTTTTTGCTTGCTGCCTAAATTTATTATAAATAGCTTCATAGAGGGTTTTTTTGGTTTGGGGTTGGTTTTGTTAACTCTCCCGAGCTTTACTCGCATTGTTGTAGGTAGTCTTTTTAAGGCATGCCCTCTAACATGGTTTTAGTTACTGACAAACCTTATCTTTTTGTTTCCATAATGTTTCCATAAAAATATCCATGAAGGTTTCTAAGATGTTTGCTAATGAGAGGTGATTTTTTCTGTGTTCTATGGACCATGCAAAATTATTCCAATGAATCACCATTGCTGGCAGGCCAAAAAGGTGCATTACTTATTGCTAGTATGACAACAAAACAGGATAGGTGCAAGGATATTGTATGAATAAACCCCAGAAAGACCCTAACTCGGAAGGAATTTCAGCCGATGTTTGATGTGTTTGTTTATAGCAACAAATTTAGGTAATCTAAGTGGTGCTGGTTTTCAAGAGAGCCACATATGCATATTATGTCTAAAGTAGGGCAGCCCCTGAAAAGAGAGCTGTTTCCATGATAGGGACAGTTAAAACATTTAATAATAAGAAAAATACAATGTAAGGATGTTACATTCTATGTATCTGCCTGATTTCACTGCAGTACACATACCACATTTAAATGAGTCTATGGTAGGAACCATGCTGCATTTTCAACTGATTAACCTTTTTTTTTCCTCAAGCAAAGCATTTTTGCTCCTATCACGTTTATTAATTTGGGGTTTTTCCATCTATGTAATCCAGTGGGATAAAGTGCAGACATGCAAATAAGTGACTGGAATAAGTCGATGCCTGATAGTTGATCATGTATTTGCTCTTAACCCAAGGTAAATGAAGGAATTTGAGTTACATTAACGCTGTTTTACTAAGGACTAATCTAGTGTGGTTGCCTTTACTTTAGCCAAGAGCACTCACACAGACCATTGCAGTTCACAGATGTATGCATGGTGACTTGGGGTAACTTGTTTCTGTCAGAGCTCTGAGTTATATGGGCTGCTGTTTTACCAGAGAAAAAAGATAATGGTGATTTTTAAATACTGATGTCATTCCAAGTGCTTTAGAGTCTTCCTCGTCGATACTTTGTGTTGTTTTCTTCAATTCTAAAAACTGTTTTGTAGTCAGACATGACAAGAGTTTTTTTCTTATTAACTCTTTTCACTGTAATTTAGGTCCCTATTCTTATATGAAGGGACTTATTCTTTCCTAGTCTTGCAGAGACTATCAGATAAGAAAGATAGATCTGTTTGTTTTAAAGGGGGATTATTTTTTTCCATTTAAGATTTTGATTATACATAATATGATTAATGTAGTACTGTGAACTACTCCTCTAAAGTAACAGAACAAAAATAATAAAGAATATTTATTTTCATGTCAGAATGAAGAAACTTCCTTAATATAAGCACAGGATTATTAATTGTATATTACAGTCCTGTGGACTGTTAGAAAGCTGGTGCTGTAAATAGGGCTGATGCTGTGTATTTGATGGGAAACAGCTGGATATGAACATACAGCAAGATCAGCACACAGTACTGCAGTCCTGTTTGCTCTTAATTTTTCCCTTTTTACTCTTTCCCTTTTTTCCCTTTTTGCTCTTAATGCTTCCCTTTCCCTTTTATTTTAATAGGTGTTTTCAGCAGGTGACAGACTTGCAGCTAATTCCTAAATCTGTGCATGGTGAAGAGCCATTAATCTAATCCCTTTCTTCTTCATAGTGTCAGATCGTAATTCCCCTGCTCCTGTTAGGCAAAAAACCCCAAGTGAATGACAGCATCAAGCAGATGTAGGAACAAAACTGCATCTTTACTTACAAGTGACTCTCATTCAAGGAATGATCCCCTAGCCCAGTGGTACAGGAGAGTCCTCCATGTGCTGCTTAGATCCAGTTCTCTTAGATTCATCTAAAGCCCTTGATCCAGGTCACTAGTGGGTAGTATATGGTACTTCTGATTTCATTATCATCACAATTTTATTTAAATTTAATTTAAATGATTTAAATTTAATTATTTAAATTCCAAATGTTTAAAATGGCAGGGCTGTAGGCCTGCCAGAGTGCTGATTTTATAACCTGAAATTGAGGGTATATGTTTTATGCCTCAGGGCACAAGGTTATGTAAAGTGTACAAGGCTTAAAGGATGAATCTGGAGGACTGTATAGGTTAGAAAAAAGGAAAAGCTGGCCCAGTCTGACCCACGCTTTCTGCTGGGAGCAGTTCTGCAGTGAATTATCCTTCAAGGGAACTGGTATTATGCTCTGTGAAGTAGTGGGAATTTTTGTGAGCAGGCAGGTATTAGAGGAAATACATTTCTGAACTTAGTGACTAAGTGGGAACTTCATTACTCCTCATGGAAGGTGTTTTATCCATTGTTACAAAGCTGTGCTGATATTTAGAATGTTTTGCAGGAACCTGAGTATGTTCACTTCTGAAAGTCTCAACATTTTTGTCGTATTAAAAATGCCATAGGGATGAGGTGCGTTATCGATAACCTTGTAACACTGTACAAGAAGAGAATGGAGACACTGGCACCATAGCATTGAATTCTGCACATCATGATTTCACAGTTTTGCAGTGTGGTTAATACCAACAGGTGTTGATGTAGTGCTACAGAGGTCAGAAAATATATCAATAGGTGCTACATAATTTCTTAAGACCGATAATACATTATCACATTTTTTAAGAAATTTTATTTTCCCTTCTACCTGTGCTTTTTCCCTTTGATCAGAGGGAGATTCAAATTGCTTGAGAACATTGTAATCTCATTGCCCCACTAATTTGGCTTGAAAACATGTTTCAGTTTTATATCTTCCACACATCTCCTAAAGATATCATCATAAAATGGCCGACTATACTTTAGTGGAGCTAAAAGATGACTTTTTTCATTGGATGGTAACTCCACCTAAGAAGAAAAGATGTACTTTCTGAAATAATTGTACGGGAACAGTCATGGATTAACCGAACTTAATCTGATAAGGACAACTCAATACCTAATTAGTCTCTTGTCTTTGTTGCATGTTTTGAAGCTTGAGGTTCACCATTAATGAAAGTAATTAAGTGAACAAGTATTTTATCACCAACAGCATTCTAAGAGAATGGGACAGGTTGGCAGTGAAGGGATAGGACAAAGGCATGAGTGGATCAATAACATGCAGGTCTGCCTTTCCTAATGACAACTATTGTGCTTCCAGTTATAATTGCTTTGATAGCACCCAGGGAATCTGAGTTGAAATTTACAGAGATAAGTTGAGATGCAGGATTTACGCAATAATCTTGTAAAGGTGACCGCTGTACTTTGAATTTCCACTTTTTTGTTGCTTAGAGAACTTATTAATCAGTCATGTAACTTATTAGAGCTTGTCCAAAGGACAGACTGAATAGGCTCTGCTTAGCAACTCAAAATATAGTTCTGATTTTCTCTTGACAGCCAAGGTTAAGTTGCAAATTTGTACTGGAACTCATTACTATCTGCAAAGGATTAGCCTTTATATTGTCATTCTTGCTTCATTATATTAAAGGTCATTTGCCAACTGTCACTCTTACAAAATGAAGAAAATCTACACCTTACTTAAAAAAAAAATTGTTCGAGAAAATATGCTGATAAAGACAAAATATTTGCCAAAGGCTAATAGTAAGATATTGTACTGACCTCTGTTGCATTTGCTAGTCAAAACACTTAGTAGATAGGATTAAAGTAAGCAAAGGTATTTTGATACATATTACATTTTGAACATGGAACAGCTATTAGAAATTCTAGATTTCATGGACTTGAAAACAAAGGAGGATTCTCTTGGGCAGAGCCATATGACAAAACTAAAATTTAATATTTTGTACCCACTGAGCTTGGATCATGCAGAAAGACCAGGAAATTGACAGTGTATTAGATGAGGAAATACAAAAAGTGTGCTTTAGTTTTGCAGAAACTTACTGCATAGAAACACAAATAACTCCCAAATAGCACCTAGTAACTTACTTCCTAATAAAAGGATTAATTTGCATTGGAGGGGTAATGGAAATGGAGCTGCACACTGTTGCCTTACTATTAATGTATGCATCAAAAGTGGATGATAGTTTCTCATGAAGGTCTGATTGTAAATGTCCATGTAGGAACTGAAGAGCAGGGAACATTTCTGAAAATTTCCGATCCTTGTTTAGATACCTGTTAGCATCAAAAGGTACTTGGGGAAAGGGGTTGGTTTTAGTCTAACAATCTATATTTGAAGCTGTGACTTCTCATCAGATCTGTTTAGAGAAAAGAATAGAAAAGCAAAAAGAATAAAGACAATAGTTTCATGGGACAGGAGCTGTGGAGCTCAACTCAAGAGAAAATAATGAGAAAAGGAGATACTTTCATAATCCAGACATAATTGGGATATCATTTGCAATTGGGAGATAAACACTTGAGTCATTCCCAGCAAGCTGGAAACTCCCTGTGGTAGTGTGACTCAGAAATGAAGGCATTTGTAAGTATTTCCATGGCAATATGCTCCTCCCCAATTTTTATTCATATCTTGCAGCAGTGCACAGCATTCCTCGGGAAGGCAGAGGTTGTGGCAAGGAGCAGGTAGTTTTGTCAGCCCTGTTACTAATGTCTGCAATAACAGAAGCATTTGGTGTCAAAGACCTTTTTTGCCTTTTTTGGGGGTACAGGCTCTTGATTAAGTTGGTAGAAAGTCCTGGGCTTGGAAGCAAGGTGACCTTTCAAATATTAGCTATAATGGCATTTTTTAAAAAGCTAGGGGAAGAGTTAGGAAGGGGATGTAAATCATTGGGAAGTAGAGAAGAGCAAATGATTATCAAGTTCATCTATTATAGCTGACATAGAGACTCCTGCCTGTTTTGGACCATAAATGAGTGACATGTCAGAGGAAGGCCTAGGATGGAAGGAAAAGAAATAAAACAAGAAAAGGAAAGGATGAGCTTACAGCTGACTGAAAAATAAAGATGTTGCAGCAAGGTGAGAGTTATAGGTCACTGATCCTTAAACAATTTTTGACACTCCAGTGGCATATTGATTCAAAAGGTTGTTATGTGGGAAGGAAGTATAGACCTACAGAATGGCTGGTAAATTGTTGAATAAAATAATTATCATGGGGTCATGGGCTTTTGAAGACTTCCAGCTATGTTGTAAAATGAGATTATTTTACCAGAAAATTCTTGTTAAAAGTTCTAGTTGCTATTGCCAAAATCCCTGGTCTGTCACAGCAATTAGATGCCTGTATAACAGTACTACTAGGTGATCATTGAACTGAACTGTAGTTATCCTAGACTTCAAAACACCTGACATGCCTGTGCTATCTGGGAGAAAATAGGACTAAAGCAAAGACATGCAAAGAGGTTTTGAAAGGTTTTGAAACCATTCCAGTAGGTGTACTGTTGTGTGTGCTGTCTCAGAAGCAGAGACTATTCTGAGTCGTCATTCTTACACTTATGACGTAATTTAGAAACCAAATGTGCCTTTCTTCACCTCCCCTTTACCACTCTGTTAGCAGCAATTCATCACTAGGTGGAAAACATGTGTGTTTCTCTCTCATTCTGAAAAGTTTTGGTGTCTCTGATAGTGGAGGAGAGTAGGGAGGTCTCTAAAGTCTCGTGAGCCATAAAGAATAAAAGTGAGCAGCAAGAAATGCTTTTAGCACATAGACATCTCTACAGCGTGAGGTTTGCAAAGGAAAGGAAAAAAGGTACCAGCAAAGCTCTGCAGAATCCGCTGCAGGCATGAATGAGGGGCACTAAGCTCAGGTCTGGCATGTTTAGATTCTGTGAAGTTACTCTGACAAATCTAGCCCAGGTTGTCTCAAATGGTCTCTTCAGAAAACATTACACAGTTAACGTGTGGGGCTTTTTTAAAGGTCCCAGCTGTACTTTACAGATGGAAGTGTGGTTGAGTATATCCGCATGATAACGGATGATGATTTACTGCTCTGGGTGACACACTCTGCGCTGGCTGTTGGCTGCCTTCAGAAAGGCTTCTGCGATTCCTGACTGCGCTCTCTCTGTAATCCATTCAGTGCTCCAGGTAAAAGATAAATAGGGAATTTATAGTGACAAGAAACCCGTTCGTGCTAACTGTATTTATGAATACTAGCAGTTATGGCCAGTGCCTGATCCAGAGAAAGTTAGCCTGCATTTAGCTAGTGCCACATGGTTCAGCGGCAGTAAATTGGGTGTCATAAAAGTAAAATATTAAACACATATTTCTTTGTACACCAGTTGCCAAGTGAAGACTAAATACATGTAAAGTATATATACACAAATTATATACATATAAAATATATAGAACTTTTTATAACTTTTTATTTATAGTTGTCCATATACACAGCCTTTCTATATGGCTGTTAGTGAATTGTATTTTGAACGTGCACATAGAAAAGATCTTATACTTGGTGTGTCTCTAGGTTTCAGAATCTAAAAATCAGAACTTTCCATTATAAAGTCTAACATACCCTAAAATAAATAGTTGAGACTTTCAGTAGTAACAACTAGAAAGAGTCCGTTTCAGCAACGAGCAGAAGGGAATTCAGTCTGACAGTTAGATGTCTGATGGTTTCATCTTTAGTGCAATAAAAGGAAGATGATTCTGTTAATGACATAATAAAAGCATGTGACTTTGTCGGTTTAAAATGTTTGTAAATCTGGTAATAGCTTGAAGGTCCTCATAAAACATTAGTGGAGGCAGGCTAGTTATTTTGTCACGTACTTGCTAAAATTTAACTTAGTTAAATTGTTGACAACATTGTAACTTTAACAATATCTTAATGAAACTGTGCATGCAGCCTTATTCAACAGCATAAGGTAGTTAAATGGATATAGGTTAGAAACGTTGTACAATTTGGATACATTAAGGAAGGGCATGTTGAGAGAGAGAGGAGGGTGCAGTTGATTCTCTAAGATGTTTCATGCATGTTAGAAAATTTTATTTGTTTTCTGTTATGTTATATTTGGGAATTCTTAATATATTTAACTGCTAAAATTGAAGGTTTTCTTCGTATCCTTTCCGACATTTGACTCCATTTTTGTAGTCTTGCACATATTTAAATGTGTGGTTCTTAACCTGCTTGCAGTCTGTGGAAAAGTTGAAAATCACACATTTAAACCCAGGAATCTTTGATAAATAGTTGCAAGTAACAAACAAAAATACTTTGTTAAAATATTTTATAATTATTTCTAAGTATGTTATAATTATTTTCTTTAATGGCTATGAAAGGGGATATGGATTTGACCTTTTGTAAACATTTTCCCACCACTCCAAACTAATGAGTATTTGATATGCAAATTCTCATTACAGAAGGAACCGTGGATGGTTTTATAAAACCTTGCTGCATGCTGAGAAAGTCTTAGCCTTTTTCAATTTCCCAGAATAGGTTATATCAGTGCAATAACTCGTTATATTTTTCCTGCCAGTTGGGCCTTTTAATTTAATTGCAATGCAGCAGAATAGTAACAGGGAAAACAATAAAAATAAAATAAGCAACAGGGTTTTTTGATAAATAAGAACAAATCCACTCCATTTCTGCTTTAGCATCCAATCAACTTGTATAATTGTTTAAAACTGACTAGCATCTCTCTAAATCCACCACTAGGGCAGAAAGTGCAAAGTTGCAGTAATTGAATAGCTTACAAGCTTGCAATGCTCCATGCCCATAACTTTTTTGTTTAAAAGTTTATTTGATTTTTAAATAAATTGAGGAAAAAAGTACAGCCATGCAATTACAATGGTGTTGTGGTTTAGCTTCAGTCGGCAACTAAGCACCACAGAGCTGCTCGCTCACCCTTCCCCCCCCGTGGGACGGGGGGGAGA
The DNA here is from genome assembly GCF_035582795.1 of Mycteria americana. Classification (NCBI taxonomy): domain Eukaryota; kingdom Metazoa; phylum Chordata; class Aves; order Ciconiiformes; family Ciconiidae; genus Mycteria; species Mycteria americana. The sequence goes on from NC_134370.1 coordinate 29,498,716, forward strand.
ATTGGAAGGGTAAAAGTAAGAAAACTTGTGGGCTGAGATAAGAACAGTTTAATAATTGGGGGGGGGGGGGAATGTAATGAAAAAGAAAACAATAAGAGAGAGAGAGAGAGAGAGAGAGAAAGAGAGAGAAACAAAACCCAGGGAAAAAAACCAAGTGATGCAGCCGCTCACCACCCGCTGACCGATGCCCAAGCCATCCCCGAGCAGCGATTGCTGCCCCCTGGCCAACTCCCCCCAGTTTCTATACTGAGCATGATGCCATATGGTATGGAATAGCTCTTTGGCCAGTTTGGGTCAGTCATCCTGGCTGTGCCCCCTCCCAGCTTCTTGTGCACCTGGCAGAGCATGGGAAGCTGAAAAGCCCTTGACTGGTGTAAGCACTGCTTAGCAACAACTAAAACATCAGTGTGTTATCAACATTATTCTCATACTAAATCCAAAACACAGCACTATACCAGCTACTTGGAAGAAAATTAACTCTATCCCAGCCAAAACCAGGACAAATGGCAACAATCTGATTCCCCCAGAAGATGCCCTGTGTCTCTTAGTTAACCTCACTTTTGCCTCTATTCGTCATCTTATAAAATGGTGATAAGATTTCTTCCACAAAACCTACCATGAAAATACAGAAGTTTTTGAGAAGTTTGAGATGTTCTCAAAAACGTATGCCAAAGAATACTTAAGGAGCTTCAACATAGCATAGCACACAATAAAATATGGATTATTGCAAAAAATTGTAAGGGCAGTTGTGAGATTTTGTAATATGATAATGATTAGCTATTGATAGAGAAATTTAATCGCTGTAAAGGGAAATGTTTTTATGTAAGAAATTGAGGTTTGATATTTTGTTATCTATGTCTGCACTGTCACAGTGACTGAATAAAATCCAGAACTCATAGTAAGAAGAACTGAGTCCCAAATTTATAATGTCTTTTTAGTGCACATACCTATGGTAAATTTTGGGTGGGTGGATTTTGTAGCCCTTCTGCTGAAATAAGTTTCCTGTGATGACTCAGGAGCTTATTAAACAAAAGATAATAGCAACAGTATTTTTTAAAAATCGGTAGAATTATCTTCATGGTTGCCCCAGACGGTACCTATGTTTTCAAAAGGGAAGAATTAGTTTGCATTTGATAATGACCGCTCCCCAGAATAGACAGAAACATGTTTACTCGAATGTAATTTTTTGTATCAAGAACTGCAGGTTAGAAAATACAGCTCATCTAAAGGATGCTGAAAAGGAAAAAGGCTCCCTTAAGCCCTTTGGCTTCAGTAAGATTTGCATTAAGCCTGTGGGTAAGTGCAAAGGAAAGGTGTATGCTGAGACAGTCCATGATGAATTAGGTAGCTGAAGACCATCACACGTCTGGATGACTGACATGTTATAGTGCTTAGCAAAAGAAGACACCTCTTTGAAATGAACTTATGTGACCTGAGAAATTTATTTATGGGAAGAACAAATGAATGTGAAGAATGAGGTCATTCTGATGCTGTCAGGGAAGCTAGAGCAGCCATGAACCTGAAAGTAATGATGAACATAACTCAGAAGGTTTTGTACAGATAAGCATTCAACTGACTAGAAAGCAATAAGAGCAGAGGTGCACTGAAATTTAATGGAACCTATTTCAAAGTTCAGAAATGCATTCAGGTTGTGCTGGAGTTGCTAGAGTTCAAGACTGGTTAATATGAAAGAGTTGTTTTATCCTTCCCTATAAAGAAGGCATCCAATTTCAAATGCAATGCCACTCTACAGACTTGGAGGATGGCCAAGTGCAGGGTCCTACACCTGGGTCAGGGCAATCCTCGGTTTCAATACAGGCTGGGGGATGATGTGATCAAGAGCAGCCCTGCAGAAAAGAACTTGGGGGTACTGGTGGACAAAAAGCTAGACATGAACCAACAATGCGTGCTCGCAGCCCAGAAGGCCAGCTGCATCTTGGGCTGCATCAAAAGAAGTGTGGCCAGCAGGTCAAGGGAGGTGATTCTGCCCCTCTACTCTGCTCTGGTGAGGCTCCACCTGGAGTACTGCGTACAGCTCTGGAGCCCTCAGCACAGGAAGGACACAGAGCTGTTGGAGTGGGTCCAGAGGAGGGCCACAAAAATGATCTCTCCTGCGAGGACAGGCTGAGAGAGTTGGGGTTGTTCAGCCTGGAGAAGAGAAGGCTGCGGGGAGACCTTATAGCAGTCTTCCAGTACTTAAAGGGGGCCTATAGGAAAGATGGGGACAGACTTTTCAGCAAGGCCTGTTGTGACAGGACAAGGAGCAATGGTTTTGAACTAAGGGAGGGCAGATTTAGACTGGATTTAAGAAATAAATTTTTTACAATGAGGGTGGTGAGGCACTGGCATGGGTTGCCCAGAGAGGTAGTGGAGGCCCCATCCCTGGAAACATTCAAGGTCAGGCTGGATGGGGCTCTGAGCAACCTGATCTAGTTGAAGATGTCCCTGCTCATTGCAGGGAGGTTGGACTAGGTGACCTGTAAAGGTCCCTTCCAATCCAAAGCATTCTATGATCTAAGTGCTCTGTTGAATACAATATAGTGCAGCAGAAGAGTATCAATGGTAGGTCAATATACTTGTAGGGGCCCATCCTCACACAAATATTTCTACCCTGTGCAGTTTGCGACATGCAATTTGTTAAGATTTGCTTTTGTTGAGTGTTGTGGTACAACTTACGGATTTTGTGCTCCCCAATTTGAACCCCTAACCATGCACCAGCTGACTAAAGCTGGGCATGATAAATGCAAGAGTTAATGTTAATTAGCTGAGACAAGCTTTAGTCTTAATGAGATCTTGTGCTAATATAGATGACTAGGCTTTATCTGGAGGAACGAATAGGCTGGTCACCACGTTCTGTATAGTCTAATAAGAGGAATTTGCAGTAAGCATTTGTGCTGTTGTCTTGGTTACTGTCATGCTCTTGCCACAAACCATAGAGCTAGCATGATCTCATCTGCACATGTGAACTGTGATCTGAAAAGCTCTGAAAGACCCTTCTTTATTCTTATTACTGCAGTTTTAGATTGTACCATGAACTTTGCATAGCCAAATTTCAGTGTTAACATTGGAAAGTTGATGTTCTGTCATTTTGTTCTCTCTAGGCAGACTTATGCCCTTTAGTAAATGATCAAATCCATCTTTTAGTTCAAAGGGAAATTAATTATTTTTGTATTTAGTTAATATTCTCATTAATAGATCCTGCTGTCTATTAGGGAAGATATTAATTTCTGTCCAGGCAAATGTCTCTGTCTAAGACAATTATTTCATTTCTGTTATCACAGTATCTGAGCAGCCCATATCATGACTGCAGTTATCTCCTGCATGCTCATGTTGTTTGCCTTTTCCCTGAGTCGCAGAAAAAGTACAACCTATGGCAGTGGCAGGGTGTTGACTCCAGAGCCCCAGAACACCAGTGTGTGACTAATGAGATGTTTCTTCTTTAGAAAACTGAAAATACAATACTCGGTCATCCTTGCCCATATCCTTTTCTGCAAGGAGCTTGTTGCCGTAGTGGGGGATGACATGTTTATTTCTAATTAATATTATTGGTGCACACCTGATTTTTTTTAATACTCTGTGCTACAGAAGTAAAAGCATTAATTCAGTCCTGAAGGAGACCTGCATGAAGGTGGCAATGATAGTAACATAACTGAAGGTGCTGAATGAGCAGCAAACTCTTCTGTAGAAGTGTACTTTTGTCCTCTATACCTTTATTGATGAACTAATCAGATTGGGCAGGCTCCAAATTCCCAGAACAAAGAAACTTTGAAAAGAATGAAACACTGCCTGTGAGCTCAGAGGAATGCACACTGATTAAATCAGGTTAAGACAAAGGCTTCTGGACAGCCATTTTATGTGTTCTCAGTTATGGTAGGTACTTGGAACAAGTGGACCTACCAAAACTTGCATGGAAAACTTGCATATCGGTCCTATGCACTTCTTCTTTACTCTTTTCTTCTTGTCTTATGTTTCCCTGAACAAATAGCTTTTCGTTTTGAAGAGTCACTTCATATTTCCATAGAAATCAATAAGAGAGATCAAAGTCCAATTACTTACTGAGATAACATAGGTGATAATTGGATGGCTGTGACCAAAGGACTCCATTTATATATGGGGTCATGCATAGGCATATGATGGTTGCATTATTATTTTCATGTGTAGAAGTGTTCAGAGTACCCTGAGAGAGACTATTTCTACTTGGCAGCTGAAAGTACTGAAAATTTCATGGGGAACCGTTCCTAGATGTCCAAGCTGATTTTATGGACTCGGGCTTCTCAGCTGTGCTTTAACCGGTCAAGCCAACTCGTACTTTACTAAGTCAGTCCTTTTTCATAACAGAATATAATTATGCTCATTCATCTACTAATTAAGCTAAACTTACTTTTTCTAGCAGTGGGGCATTTTCTCCCCAGAGACATACTAGTTGCTCACTCAAGAAAGCCTTCTACAGTGTTAAAGACTTGTTCATCATCCTTTCATCTGAAGATTCCTCTTGCTTTTGATTTGCTACATTATAATCTTTGTGCAATGAATAGAGGTGAAATAAGCAGTAAAATAAAAAACAATAATCATGGTCATTTGTCCTTTGCTGTGGCTGTATCCAAACACATAAACTAGAATAGCATTTAAAAGCCTAGCTTTAATGTTGTTGCATAGTGAAGGGTGTGCATAGTTAGCCAATTATGTTAAATGCAATTACTCTCTATAGATTGCCTGTATGTTCCGTGTCTTTAGAGAGAAAGAAAATGTTGTCTCTCTGTGTAAGCACATCCTTTTAGATGATATCTATTGAGGGTTTTGAAGATAAAAATGTTCTGTAATGAAGAAACATTTAGTAATTTTAATCTTCAAGAAGATATACTGATAATCAATAAGGATAATATTTTCTCCAGAGCATGCAGAGAAGATATGCCTTGACTTTCATAAGAAAAAAAAAAAATTGGCTAGTATATTGTACTTTTGTCAGGTCTGTGTGCTGCTGTATGGAATCTTCCACTTCAAAATATTTTTCATTTAATTTGATGTCATAAAAATGCTTGACTGAAAGTTGTGGATAATGTATCTTCTGTGTTCCCAGAGCTAAGGGAGAAATATTAGAGAAATATTTCCTTTGAATATGCATTTAAATTTTTAAATGAGGTTGCTTTGGTAAAGGACATACTCAGGTTTGTTTAGCATAAATGTTTGCACAACGAAGCATAAATGTTTGTACTTGTGGTTATAATTTTTTTAGGCATTCTTATTGGCAATGTTACAGAAAAAAGTTGGAATTCAATGAGTAAAAGATGAGTGAAAATAAACGCACCTTCATGAATATTCCGGTGCACTATAGTTTGAGAATATCTAAATATTAACTAGACCAACAATGTGTGTATGTGGGGATGACCCATAGTTAGTTCTCTCTATAAATGCACATCCTAGTTTATATTTGTGCCTGTTGCTGTAACTCTCATTAAATCTATTTTCCTAAAATTATTTATTAATAAAATTAGAGTATCTCTACATATTGGAGAATTTTGGGAGTGTGCTATACACTAGCCTCTGGATGGTATCCAGCCTTTAATTACCATGGCTCCTGGGCTTACTGTGAGGTGGGTTAGACAACATGGTACTTAAGAACATCTGCAGCCATATGGAGTTCTTCATAGGTCAGCATTCACAATATTGCTGTTTCTGGTGGAGTACTGGGTGATGTAAGAACTGGTGGGAAATTACAGGGCTTGACATAGGTTAGGAAGCAATTGGCAGAAAAGAGTGATCAAGGACAGCTTGAAAAACAAATGTGGCCTTACTTGGGAAAGTATCCAATTTAGACAAAACTGGGTGAGAGGAAAGACAGAAGTAACCAAACTGCAGTCTAACCAGGACACTGTCTGATCTAAGGCTCTTGACCTACACTTATGAAATTGTTCAGGGACTGTGATAACCAGGAGACACTGTATTATTGATTCATTATCTTCTCAAGTTACAATTTCCTTGAATATGGGAGTTGGTTTTCTGCTTCTTTCTTAATGCCAAGGCACTTTTACCCTAGCTATGTTGAAAGCGTGATAGGATGAAAGTGCAGTATGGTATAGTTGCAGACAGAGGCAGGTAAATTAGGGAACTGAATAAAAGTATAAAACCTTTGTAGGTTAGCTTCTTGGGATAACACGCATTTGCTGGAAACGTGGTGCATGATTCACTTTGCTGAATGTAATTGTGACTAGATTCAAGTGCTACTGCAAGTTTTAGAGTCCTGGATTCAAGCAGCCTTTTCTGACATCATAAATAACATCTGTTGATACTTTTTGGAACAGCAAATATGCAGGTGTGAAGCCTTGGGCATACAAAATCTGTTGTAGGGCCTTTGGTTTTGGATTTAAAAATATAAATTTACTACTTATCTGTAAATTTCTCTTGTCTACATATTTTTTCCATGTACAATTAACAGCATGCAGATGCATTTTGAGTTAAGTGTTATATGACTGAAACCCCTGAAAAACATAAAGGAAATAATTCCTTGTCAAGTATATCTTGTTGGAACACACTGCCTACACTGAAATGTAGAGCTCAACATGTATGAACAAGATTTTTACTTATTTTCATAACACATTTGACAGCTATAAAATAGGAGATCATGCTTCCATGGAAAAACATTAAAATAGCAGTAATGAAAAGCTGGCAGTGGCCTGGCATCAAATTACTCTTTACTAGTCAATACTGGAACATTTGGAGAAAGCTGGGCATAACACCTCTCTATCAAAGGACTATTTGTGCATCTTCATCTATACGTTCTGTTCTTTCCAATGACAGTTTAGTATCTGCACAAAGATGTGCCTTTATTATTAGGCATTGCCTAAGATAAAACCCTATCTGCTAACATGCCTGAAATATTCTAGGCTTTACAGATCAGTTCTATCACTAATCTGTAAAGATTTATTTAAAATATTTTTTAAAAATTAAATTTTTAAATTTTTTAAAAAGTTCAACAGAGGAATCTGTATTTTTCCTTTTTTAAGTGGAAATAAAAAAAGATATTATAGGTGGTGTGTGTTCTCTCCAAGGTCTTCTCTCAGGCTGGCCATATACATTTTCTTTGTCCTTTGTCATTGCTTGTTGTCTGTTGTGTACAGCTGCTCACAGGGCCATTGACAAGGAGGAGGATGGCCACAAGACAGTGTTATGGTATTTGTATTACACAAAGTTGCAAATGAAAAGCTTTTGTATGGTGCAGTCACGTCTGCTGTTAGTTGAGTGCAAATTTTTTTCTTTGGGTGGATTTGTTTAATGATGCCATACCTCTTTCTGGTTGTCTGCAGGGACAGAGACAGGTGTTACACAAAAGAAGCTGAATCAGATCTTTAAGATGTTTTTCCTGCTTTTGAGCAACTTTGTTTTGGGTGGAAAACAACAGCTAACTATTTTAATGATTTGCAAATAGAGCTGGCTGGATAATGTCAAAGACTGTCACAATAAATTGCCCAGTAGCCAATAGAAAAATAAATTAATAGTTTTGAAAACAATACCTAAGCTTAGTTGTCAAATACTATTCCCAGACTTAGGTGAGTAATGAAACTATATGAAAAATGCAGTATTCTGAGGAGAAATTAAATTTTGGTCATAGATTAATTCAATAGGCTTTGCTTGCAGACCAGAGAAATATACAAATAAGTTTTTCACCTGGTTTTAGTTCATGAGAGACTCTTCCTCTTCTGTGGGCAGTGCTCTGAGAAACCATGTGCCTTGATGGGTTTAGTATTGAAGTCTAAGTAACACATTTGATAGAAAACTACCCTGTATTATAATGATATCAGTCAGCTCTTTATTATAGATGAGAGCACAGATGGGAGTCATTAGAGAAATGTATGTGACTGCCAGGCTTTCATGAAAAAGGGTATCAATTGAAAAGTTGTTTGTAGAAGCATAGTTTATACTTTTTAACAGGGCTTTTTGTATGTTTCCATTTGTACCTTTTCATTATACTTTCTTCCAATTATTAATTCAAGATAGTGTCTAGTTCTAGAATGTACACTGGATGATTAAAAACAAAGGGCAAGTAAATGCCACATACTTTTTTAAAGTGAAAATACAGAGTTTATCTATCATTACTGAAAAACTAACACTGGGAGAAAAATTCTGCACAGCAAAAGAAAAACAGTTCTTGGAACACAGATCATATTTATAAAATTTCCAAGTGATAGTAGGAAATAACCAAGGCATTGCCACCCACATGATTGGCATTTTAAAAAAGTAAAGTAGTGGTTTATACCAAATTGCTGTGATAAGATGTTAATGTTTGAAACCCGGAACAGATTTCTAGTTCCAACTTTGACTTTGCAACCTTCTGCAGTTAAGTCACTCATGCTATGCATTTATGGTTTTTTCTTTGCCACAGAGCTTATATATTCGTGCATGTGTGAAGGATCTGATTGCTTTGCACAACTGTACGATATAGAGATGTTGGATATCAGAAACATGTGTCCTGAGAAAATGTTTTCCAACATGTCTATTGGACAACAGGGTTTATGTATTGAGAAAAACAGTATTGTTTTTCTCAATACATTTTCAATAAATGAACACTTAGAAAATTTCATGTTTTAAAATCTTGTATGCATTGTTAATAATGCTTCTGGATTGAATGTGAACACAAAAGGGAAATGATAGGCTGTTATCCGTATTTCTCTATCTTATGTGGCACACAGCTGAACAATAAAAATGGTGGATGTGACCTTAAAAATGAATTATTTCTGTAACAGTAACAGGGGTTTTGCATCTCTTTTTAAAAATACTTTTTTCTACTTGTTCGCTAAGGCCAGTATGGAGGGGGTGACAGGTGTTCAAAGTGTGGCCAGCCAATTCAAAATCCCTTTCCCTCTTAATTGCCACATCCTGTATCAGTGAATTTCAGGGTCTAGATATGTTAAATGAAATACCTCTTTTTGTTTGGTTTTAACCCGCTACCTAATAATTTCATCTGATGCTTGTATTTTCACACAGAAGAATAGCACTAAGGACCTTATTCTTCCTGTTGCTCATGGTTTTATAGACTCCTGTAAAATCATCCCTTGATCGTACCATATACCTCTAAGCCAGATGGTGCAATCTTAGTCTACTTAGTTTTCCTTATATAAAATATATTCTCTACCTTCTACTGGCTCCAAAAATATTTTGGAGAAATATTTTTTTTTCTTTTCCTTACTAATTTAATGCTTGTAAAACTGCTGTCAGAGCAGAGGTGCTTGTTTGTACATAAAATAGGTGATCCAAGGTTATGTCAATGCCAATGTTCTTGTATTCTGCTCTGCCCTTTTGGCCTGCTTTCCTCTTGCAAAGCACCAGTTCATATAGGTGTGGACAATATTAATATTACGTATTTTTTCCATACCATCTATTAAATCAGTCAATCTCACACACACGCGCACACAAATTTGGCAGTTTCTTGTGCTACTGTAGCCCCAATGCTCAAATTATACTTCAGTTTCAAACAAAAAATATTGCTGGCAACCATTTTATTTCATTAAAGATGTTCAATACTGAAGTGACTAGCTACTTGTCTGTTAAAATTTTGTTTCATTCATCATCAGTTCTTTATCTGCTTGATTATTATCTAGGTTCCTACTATAACTTTTATCTGGGTGCCATTGCATGCAATTACATTTCCAGAACAGGGAATATTTTTCTGTTACTTGTGATGATGGATTTGCACTGGATATTATAAATAAACCTTTTGACCTAAATTATTCTTTCCTCTGTACCTTGACCTTCTGTGATTGTTTTGCTGAGTAGATTTAGTGTGAAAGCATGGGAAAAATCTGTGTTTTTCTGAAACTACTCTTTCATTTTGATTCTTTTGTTGCTAAGATCAAAAGATTTATTACTAGGGATTGTACTATAAGAAATTATAAGTACATGTTTGAAAAGGGTTCTCTGCAGAATCATACTTATCATTTAAGTAGAGCTATTTCATTAGAAGTTAGTGAATCTTTTAATAAGGTCAAGTATGCATTTTTTATGCCATTCAAATAATGCTTATATTTTTATTCTCTTTCTTCTGTCTGTTGTTATGTCATCTTTTATTAGTGCCTTGGTTTTTCCTACTGCCCATTCTCCTTCATATTATCTTTTTGCTATGCTCCTTCATTATCAACAGTATCCACACTCTAAATTTCCCGTGTAAAATTCTCTATAGGAGATAACTTTGTATCAACTGGGATTTTAACCTAATCCCGATAATGAAACCATCTGTTCTCATTGTGTGTAATGCTAGATGTTTTACTGCAGTAGGTGTGCATTAGTGTTTGTGCACATCTTTTACATGTTCATATTGTCCTGTGTTGAGTATAATTATCACTTTCTATTCTGAAATGTTCTGCTATGGGGTATCTATTTTATTTATTATTAGCTAACTGTGTGTAAACTGATTAAAGTGCATGGTGTAGGTGTGGAGGGTGCAGTGAGCTAGGCTGTTGAGAAGTTGCGTAATTGAAGGAGTGAATGAGTGGCACATAGGTAATATCTAACAGCACATACTTCTAGAATTTGAGGCTTATTTTAGGAAAATATTTATGAAGTCATTATAGATTTTGCATTTAGCCTTGGTGCTACGGAGAGTCTGATATATATTAGCCGCTGAATTACAAGGGGAAATTTTGAACTGTTCATTTCACAGTTGTCCAAGAACTAAATACCTTAGTGAGAATGAGAATTTCCTTTACAAATTAATGATATATTCCTGTTACTCATTTGTGGTTTTCACAGCTCTCATTGAGTTTGCTTCCTGGTGAGAACTGATACTTACTGTACAAGGAATTTAGTAGTGATATTACCTGTGAAACCTTAGGGGTTCAGAAGGACCTACTCCAAGAACCACATGCAAATCCTAATGCTGCAACTTGAGCTAAACAAAGTTTTCTAATAAAATTAGCACATAGCACAAACACAGAGGAGGAAAGAATGAGATATTTTAACGTGTATCTTGACCTCTGCGAACCAAGAAGAGCTAATGTGCAAAGATCTTTAAGTCCATCAGTAGATAAGTGGTTACGAATGGGGTGTAAAACACAGCATCTGTTTAACATAGCAGAACACTGCCAAACTGTTGAGGACAAATAACTTCCTTGCTCTAGTCTGGAATATATTGAACAGCTTGAGCCAAAGAACAATCAGCTTATTGGCAGGGGGTAGAAAAATGTACTTGGCTTTCCCCTCATATAAGTAAATAGCTGAGAGGAATACAGTGACATAGATAAAGAAAAACAAACCAACAAAACCTGTATTAAAAGATGCATTGATGTATATCCGTTGGGACTGAGAGTAGTTTAATCTCTCTAATATCTAACACTGTCTAAAAATGAGACAGATTCTGAATATGTAGAAAAAAAAGAGAAAAATCTCTTGAAATATGTTAGTTTACTTGCAGTTGCTACCCATACTTGGATGCAATGAAGAAATGGGAAATGATGTACACATGGCCATCCAGTGAAGATGCTAAAAAATTGCCAACTCTGACATCAAGTGAGAGGAAGATGGTGATTAACACCACATGTCATACTAAAAGGGTATTTTTTGCATTCAGGATGAATCACAGGACGACAATGTGCAACTTGCCTTTTACCCACTGAGTGAGAGAGATGAAAGGAGTAAGAGAAAGTGAAGACAAGAGCTGGTGAATATTGCAAGGACAGAGAATAGCTACTAAACTTTTGAGGAGTGAAAAGGATAGAGTTTTTCTAGTTTTTACTCCTTGATGACATAGGGTGAAGACTTCTATTGTTCATTTAGTTTAGTCTTGAAACTTGTCAATTTTCCCTGAAATAAATAATTTAAATAAATAAATGTTGCTTTCTTGAGAAAGAAGTAAAAATGGTCTTGGTAATATATTCATCATAAACACTCTACTTTGTAAGGACGTCATTGTACTTAGGACAATTTTGATGAGAGAGTATTGTAATTTTATTTTTTCCTTCACAAATATGGTGGCATTTCTTCTCCAGAGAGAAATGTTTATACATTGCAAAAGCAAAGTTAATGTCTCCATATGCATCTGAAAGAGTTACATGTAAAGCTCTTGTCTATCTTTTATATAGGCCTTCTCCCCTTTGACTGAATTATTCATTGAATAATGCATGGAATGTTTTTCTATAAATATCTCTGGGTTATATTTGGCAGATACTAGGATCATAGGATAAATCACATTGGAAGGGACCTCAGAAGGTCTCTAGTTCAACCTCCTGCTCAACACAGGGTCAGCTATGAGATCAAACCAGGTTGCTCAGAACTTTATCAGGCCCGGTCTTGAAAACCTCCAAGGATGGCGATGGCAAAACCTCTCTGGGCAACCTGTTCCACTGCTTGGCTGTTGCCATGACAAAAAACTTTATACCCAGTCTGAACCTCTTTTTTGTTTTTTTCAACTTATACCCATTGTCTCCCATCAAGTACCACTGTAAAGAGCCTGGCTTCATCCTCTTGATAACCTTCTCAAAGAATATTCCTAATCTTAATATTGTTTGTTCTCCTCCAGATTTAAAAAACAGTAATCAGGGCTCTTCTGACCTACCCCTAGATTATAGCTGTTACACATTTTTCCTGTGTCGAGCAATTGACTTTTCTACTGTTTGTCACTTTTAGTAAGCATGAGTCTTGAAAACAGTCAGCTTTACTGCCTTATGCTTCCTTCTTTTAATCTTTTTTGAAGTATCTGGCACTTTGCAGGCACTACAAAAAACCCAAAACATTGCAACCTGAACAAAGGTATTGCAATAATTTCTAGACTGTTATTCTACCTGCGTTGTCTTCCTTTCTGACCAGTGACTCAAGTTGGTTACATTGATGCTTGTGCAGTGGTGCCTGATTTTAGCTTAAAGCTTAAGGAGCATTTGAATGCGTCAGGCCTAGCCCAGGCATATTTTCAATTGGGCAGTTACTATTATTGACTTTTGTGCTACCTGATGAACCTACCCTGAGCTTGTGATGAACTTTGTGTAATAGTAGGGCAAACAAGCTCTAGACAAAAAGAGCATTAACTGATAATGAGGACGTTTATGTTTTGCTATGTTTCCACACAAATGAGGGAAATAGTCATAGAAATGTCTTGCTCCAGGTCACACAGGTGGGAATTGAACCTAGCTCTTCAGACAGTGATGCAAATACTGCGGCCATTCCATGTTGCTCCTGTACCCTTCCCCACTCCCCCAGATCTCACGCTCATCAGGCCTCTTCTTGCTGATGAGTGTCAGAATGTTTTTCAGGGTGTAACTCTCAGCAGAGAAATTTTGTCTGTGTGCCTGTGTGAGAGAGACTGAGACTGGTGGGGTGGTGCAGTCGGCTCTCCTTTCAACTTCTGCTTCTGAATCTTCCCAAATTACTGCGATATTTCATGGCTTCCAGTAAGGGTCTTAAAATCACTGTTTAAAAAACTCAGAAAGGAACCATCAGTGAAATATCTGTTGTATGAATAATGAGCTAGTATGACAAAGAATCTAGTATTTCTTTTTTCTCTCTGTTGTCATATTATTGCTGTCCTCTTCAAAAGGTCTTGTATTCTGTGCATGTTGAGATAGCAGGAAGTCATGCAATATTGATGGTGATTTCCTTTTTCTTAGCATAGGAATTAAGAATAGTATAAATCGGGCAGTAGCAATATTCAAACGGGGTAATGTCTTTTAAACATTACCAGCAGCAAACTATAGCAGTAAAAGTTAGGGCTATGCATGATTCAATAACGTGCTGCTTTCCACATATGTATCATGACTGAAATCAAGAAATTATGAAACTGGAGGCCAGGATATCTCTTAGGGGTGTCTGTTAAACTAATGAAACAAAAGGGTGGCTCACAAGATTAGTAATGGCATAAAGAATCTTTTTCTCCCTGGTTATTATGATGAAAATTTGTTACTACCTGACAGCTGTTTGGGTCTTCATGTTCAATAAACTGACAGGTCTGGCTGGTGACTTGTGGGCAGCTGTCCACACCATGCAGCTGGCACTCCCTGACAATCATTCAGTAAGGCCAAGTTTTGTATGGGTGTAGATGTGCAGTGCTACCCTTATGCTTAAATCTGTCCCCTCGTGGCCATGATTAATGTAACTGGGCTGTCAGAGCTGTGGAGGCAGCTTCCACTGCTACTACCCCTGCTGTACTTGTCTCTGCTTTAATGGAGTGGTTCAATTTCCATGGCTGTACTAGTCTGGCATCTTTCTCAAGCACAATAAAAATTCCTTGAAGATGCCACATGTGCACTTCTACTTAACTACCAAAACAGTATTTCTCAATTAAAAAAAAAAAAATTAACTGACTTCTCATATAGAGTGTGATTTGATGCACTGGGCAGGCAATTAGTAATTAGTCACAAAAGCCAAAGGTCTTTTTATTTTACTTTTTTTTACCTGAAATCTGCCAAAGCCACCTACTGCTCTAAATCTTTGGGACATAATGTAGTGTCATGCAGAGATGCCTATACTTGCTTTGCCATTTTGGCTTCTCAAAAGGATTAACGAACTTGGAGAGAGGAGTACATTAAGGCAGGTCTGTTACTTTACTGGCTGGCATGCTTAGGTTGGTTTGGGTATCTCTGCATAGCACTACATTATGTGGTACTGACAGAGCATGATACATCTAAAGAATAACTTTTTGTCAGACCACACTCTTGGTCCTCTTGTGGTTTGGCTTGCTTTGATGTTCTACTGCCAAGGGATCTGAGTTACTCAATGTATGATAATCTGCTTGAACTTTGGAAATCTGAACGTTTAGGTCTTGCTTGCAACTCTGGTGTCAGATCTTCTGCATGTGACTAGCCAAGTATGGAAGAAAGATCAGCTGCAGAAAGCCCTTTTTCTTGCATATGTTGAATGTCTATGACCTCCTTGCTCTTGTAAGCTTTTATTTCAGATTTTTTCCTTAAAATTCCAATATGTCTAAAGCAAATAGAGGGAAAAACCTTCAGCCATACAACCCCAAAATTATCTCAGCCCTTCTCCAAACCAGCCTGTGTAGCATCTAGGAGAACTCTTCCTAGGAAACCCTGAGAAAGCGTTGCATGTGCCGCACACCACTGTTAAACCTGAACCATGCAGCACATAGGCACTGTTAATAAACATCTCTCACTTGTCATATTATAAAAAGAACTTTCCTGAAAACAGAAAATGTGGTTTCAGAAAATAGTTCTTAGAGTTTTGAAATAGGGACTTGCCTATCCCACATAGGTACCCTGGGCTAGTAAATATTGTGGAGCCGCTTCTGTTTTAAATCACAATGTTCATTCTTGGCTGGAAAAAACCTCAACCTTTTCCAATTAAATGTCTTATCAAAACTGACAATTTCTTTAAACAAAGAAAATTTTTTTAAAAGTCTTATAGTAATGCTGGTGAAGAATGCTAGTCTGTGAAAGCTACTGTTAATAAGACGTAAAATCAATACTGCATAAGCTAATGAAATTTTAAGACCCATTTGATAGTTTTTACACCCTTGGTAGTTTTTAATCCTAGAGTCTGAATATCACCCCATACTATGCAGTTATAGCATAGCATAGTATATATCTATTTAAATTCTCCCTGAAGTGTTAAGTGGACATATTTTTTCCTTCACAGCATTCCTGAAAATGTAGATTGTGGTAGTGTTGAGAGCTGTCAAACTGCTATGTGGTCTGCCTGGGGTAGGTGAAGTGAATCCACTCTATGGTTTATGAGACTTGTGAGCTATTTTAAAAATGGAAGCTGTTCTATAAATGTTTTAGGCATAATTAGAATATATTGGGAGAGAACTCCCTACAGAAATAAGCACGGAGCCTGATTGGCTGGTGCAGGCTCTCCGAGGTGCTACCTGCCACAGACATATATAGGGTATAAAAAGCTCAGTCAGCTTTAAAGGTAGGTGAAATAAGCAGTTGCTTATCCTATTAAGGTGATATGGCTTGCAAAGAAAGAAAGAACGGAAATTTGCCCTGGTGGCACATTTGTTATTTGCTGGCAATGAATATTTGCTGCTAAAATTGTCAAAATGTTAAAATTAATCTTTCTAACCCTTTACAGAGAATTGGGAAGCTAATAGGGGAGGGAAGGAGAAAACACTTAGAAACAAACCTCCCTAGCAGCACCTGTTTCAACTTGGTTTTGCAGTGTTTGTGGAAAAAGGAGAAGAGTGGACTTAAATAGCTGAGTGCAAGTTTATCTATGGCTTGTTAGCTTTATCAAACCAACCAGATATGGATGAAAGACGCCCAGTGGAAACAGGATTTACTGCAGAGGTAAAATGAAATTGTGGGTAGAAAGAGTAGTGTCTTACCCTCTTTCCAGATAATAGTGGTCTGCTTTAGCTAAACGGAAAGTATGTTTGTTTGATACAAAATACGGAAAAACAGAAGTTAAAGGATTTAATTTAATTTACCTGCTGTAAGAATCTTCTGTACAATTTTATCTTGGGACTTTAGCATCTTCCTCAGGTAGGAATGGACAATGGAGTGGAAATGTGTAATTGTAGCAATCTAAAATTTTGGCTGCCAGCTGTCATGAGACTGCACTTCTGTTGAACAGTTTTTGACATGATGCTAGTTAAGAGTTTGGAAGAAAGCCATTTTTGGAGCTAGTATAATACCTTTGTGAAGTGGAAAGCAAATTTAGTGCAGCAGGGAAGTCACTGCTTTGGCTAAGGAGATGAGATATGAATTCAAACTAATCCTTCAGCCAGCTAAGTTTTCTTTTTAAGCAAGTGTCTGTACACATACACTGTGGTTGTATTTAAATAGATCCATAAATTCTTTGCTTATTATATGACATTGTTTGGGAAACTTCATCTGTCTTATTTGGCTGATAGACAGCTGAGCAAATGCTTAGGTGTTGAGAATAGTTAATCACCTCTTCATGTTAACCATGATCTATGGTTGATCATGCCCCAGACACTTCCTGTCCCTTTGAGATGGGATCTTAGTTTCTTTATCCGTAAAATGTGGCCATATTTCAAATTAATAGTTTTGACTGATATTTGAAGTGCTTTGAAGGAAGTATGAAGATGGAAGGGACTAGAGAAGTGCAAACTGTTATTACTATTATACTTCAGCTAAAATTAAATTTTGCTCTCTCTAGAAAGAAAATCTGCCAAAGTTAATATTTAATCCAGTGAGCCATCAGTAATTTATTCAAGAAATGCATATGAACCACAAAAACCATGCAATGGAAATGTTCAGGTGTTGAAGTCTGTGTAATTTAGCCTTTATAAATCTTTACATTTTAAAGGAACCAACAGATTCATCATTAATTTTTAGATGATGTACAGAACATTCTCTCCCCCTTTCCATCTGTCTCAGAAGATTATCTTTTTCCTTGCCTTTTTTTTCTTTCCCCTTCAGAGCAAAAATGCTAAGTAATCCTGAAGACAGGAACTGTATTTATAGTCCCCCAGTTAGCTCATGGAGAGAAGCATTAATGCAAATCAGTTTATGCCTTTTAAAGACTGCTGCAATCATGTGATGCCTTTCTCAGACATGAAAGATAAGGTATATCAAATTTAGAGGCTCTAGGTATAGGTATATCCTCTTAAACAAAAGCCTTTGCTGTTATGAAATGAGAAGTATGCAATAAGGAAAAACAAAAGTGATGGATTTATGTTAGGTAATAAGTGTGTATTTTAGGGCGGGAAAAAAGCCGATAAAAACCTGTTAGACTATCCCCAACTCCTGACAATCACGTCATTTGTGTGAAGTCTATGCTGCCATTTGTTAATATGGTTGCTATGGCAACTGAAAACCTACATCTCTTCGAGGTAAAACCAAAAGTGCGGTGAGTGTGGAAATGCAAGAACCAACTTTACACATACACAAATGCATGCTTCATCTCTTCTGCCTCTTTGCACAATAGATAATGACTAAAGCTTTTCTCTTCATTTTCTTTTCCATTCTGGCACTGGGAAAGGTAATTGTGAGTACTGAGTGGTAAAATGTGAAACCCACTGGGGGACTGAGAGACAACTAGCTGCTGGACTGCCAGTGATTTCTTCGACAGATGGTATTAGGTCTCAAAAGAGTCTAATTGGTTTATCATAGCCAATGCACGTGTTACAAGTGCTTAGATAAAGCCAGCAAATACACATTAGCTTGATGACTTGATTTTATAGCTGTGCTTTTAAAGAAAAATATAGGCAAGACAGTACAACCCCTTTTGAAAGCACTGGATTTGAGCCTCTCGGAGCCTGCAATCCTTTGCTGGAGTCCTAGTACAAATTACTAAAAAAAAAAATCTATGGTCTGCTAGAGTCCTAGTACAAATTACTAAAAAAAAAAAATCTATGGTCGATCTTACAGGCTGGCACAACCTGTGCGTTTGCATGGGAACTCCATTCTGTCTCTACTATAGACACTGGCCTGCTGCATCACTGGTAAACTGCCAAAGTCTAGGTGACTTCACAGGAGCTGTCTCAAAAGATCCCTCTGAGGTAAATGAGTCTTTTATGGGTATTTCTAAAAAGCATCCATTTGAAGATCTTGGCATATATAAGATTTAAGTACAACTCCTCTGGTCCTCTGACTGGCATGTGCACAAGGAAAGACTAGGCTGCTGAGCTGGCTAAGGAAGTGACAGGTGAAAAGCAGTTTCTAGCAAGGTCTGGACTGGGGAATCGATGGGATCAGCTTGCTCTAGTTCTGCAGGGAATTTAGCTTAATGTGTCAGAATAAAAAAGTCTGGTTGAAAATACAGGATTTGTTTTGCTCCTATCCAGTTGTTTCCCATTTCAAAAGATGTTCTGAAGTTAAGCATCTGCGAGATCTCTGAGGGGTTGTTCTGAGGGTCAAAGGACTTCAGAAGTCCAAAGGACAGAGAGTGGCTGATCTGAAGGTGGTTTTGGCCAGGGCATAATGCAGATGTACCAACGATGTAGTGGTAACAAAGATGAACAAAGATGAAGTCATCCTACGGTTCCGGTCTGCTCTACCAACTGGCACAGCCAAATGATTCATTGCATATAATGCAAAGAATTTTTTTTTTTTTATTGCTTTTAAAAAATACATTGGCCACTGTGCCATCATGAAGCTTCCTGTAGGTCCACAATGTTGCCTCAAAAACAAGAAAAGAGCTATCAGATCCTCAGGCTGATATGTGCTAAATGCCTTCTTTGTTATCAGTCTGAGTGAAGGTGCTAAGGAGATGCTGGTAGATGGCCCATCTGTGTGAACACAAAATGGGACCTATGTAAGGAAGGTTGTCATATCACATTGCCTCATCATCCTTCCTCACTAAATTCCCATATATATATGAATGTATATTCGTGTATAGATATATGAAATAGGCTAATTAATGTTCAATCACTTGGACATTTTTTTTTAAACTAAATTCAAACACAGAGGCCCGTGTCTCATGGGAGTTGCCAGGGAAGATCAGCTAATGTTTCTAAAGCATTGTCATGATCTGTAAAATATTCATGATTCGTATACTGTAGTTTAAGGAAAGTCATGGAATTTGGGAAATTGCAATTTTGTGGGAGGTGGTATAGTCTTGTTAATGAGCTATATCTGTCAGTTTTAATGAGCACAAATACTTTTCCCTGTTTCTTTCTACAGGACTTATCAACAAAGTAAGCCCATTGCTGTTGGTAGGGTTTTCTGAGTTTTTCAGTTTTATTGCAAGGCTGCTATTGAATATCCAGTGTTAAGAAAAATAACTAAAACTGTTTGTAGTTTAAATGTTTTTTTTCTTTTTTCTTTTTTTCTTTTGTCCGTTTTCTTATGGTTCTCTAGATAGCAGAGGTGGTTCTCTAGATGCTAGATGAAGCTGTTCGGTGTCTGTCTGTGAAACAGCACTGACTTCGCAGCTTATCAGTGCTTGTCAGTACTCCTTCTGGACCTTCCACCCACTATGATTTGCCAGAAGGTGATTCTGGCAAATTTTTCATGCAGCTGCTTAGTTAAGCCGGTTAGCAAAGCCTGCCTTAGCCATAAAAATAAGCCATTCATTTATGTGTTGTGTAGTCTCCACATTTTCAAAAATCTTCATTGTCCTGGATTGAAACTGCTTATTTCTGCTTCAGGAGCTCCAGAATGTGTGTGTCCTCAGTGGGTAGCCTAACTTAAAAACAATAACAAAAACAAACAAACAAACAAAAAACTTCAGAGAAGCTAACTGTCTCTGTCTTTGACATATAATATGATATCCAGGAAAAAGTAGCAAACATTAAAACACAAACAAAAAATCCCCCAAAAGTCTTGTCAGTTTTTTACAAACTTGCAAATGCAAGACGATAAAACCCTGAATTTGAAAGAATCTATGGGTTTGTCATGTGTAGACCATATAGGGATAATAATTCTGAATCTAAAACAAAATTAAAATAACTTTTTCCCTGTGCAGTTATTGTCAGATTTGAAGGCCAGACACCTTTAAATGAGCCTGGGCACAGAGATGCTGCATCAGATGGCAAAAGGAAATTATCCTGTGGAGAATGTCTTTCAGAGATTCACTGGATTCATGTAGTTACTGTTAGCATACTGTGAACAGGGGCACAGAAGCTGCTTTTGTTGACTTACACAATGAGATTATAGAAGAGTGGAGATTATAGAAAGGGAGCAGACCCAGGAACCCATAGAGTATTATTTGTTGAGCATGATACTGAAACAGAACTGCCTACAAATCCTTATTCAGTTCCACAGTTCCTTGCAGGGCTAGGCACAGATTCACACATCTTTTGCAGCATTTGGTGACTGCTTGTGGGACAGGATTGTTTGTGACTCTCCAGGACCTGGTCAGCAGTCTATATGACAAGTAATATTCTGATTTCTGTCATGCTTGGATTTTGCATTATGTTTCAGTTCACAAGTTGTTTTCAATTTGAACTTTGTTTTCCCAGTTGTTATCATGTTAGAAAGTTACAAAAATATGATTATATATCAATTAGCTGCACTGTTCTTAAATTACTTCTGGTATGAATCCATGAGGTTTGTGGTTAAAAACTTGTGTAGGTCCACTCTTCTGGAAAGAAACAGGTATGCCAAAAGGTTTCTCTGAACTATTTATATATAGGGAGAGCAAGCAGTCTACAGAAACCAATAAAGTGGCACCCTGTGTCTCCAAATTAGCAAGCAACTAGAGTTTGATTAAAATTGATATTGGATCCAGCAAGTCAGAGAGTTCTTACCTAGCACAGTCTATAAAATTAATCAGCCACAAAATACCACATGCAGATTGGCAAGCTCTTTATACAAGAAGTTTTAGAAAATAAGCACAACTGGCACTTCAGATCCCCAGCACATATGAGAACAATATGCTTCACAGCAGTTTGTCACAAAACAGCATGCATATTAGCAATTCATTACTCATTAAGACTGCCACATGTGCAATAAATGCACATACATATGATGCTATTGCTGGGAGTGCTGCTTCATCGTGTGGATTGGTTATGGCGTCCATTGTCACTTAGAGTCCCTTCTATAAGTAAATGCTTGTTTCTGGTTTCACAGATGCTATTTGGAGCACAGCAGGGTAGAAGCCTGCACAAGAAGTTCGTTGTGATAGCTTAAAGGCATCAGCATCAGTGTTGCAAGTGCCCATTGTACCACCCCTGGAGAACCCTAAGGAAAGTAATGTGATTATTCATTTGGATTTTAAGTTGTATGGTAAAACCTCAAAAGCTATGGCAGAACAGGCTAGATGAGTTCCTCCATAACTCTGCATCCCAGTAGACACCTGGCTGGGAACAAAGTTCCTAGTCAGTGATCATATGAAAAGAAGGTACATGTTTCTCTAGTTGCAAAAAGCCAGATCTCTTCAAAGCATTGTTGTTAGGTATCTCATTAGTGATTCCTACACTGGTGTTCATAAACCTTCTGATGTGCTATACAAGCTCTGCAGAATGAGGGAGTAGTACTCCTTGCAATTTTCAGCTCTAGGTCAACAGTCTTCACAATAGTATTAAAAATCTCCATCCCACATTGTTCCAGGCTAGTAGTCCAGGAGCTTATTTCCCAACCTCTCATTTATTAACCATGAACCTGTATCAATGTTAGATGGCCTGGGGAAGATAATTTATAGACTCTTATACCAGATAGGGCTTTCTGTTGCCATACTGTGATGCTGAAGGAATGGGACAAATTTTTTGTCCAGGTCTGTGATAGGTTCAGGCTGGATTATTTCATGCTGAGCTTCTGGAGTAACTATGTCTGCAAACCAACAAAAACCTGTGTCGCACTAATTAGCCTGCTCCCCAGGTACACAGGAAAATTCTGTCCCAGAGTTGTCAAAATCTGTTTTATAACCTTCTTGGCAGTTTCCAGCATCCTTACACATTGCTGCAATCCCCAAAAGGGCTTTCTTGTACTGTTTGTGCAGTAGATGCTTCTCTGGACATCCTTCTGAACTGCTGCATATGCTGGCTAGAGTCAGCAGGATCTCCCTTCGTCAGTCCACACAGCCAGCCCTCTGGAGAGGGATCCACAGGGGATGTGACCTTGGTGAGACTGAACAGTGGGGTGGCTAGTTATACAGTTCACCACAATTCAGAATGATGCTTACTGTTGTTCAAACAAGTTTATAATATAATATTTTGAAATAGTTCCAAAATACCGAGATGGTAGTAATGAGTGTTGTTTTTTGTGGAGGCTCCTTTCTGACTGCTCCAGTCTAGTCCTTTTGCTCAGATGATTCTTTAAGTCAAGGTCAGTTCGTTCATTACTAGAAAGCAACATTTCCTTCTCCCTGGAGTTTGGTTTCTAAGCTTCAGAGATACCGCATTGTAAGACAGTAGATGGTTTGAATTGATTTTAGAAAATTATTGTTCAAGATAATTGTTTAGTATGTTCCAAGGTTGCTACATCATACTTTTTTATAATTACAATCTCCACTTCACCAGTGTATTTTGAATGTTTGGGTGATTTGAATTGAAGTAGGTTTTAGTTTCGTGTGTTGTTCTTTTTTCCTTTTTTTCTCCCCTTCTTCCCCCCCCCCCCCCCCCCCCCAACCACAAGCAATTTAATCTGGCAATTTAACTGAGAAATTAATTATAGTAGATAACTAAGTCTTATACTGAATGCCCTTTAAGTATAAAGTGTAATCATTTGTCTAAATAGTGCTGCATGTTTTGACTTAAAACAATTTGTCCCTCATAGTTAATTTATAAGTTCTCATTTGTGCTTGGGCTTCAAATGAGTGTTAGCAGATGTTGGCAAGAGGAAGGAGCTAACCACTGTGCAAGTTTGTGGCCCATACTTGGTGACTTCCAGCAAGATATATCATTATCCTCAAGAATTCTTGATTAAAAATCACTCCTCCTCTTTTTGGTTCGGTCAGCAGAACATTGAATCTAATTTTATACCAGTGCTGACCTAATTTTAGGAAACTAAGTTCCTGTGAGGCCTGTATTACTCTCTAGCCTATTTTCTGCAAGCCCCTCTTACAAGGGAATATCTGAGGTTTGCCTTGGTGTCTAAAAACCTTAACCAAAGGCAACACTTACAGCTATTTTCATGTAGGCTTTTCTTGCTTGCATGAGATGTACCCTGCTGTAACCTTTCCTTTAAGGTTTTGTTTAGGCAGCAGTTACTGTGGTTTATTACTGCTTGTGGTCACAGTAAGGGATGGAGCACAAAGGGAAATCAAATTATCTGAATTCCTTTCAGTCAAATACGTTTCCCATTCATGCTTATTTTGAATGCTAGTATTTAAGCCTGCTTGAGTATCTCTCATTATGATGTGAAAGTTTAGGCCTATGAATAATAAATGAAATACATCATAGCTGACTGAACAAATGGTTTCTAGGAAAGGCAAGTGATTTCATTCACTCACATCCTTATTTACTGCACAAACATATATATTAAAAGGGGGGGTTGTCTCCAACCATTTTTCTTGGATCACAGACAATCCATTCTTTTTTTAAAACAGTGGTGATTCTGGCAGCAACAGCTGGAGGACAGAGTGACCTGAAAGAAAGAAAGTGCTCCTTTCAGGGAAACTAAGCACAAACTATACCTGCTTCCCTTTGACACAGCAAAATGCCATTGTTTGGCTATTGCCTACACACTTTTCCTGTTTCAATGTACTCAAGTTGTCGCTGTTGAATGGTATCCATTGTATGTGAAAAGCTGTGAATAGGGGATGAAGAAGTGGTGGCTTCCTGGAAAGGAGCAGAATTAATCTTCAGAATTCCCCATCCCTTATAAAAGGCCTTCTGACAATTTGAAAACTGACAAGTGTGAGTATTGTTAAAATTCATGCGGCTTGGAAGAAAGCCCCGTTGGATTGTCCATTTAAACACATTTTTAGGCTGGAAGCTTTTACTAGCTAGTTACAAATATATTGATTTTTAAAAAGAAATTATTGACCTTTAAAACCCTGGAGTCAGCTGCTGCCTGGCTTATTGGAGACATTTGGTTATTTATATTCACACAGGCCTAGGTAAGAGCTGGCAGTTTTCAGAATCAGACCCTAAGCAATGATCAGAAGCAAAGGGTGGGTGATGAAAGCGCTGTATTTCCATGAAATATAATGAGACAGGACGGAGTCTAGAAGGCTGAAAAACCACTTACAGGGCATCAGTCTACATTTATGAGTGGGGACCTTAAACTTTGTTTCCTCACTTCTTCCACCCCCTCTCTGGGACAATTCTCACACCATCTGCAATTTGAAAAAGTTGGTTTATTCTTCCCTTCCCTTCTATTCCTGTCCCCCATGTGCTGTCTTAAGAGTTAGTAATATCTTTTTAAAGTAATATTAGGCCCTACCCTCTAAGCAGTTTAATACTCACAGAAATTTGTGTGACTGTAGGTTTCTGGATGAGGGCTGAATGTATGTACTACTAATTGTCCTTTTTACCAGAGGAGGACCGGGCTACTTCTGCTGTGTCTTGTTATATTTACATTTTCACCTCAGAAAATAAATTGTTTCCTAAGTTCAGGCAGAGGAACAATTTTCTGGCTGTCAAAACATATCAAGAAACAGTATATGAATGGGATATTAGTTACTGTGAGTTAACACTACAGACCTGAAGATAAAAACAATGCTGTTATTTAGCAACTATAGATTGATGATAGATTAAATAATACATGTTGGGTTGTTTTTCTATTGACTTTTCTTGTGTTTTTCCTCACTTAAAACGCTCAGTTAACATCACAGAATTTCCCATCCCCAGCAGGTTAACTGGCGTAGAAGGCTTGACTCTTGCATATCTAAGATGTTCAGGGAAAAGAGGTTGTCATGATTTAGCATGGCTCTGAGTCACAACAGGTGAAAATCAAATCCCTACTTGTTCTACCGCTTTCAATTTTTATACTAGTGATATATGAGCACCTACATTTCTTCCCTTCATTATTCTTTCTTCAGCAGACTACAGATCTCTAATGTTTTAGTATTTTTAAGGAGATGTTCACACCATGTTCTTTGTATTTCAGTGGTTGTTCCTAGGTCTTTTCTTTCTTTTGTGCATCACAAAATCACTGTACTATGCCTCCACCATCTGCAAAACTGCTCCTTCTGGAAGCCCACTCTTGTGTACTGGCAGCGGGAGACTAAAAGGCAGTGTGGATTCTGCTGACTTGACAACTTTATGGATGTTGAACTGTCCACCAGAAAGTTCAGAATTCATGTTCCCTATCCCACTGCCACAGAAAAAAATCCATTTGTCCTGCAGTGCTTCTGAATGATGATTGACAAGACTATGAAAGATGTTGAATTGATTTTGTAATGTACTATAAACTAATGTCATAATGACAACCATCTTTTGCTATCGTATCTGTTGTCTAACACCACCAACCCCCGTGCCCACACCCCCCCGCCCCCAGCAGGCATTACACCTGCTTCCATTGCAGAAGGGATGTGAGCTGAAGGTGCAGATGCCTTGTCGGAAGGTTTGGATCTAAAGACATACGTGTTAGTTCCCTCCCACTGTATGGACCATAGGACAACCCTGGGTTTGGGTGAGATGACATCTGTAACATCACCTATATATTCTATTGGCCACTTTATTTCATTCCATTTGTATTTGTTTTCTTTTTCTTTTGTATTCGTTTATGTCTTAATCCTTGTTTCTTTATTGATTCTTCCCTAGATGCATTATAAATGTGGGAAATGTTGAGAGTAAAGGAGGGGAGCAAATACTTTTTCTTTTCTTTTCCCATTTTCCTTCCCTCTCATTTCTTTCCTTCATTTTCCAATGCACGCTATCTCTCCTTTTCTCCCTCAGCTGTGTTCATTTTATTCATTAGCAGAAGCAATGCTGCAAACAGATTTTTCAGGTGGCAGTAAGGAGTGCAGAGCATGGCTGAGGGAACTGAGGAGTTTTCTCTGTCAGTAAATCCTATCATAATGCTGCATGGGGATATTAGTCTCTCCTGGTCGCGTTCTCTCCTACTGCATAAAAGCCATCCTTTCATTTTTTGAATCCTTTATGGTATGTATGCATTTGGCTCCAGAGAACTTTGTACGCTCCCTTTGCAAGAAAGCGCACAAAGAGAGTTAACGTTTACATTTACCTTTTGAGGTGCAGCACTGATAAACTGTAGATTAATGTTAAACCTAGCATTTTTTCCTCTTTCCCCATTACAGTATCTAGGAACAATATGCTGAAGAAAAAGTAAATTATTCAGGTAGGAAAAAAAAGTAATAATAAGGTGATGTTGCAATTCTCCTGAGACTTCTGGAATTATTAATAATTTTTTTTTAGTAGCAAGTGGTAGAAGTGCCTGTCATCTATGTTGAATCCTAGCTCATGTTCTCTAATCACTTTCCCTTTCTTTTTTAATTTTCTCTTAGCTTTCCATGAGAAATGCATTTTGAGATTAAATGCTTAGGCAGGGTGAATGTGTTGCAAGGTAGGGGCTTTAGGTTAGCTGGTTTGAGTTATGTGCAGGGGGCGAAGGGAAGGGTCCCACTCTGTTATGATCAGCAGTTGTAAGGTCCTGCACTTGCAACCTGTATTATCATTTTCAAGATCTGAAACTATTTTTATTACAATGGACTTATCTATACAAGATACTAGGCTTGACACAGGTAAAATTGGATGAAATTACAGGGTTACTGTGGTATGCTGGAAGTCAGACTCAATTATTCAGTGGTCCCATTTGGCTTTAATATTTATGGAACTTTCTGTTAGTCCTTTTTTTTTTTTCTTTTTTCATCAAATATCAAACTTCATTGCAAGCAGAAATATCCAACTTAATTATTTTCAACTCCTGAGGTTTCAAACCCATTAAACAGCAGAGAGGCTCAGTAATTGTTTTATTACTAATACTGAAAGCGTAATAATATTAGTGGCAACAGAGGACAGTGAGCAAAACAATGAGAAAAATGTAAAGGCGTAAATAGCATCATTAAAGCTGTTTCACAGAAGATAAACAGGACTGTCAGGTTAATATTTCAGACCACAGATAACAGTTTTAATAACTCTTTCTTCCATTTCCCTGGTGAAGAAACTAGCTGTAGAATTATTTGGCTTTCTTAGAAGTGCATGGCTTTCTGTATTGTTTCCTTTCCTTTCAGATCAGTTACCAGCTATAATGAAGTTAACAACTATAACATAGTAGATGCTTTCTGCAGGTCCTGGTAACGTAGAGTTCATCTTTTTTTTTTTTTTTTTTTCCTAATATTTTTGTCAGTTCCCAGTTCTGTTCTGTCCTGGCTTCCAAGGGCAGTAGATGGGGTATGCACGGTTCTTGGTGCCTCCTGGTGGGATATGGCATTGCTGTGCTGCACACCACTGTGGTGGTGTCCCCAGGAAGTAAACCTGAACTGTGTCCTGGCAAGGCAGGGTCTTATGTGCTTTATGACCTGAACTGCATCCTGGAGTTTTATGGGATAATTTCTAGTTTACTATACACTCAGTGTAGTAGACATGATATAGTGGTGACAGTAAAGTTGTGAGGATGTAGTTGTAAGCAAGGCAGAGTTTGTAGGTGCTTTAAGGAGCTGAAGAAAGGCTGCTCAAAGCTTCCGTGTTCTTTTCTATTTACATGAGGATGCTTATTTAAATGTATTATTTCTGACTACAACCTTGCCTCAAAGGTGATCAGATGGGATTTGTGAAGCTGCAGTTATATTTCTGGTTTGGGAGTGGTTTTTTGCTTCTTTAGCATCTGGAACTGTTATGGTATCATACATGCACATGTATGTATACACAGCACACAGCTTCATATGATTTTTGAGTGTTTTATCTTTTTAAATGTCATGACAAGACTTGTAATGTTTATGACCTAGAAAAAACTTGAGTCTTTTCATTGTAAAAGATGGAAAGAAGTCATAACAGAGAGTTATGTATCTCATTTGCTGTTTCCACCACACACTTTGTTTGTGCCCTTGTACATCTTGATGTACTGGTCTTGTCCCATTAAATTCCAGTATCTCTGCAGCATGCAAATTCGTCCTTTGCTATATGGTTTCAAGTAGTGTGCAGCTACAGGCTCCAAGCTTCCTTCGAAATCAACAATCTCAGTAACTGTGTTAGTAAAACCTGCTCCTGGATGGCTTTTACTCTGGTTGCTTCACCCTATGGATCATGGTATTGTCCCCTGTAACCTACGAATCACTGGGATGATACACACTTCACTAAACATTACCCAACATTGCTGGTGCCCTCAGGAATAAGAACATTTTTCTCAAACGCACACCATTAACATGGTAAGGCTGGGAAAGACACAAAGAGAACTAGGAATGAAAAGCTACATAGAGCTTGTTGAGTACAGGCAAAAATTCAGATTATGTCTAAGATCAATTTCAGATGTGTCATCCACTGGAACTGCTCTAGAGAATGTACTCTTTGCTCTCAGAAGTGTTTCCCTTTGAACTGTTGTTAGTTTATTCATGCAGATTTTCTTTAGCACAGCATTCCTAAACTAGCCAATAACTCAATGATGAAATTGCCTCAAAAACTAAAGAGAATACATGCCTAGCATACTTAGTTTCCTCATAATTTTGGAAATTTGAATTACAATCAAAGGAAAACAAACAAGCAAGCTACTATTGAGTGAAAAGACTTTTCACATGTTAATGAAATGAACGAGAAGAAAAAAAGCATTTTTCTGTTTTCTGTTGTTTCATTTGTTGAAAGACATCAGTTTTCACAAGTCCAAATTATATGACAAAGCTCAAAAGTATGGGAAAAGCTACTTTGTGGTGAACACAATATTGTTTTTATTTTGCTTGAGCAAGAAAAAACTAAATAGTGCCTTGGAAGTGCACCATCTGTGTTTTATCTGGGAGAAAATACAGAGTACTCTTTGGAATAAATAAATAAATAATACAGATTTTAATGGAAAAGGAATTAATCCTAACAAAATAATTAAATAGAAAATGAAAATCGCTGATGTTATTTTAAAGAAGAGTCTGCTAAAACTCGGTTCTGATTGAAATGGATATATTACCTTGTATTTATATTAGGTTCTGACACTACTTTCACACATATATCCTGAGATACACTACACATTTCTTACATACTCCTTTATAGTTCAGTTGGTTGTACGCTTCACTGGTGGAGGTGGTCAAAGGTTCAAATTCTATTGGACTGAAAATGCTACAAGAGTGTGGTCAAGTTTGTTGAGGAATACAAAAACTGAAGGCAAAGAAAGCAATAGTAGGTCTGTAACAGATTCATTCATCCCTAATTTACAGGATGTTTGAAACCAAAACTTCTTTACTCTGAGGAAAGAAAAATGCTCTCATCAAAAGGTGATGTGTAATAATAAGGGCTGGATGTCTGTTTTGCATACATGCCTTACCTTCATCCCTATGAACATCCTTGATCTTAGACTAAGATTAGATTTGATCTTAATTGGTGAGACTATGTTACAAGAAGTTCCTGGAAAGCAATATAGCAAGTGTGCAAAATGCCCCCTGTTCTAAAGCTGGTGCCTGTGTACAGTTCAACTTAAAATACCATTTTAATGATGATTAATAGAACTGTTCAAAATGTTACCTGTAGGTACTGTTTGCTTACCTTTTAACGAAGTACTATGCAATGAGGAGGAGGTAATCTTGACTCTGTTCAGTGTGCAATGAATAGGGATACAGCTGCCTGAGTTACAGTGACATTAATAGTGAATCATGAAAGTGGCTAAGTGTGCTTGTTGCAATGGAGTATGAAATTTTACCCATCTTTGCATGCCTATGTGCAGGAAAGTATGGTTTATCGAGTAGTTGGGATGAATTTGATACCTTTCTAGAGGTTGTTATCAAAGGCTGGTATGTTCCTGATGTGTAAAACCTTGTTGATTTGTTTAGAGCTCTTTATCTTTGGATGGGGTTTTATTTTCAAATGAAATCTTCAGAAATACGTGAGAACTGAAGTGAAGCAGTTTCCATTTAAGCTGGTTTTTTGAGCTGAAGAACTTGGATGAACCTTCATCTTTTCTGAATGAAATCAGTTATAAGACTAAATCCACTTAACTAATCACAGCAAAACTTTTGCCTCTCCTGACTTCAGTTTGTGGAGGTGAAATGCCACGAGGGATATGAAACTTAGACCTGAGGGGATCCCTGGCCAGCTGTCAAAGCAGCTGCCTGGTAGCTGGTTTGTGGCTGGTTTTAATCATTTTAGGCTCAATCAGAGCTCTAGAGTTGATCATCTCTGTGACTTAGGGATGTTTCCTACCGATTCCAGTGTAGCAGCTATGTGTCTTCTTATGCCCCTTGAACACATAGTTACATTGATAGTGGATTCTCCATCTGCAGTGAGATAGGTAGGACAGTAGGTAGTATTGTGCTAGCTGCTCTCTAACAGTGTGACTAATTTCCCTCTTGCTGTCCTCCCCAGCTCACTAGTAAATGAATGACCCAAGAGCCTGATCACAGCTAAATAGCATTGGAAGTGTTTGCTTGTTTATTTTAATGAAAATATTACACCAGAAATGAAGCTTCGCAGAAAGGCCAGCGATAACCCCATACAACCCATACAAGTCTTATCACCTGGACTGTAGCCAGACCATTTTTTCAACAGTGATATTAAATGCCGTACTTTTCCTTAAAATCCATGTTGCAACAAAGAAGCCTCAAATTAAAGCATGTGTTTCTGCTTTACAAACAGCTCTTTGCACATGTGCTGACTTTGCAGCTGCTTCCTGCAGTCTTTGACTTCTGTAATTAGGACAACCGGCGAGCCCAGCTGATGATATTAAACTGACTAGTCCACAAGTCTAGAATGTCATTTATCTCAAAGGTTTAATTTGCTGAGTATGGGGCAGCACAATACAAGGTTTGCATGCGTGATGGATGTAACTTGATTTTTTTTTTTTAGCTCTTGTTGCCAAGTTACAATAAACTGTTATCACAGTAGATAGTCTGCATTCAAATGGACAAAGATTCCACTTGAAAAAAGCCATGCTGATGAAAACTGATAATATAATGATGTCTCTGAAGAGAGGAAAATAAAACAGAAAAACTCAACTTGTGAACACAGTAATTTTGTATTCTAGACATTAGCCAGACAGGCTCAAAAATAGCTGTTCAGACCCCAGAGACTATGACATGTGCTACAGTAGCAAGTGACTAAGAGCTTGCATACAATAAATAGCTATTAATTTAAAAATAAGTAGCATGAATATTATCAAGTGCCTAAAGACTGAATCACAATGATCTGTGGTCTGAATTGCACTTTAGAGTTACTTTCCCTGGAAATAATCTGATACCCTTGCAGTCAGGTATCATATCTACATGCTAAGAAAAAAGGTAAATTAAAAAAAATATATACTGAAGTCTCTGCAATTGTCCAAATGATTAGAAACAATCTTAAAGCATAATGCTGGTAAATGCTTTCCACTTTTATCAAGTGGAAAAATGTACCATATTCCGATGGAAAATGAGGTAGAATCCATGCTGACACATCAAGCCATTGTCCTATCTCTTCCTGAAGTTCTGTACCGAAGTCCTTTAAGTTCTCTGAAATAAGAATCTACTTACTTTTCCCCTAATCTACTTAAAAGATTGCATGGAGGGGCAGTCACTAAGGGGAGTGTCTATTATTGCCAACTTTGAGTTCATTCAAAAAATATTCGTGCTGGGTCAACAGGCTGTGGGTGTTGGTGACTACCTGGAAGCTGAATGGTGTTCAGTGTTAACTGCTGATACCTGTTTGGGTCATCTCCATAGATGTGATCAATGTGGGACCTGTCATTGTCTTTGAACAGAGATTCCTTTTCATAGCAATAATGTCAGGGCAGTTCTTCGTGGGTTTAAAAGTCAACTCTTAATAAACCGATTGCCAGTACACAGGAGGTCTGAACAAATAGAATGTGTAAGATACTGCAGAAAAATACTGTATAACGTATAAGAAACATAGGTACATCCTGTTACAATTGCAACACTTTCCACAGTACAGAGAACATGTACACCAAACTAAATGTCTTCGCTGCAGTTAGATCATTAAAGGTCCAGAGGTAAGATTGTGCGATTCTGCAACATGGTCTATAGACAGATTTACAGATTTTATAGATTTAGAAAAGCATGATGCTGGGTTAATTTTAAAGGTGTCACCCTCTGAAGTAAGCCATTTGGTAAAAAGCATTGGATTGACAGGAATGAAGCTGTAAATGTTCAGTGCAATCTTTTCATTAAAATCACAACTAAAAACTGTCAATCAGCCCCAGCAGAAACCTGCTTAGATAACTCTCCTTGAAATACTCTGCCTCCTCAGAAAATGGAAGAAGGGAATTTTGCCAGGATTTCAGAATTGGGAGAAGCAGCTTCTCCCTTTACTTTAAATTGCTGTGCCAGAGACATGTACTGTCCTTGCAAAAACCCTCCTGCAACACTGAATTTTTGATTCACAGCAGAACAAGCACAGAGAGGAATGGAGACAGAATATGTAGTGCAGCGCTGCCTGTGCTTCAGCAGACTTGTTCTGGTGGTTTCAGTGAGCACTACTTTTGAAAAGCCTGAAAATGGATCGTATCTGTATGATCCTACCAGAATCCCTCAGAGGGAGGGGAAATGACAGGGAAGCGTTTCTGTGGACTGTGGAATTTCAACTCATTAAAGTGATGAAACTGCCGTGGGAATGAATCCTCACGGAGTCCATGACGGACGCCTGATACGCTATATTCCCAGTGGCAGAACACAAAAGCGTGCCTGATCACTTAGCAATATTGAGAAGCTTCTTGTATTCACAGGAGCAGGTGGTAGTGCTGCCGCAGAAGTTGCATTAAGGGGAGAGACTGCAGTCGCTAGGCTATATTTTGACCTGCCGTCTCTCTCCCCGGGCGTAGCTGGGTGGCACGCACAGGGTTAACACCAGAAAGGCACACTGGTGGCATGCAATGCCAGGTGTTCAGACACCCACCGAATTAGTTCCAGTGCCAGCTTTTGTACACAGCTTGGCACCCTCGAAGCATCGGGCGGCTTTAGGGTAAAAAAGACTTTTAAATCTCTTACCTTGGTCTAGTCCAGTGTAGCTTTTTGGTTGTTCTCCGTCCACTACCAGAAAAAGAGAAATTAATGCCAGATTCCAGTGAGTCATCCTAAATGACAGAGTAGGCTCACTCTTTGCACCGGCTGCTGGCTGCCTCCGCTGTGTGACAGCTGCCGGCTGGCTGGGGAGCAAGCGTGTCCCATTCTGCAGCCTGCGGCAGGGGGAGAGGGGAAGGCAGCGCCGGGGAGAGGAGGTGGGAGAGAAAGCCGGAGAGAGGGACCAAAAGAGAGAGGAGAGAGGCAGAGGCAGGAATATACCATGTGGCTGCGTGCTCCCCTTCTCTGCCTGGTGCTCAGCCTCGCAACGCGCTGCCGAAAAGTTACTTTTTAATATGTGATGCGCTCTCTGATTTCAGAGCCTCCCCACTCCTGCCCTCTTTTCGTTCTATACCCAGAGGAACTTCTCAGCATTTCGGCGATCGCATTATCATCTCTCTGTTTTGGAGGCTGGCGTGGATGCTGTGCACAGAATACGTTGAGGAAAGGCAGTCTGTCTTGTGGCTGTGTGAAAAGCAGCACTTTTGGTTTCTTGCAGCAATTTTATAGGCTGTTTATCTGAGAGTGGGAAACCAAGGGCAGGGTGGTAATTCGGGCATCAGAGGAAAAAAATAGAAAAAGATGTTGGGGAGCACAGAATCGTATACAAGATTGTTGGGGAGGAAGACATTTCTTGGTTACTCCTAACAGAAGGGAAGGTTGGGATAATTTCTGAGCCTCTGGTTTATCATTCTTGGATGTGTTGCTGCAGATCAGAAACTGGTGCCAGAGACAGGACCCTTCCTGGGGATTCCTGAAATAATTCTCAAGAGGAAAAAGCAAAAAGCAAGCTGTTGGAGTGGGTAACATTGCATTAAATGGCAGAAATTTCTCTGGGGAAACGCTGCTAGTTTCTAATCGCCCTGAGTCTCCAGAGTACAGTTTAATCATTTCATTACACTCACACCTCTTGTATGCTTATGTTTGTTTATACACATATTTTTTTAGGAAACTAGTACAGGTCAGCTTCACGAAAGTTAGCGATTGCTGTAAATACTTTAGTGTCACTGGGAAAGAGGATGAAGTGTTTAGGTTCCCACTGTTTGCTAACTAGTTCTTAGGCTCTGTCAAAGGGTAAGTCAGGAAGGTTTTTGTGGGCTTTTGAAAGCTCTTTATTAAAATATTTGTAGCAAGATCTTAAGAAAATCGAAAGTGCTACTACCTCTGTGTCAAGCTATGTCCAGATGCTCTGAATATTTGTCAAATTCATCTATGTCTAAAAAGGGTGATGTTTCATATTTTGTGTTCCTGCAGTGTGAATGTGAGTGGATGGTCTTAATCCTGATTAATTGGCACAAAATTGCAAAGAAAACTAGGGAAAGAAATAAGAAATAGCAGCATAAAGGTGGAAAAGCTAAAATATGTATGCATTCTCGATTAGAAAACTGAATGTCTGATAGTTTCACATCTACTCCAAATGATTGTGCCAGTTAAATATCCATTAGGTCTTCTGCCTGTGTTTCCCTCTACAGAATACAGAATGATGTTTTCTTCTTTTCTCATGTTATTGGCTAGGGATGGTCCTGTGAGAATGAGATATGAGCTCTTCAGATCTTTTTTTTAACGTTTGATTTAATTATATATATAATTCTGACTTTGCTAAAGGTACTAGGGATTTAACAGACTCGTAATTCATAATGAAGCAGAACAGCAGCTCATATTCAAGAGCTTGTGAAATGTTTCCTTAGGCTAATTGCAGGCAAAATCATACTTTGGTTTTTTTTCCCCTGTAAATTTGAACCACCACAGCAACTTTTTTTACCCTTAAATTTCCACATCTAATGCAGCATGGTGTCATGTATCTGTGAGCCATGGGGTGCTGTAGAGTGTAAGTACCTTTCTCCTTCAGCCTGTGAATAAACAGCATGAATAATATCCACAAAAGTGTTTAATTTGAACTGCCTGTGGACATCAATTCATTAGGAGAAACAGGTCTTTGGTACCATTGAGTAGTGACCATGAAGAAGTGTATCATGAAGGAGAATCATCTGTGTGTAAGATGTCTATCCAGAGTTCCTCCAGGTCTCTTAGAAGTCAGCCAGAATTGTATGCGAATTCAGGATTAGCTGTGTAGTAGACCTCAACCGAAAAATGGTTGGGTGGGAGAAGAAAAGGACTTTGTGCCATGGAGTACATCTGCTGTAACAAGGACTCTGCTTCAGCCACCCTATATGGTACTGGAGTTGTCCCTTATGATTCTGTACCGTTGGGAAGACTCAGTGTGGAGAGGTAACGTAGGGACAGGTCTCAATGACTGAGGGTGTCACAAAATAATTTGGGGACAAACTGAAGTGACAGACAGTGGTGGATGAAGCTGGGTATCCATGGTAGGGTGGGAGTGCAGAGAGATGTCCAGGGGTGTCTGGAGCCAGGCCTGAAGGTGTGCTGGGAGTCTGGGGTGCTGACACCTAACCACAAAAGGGCTGAGGAACAACAATGTTATAGAAGGATGCTCGTCCTTGGATATGAAACTGAAGTTGGGTTAATTATCTGCTGATGTAGACTAATATTTTGTAAGAGTATTCTCCTGAACTTTAATAAATCCTTTAGTAAAATTGGTCTAATTTCTTCCACACTGATTGTTCCCCTTCTGTCTACTTGGTATTGAGTACAGGATGCTCAGTAACCATGTGAACTCTGTCTGCAGCTGTGAACCTGAGCTGCATGTTTTGAAGAGACCTTTAGTTAATTGAACTCATTTGTTACTGTTGCCAGCATCACCTGGCAAAACAATAACACATACATATATGTTTCTGCCCACGTAACTGATGTTTCTGTAGTCAGAAGTCGACTGCTTACCCAGACATTTGCTGATGGAGAAGAAATGAAGCAGGTGGATATAATCAATTGTTGTCTTTTTTAGAGCAATTAAAGTGACTGTAATTGACGTTCATGCATGTCCACAGGCTCAGTAGATTATTCTGTAGTACAGTTCATTCTACCTTTCACATTGATATAAATGTCACTATATCACCAACTCTTGTTCCTATCAACAAGACATGAATATTAATATCAAAATAAACATGAAAAATGTTTTAAAAGTAGGAAGGTTTCGCTTAAAATCTTTCTTTCTATAGCCTTGTCCTTTAAATCCCTGAGGTGATACTGTGTTAGGTCTTTGCAAATTCCATTCTCCATTGAAATTTGACCCAATGTGAGAGATTAAGGAAGAATAGACCAAGTTTGTCCCCAGTTTGGCTGGGAGATTGCTGCTATTGTTTTGGCAACGAAAGTTTGTATTAAAGTAGCAATATGGAGTAAATTCTAACTCCAGTTACACTTGTACAGCTTGATATTACAAGAGCTGCATGAGTAAGAATCTTTCTCAGATGTCTTTTTTTTTTTTTTTTTTTTTTTTTTTTTA
This sequence comes from Mycteria americana, assembly GCF_035582795.1. Taxonomy (NCBI): domain Eukaryota; kingdom Metazoa; phylum Chordata; class Aves; order Ciconiiformes; family Ciconiidae; genus Mycteria; species Mycteria americana. The sequence continues at coordinate 29,535,455 of NC_134370.1, forward strand.
GTGGTACCCAGGATTTTTTGTAAAAGTACTAGATGATGACGGGAATGTTATTTTCTGGAGAAGTTGGTTGACATCCTTCTTGGGAGCTGATAGTGAGGATTTGGGTATGCCAGAATAGTCCTTAGGATACCAGTTGCCAAAGTAATTGGAAGTCTTTGCTCTAGAAATAATGAGCAGGTCAAGAATTAAAGTAAATTGTAAGTCAGAAGTTGGCAGTGTTGCCTACAAAAATTTGTAGTGCAAGCACATTTGTCTGTAGCTGCCATAAAGCCCAGGCTGCCTGGGGAAGCTGTGACATCTGTATCATTGCAGTATTCAAAACCAGTTCAGGCAAACACAAGAACACAAGAGGGCATCCAGAAAAGAGAACGTACTTTTACTCTGGGTATGGATGCTGTGATTTTCTTTCTTTTCCATGTGCAAAACAGTCACTGAATATACAAATGGAATGAGGTCAGAGCTGGTCCTTTTCCCTGACTTATCATTGAATGCAACAAAATCACTTGATTGTAGAATCATATTTTGGACTGTTTAGTTTTAGCTTTCGAGTAGCTGGGCACCTTCCAAGAAATTACCAAAATCTCTGGAAACCAGTATTTTTTTCCTGAGGTCTTCTGAAGCAATATAAGCCATGTACTTATATCTTACTCTTCCTCATCCAAGTTATTATTGCTTCTCAATTTCATCCCTTCACACCTGTTTGTCTTTAGTTGTAAACAAAGAGAGAACAAAGCATTTTACTTTATTTCACCTTTTTCTTCCAAAGGCATACGCTTTTGTGTTTAGTCGTAGTTAAGACTCCAGCTGAAGTTACAGTTAAGTCAAAATTTTGCACTTCAATCTGGGTGCTGAAAAAATTGTTATTTTAAACTCCAGTAACAAATTTCAAACATTGGTCCTGCTATATCTCCTCTCACAAGCATTATTTTGAGGTTGAAGTAACAGGGTTTGAGTTCTGGAAAGTAATATAGACTTGAGAGAAACTTTAACCTTGACTGTTAAGGGCAAACCTACTCCAGTGATGATCTGCTAGATACAGAAATCATTGATTTACAAAGTACAGTTCCAGAGTGCAAAACCATTACAAAAGTTGTATTTTTTTTGTCAATACTAACTTTTCAGCCTGAAATATTACATTTGATGTTAGAAATGTATTTATATTCAAGAATCTGAACTTACTCTAACACCAGTATTTTTTGAATGGCAGCTATTATGTCCATAAAGTTATTCATATGAAAAACTATGATTTTTAAATCAGTGAAATAAATGGTATGAATGAGTGCTTCAGCTCAAAAGATGCCTGTACACAGCTGCCATTGGCTATAGGTAGAACGCTGTGTTTCTACTTACTTTTTAAATATGAGGAATGACATTGAGGGTGAACGCAAGTGGGACATGTGAAAAAGAGAAAGGACTTTTTGTCTGTAGATAACTAACCTGTAATATTAACTGGTGAGAATATTTCATGATTGCTGGAGCTGACTGAAAAGCTGAAATTTTTATTTCTTAAGGAACTGGTAAGATAAAAAACCCTCCATTTTATGAAAAGATGGAAATTTTTTTAAATCACGATTTAGAAAAAAAGGCACTGCATTGGATCTATTTCATTCCTATACCACAACACAGCTAAACCTATGTCATTTTTGGTTCTGCCTGCACTGCCTCCGAATACTCCAATGGCATGGATTTCTCAGTTGCCCCTGGCAACCTATACCAGTAGTTCATTATTTTTGTTGTTAGAAAGTTTGGGGTTTTTTTTTTCCTGATGTCTAACACAATGCTTCATCAAAATACAATGACCATCACTTGTTGTCCTAACCACAAAGAAGGGGAGGTGACTAACCCCTTCTTTTTTCTGCAGCAGCTTTTTAAGCAATTGTTGTATCTGCCCACGTCTCATCTTCATGAGGTGGGCAACCCATCTCTGAAAATGTTTGCCTCTCACTATATTGTCCCATGAGAGGATACTTGAGAAAACAGATGGATGGTCTTCCTGCAGAGTATTCAAGTGAACTTAATTCTGTAGGGCTGTATCAGTGAATCAATATCCCTGAGCATCAAGGAGATGATCTCAGGTTTCTAGAGCAATAGCCTTGATATATAACATGCACTACATGATTTTGCATGGATACTGAGCCCTTGAAAACAGATTTTGTAATGTATTTGTAACACTGTAGCTTACTTCAGTTGCAGTTTCTGTTGTGAAACAATATTTTGGTGTCTGAAAAATTCCTGAAAAAATTTCCCTTGATTAAGTTGTTTTTTAAGGACTTGAGCCCTATTTTTTTTTTCTTTCTCTATTAAATTGTGACAAAAAATATTTTGATCGTTGTTGCTTTTAGGAGACTTTTGCAGTCTAATTCATATATGATTATAGAACCAACGCTCTCAACATTTACCTGTAACTGAGAAAGATGCAAAACTCAAAGGCTCAAAATTCTTTAACAAAATATTTTTTACACTGGAAAATTAACCGTCCATTCAAATGCTAGGCTAGCAGGACTTTTTTCCACTTCTTCCCTCCTCCTTTCCCAATGGAAATGTGTATGTTTTGGTAAAACTTCTGGAACAGTTCATCCAGATGTATGAAAATTCACCTCAGATGCATGATAGATCCGGATCCAGCCAGTATTTGTGGTTAAGGCTCTTCTTGGAAACCAACTTCAAATTTGTGCCTTAATGACAAAGAGACTGTCCCTGACTCAGAGGAGCTGGGAAGTGTGCCATATCAAGTGTTATTCCAGATTACTAACCTGTCTTCATTTTTGATTGCCGTAGAACCCAAATACAATAGAAGTTTAAAAAAACCCCCAAACCCCAAGAAGTTTGCAACTGTCAAGGGAACAGATAGTTCAATAAGGGGTATTTATGCAGGTTCAGAGATAAATTGGATGCCTTTCCTCAACAGCACACTTCAGCTTTATTCTTATTAGAGGCTGGCATGAGTGATTGTCTACTGTTTATTCAAAAGCATTAAAAGTGCACTCATACTAAGGTATACTCGGACTGATATTTGGGTAGTGCTAACTGTTCCAGAAACTTGGGGTAGCTCAAGTTGGGTGCTCAAAATTGTAAAATTTACATCTCATTTCCTTATTATATGACATTGACACAATCCTATGCACAAAGACTTTTCTCTCAAATCTTGCTCTCCCTAAAACATTGTGGAAGCATCTCTCTCAACCCTAGGCTAGCAAGACTGATCTTTCACTTTGAGTATTTTTCAACTGATGCAGTGTGGGAAAGGATTCAGAAGGAATTAAAATTGCAATTTTTTTGTTTTGTTAATGAAATCAGTTTGTTTCAATGAGACAAATATAGTTATATTTTAGAATAAATTTCTCAGAGCCTTGAAAGTCTGAGTAATTGGTATCTTCTGTTAGCAAAATATTTACATACTGGTACCCTAGAAAAACTAGGTAATAATCTGTCATTTGCTTATCTCCCCGATGGGTAAAGCTTTGAAAATGCAGCTTGCTTCACCGAGCTGGCTTTTGTTGCTGGCAGAATTGGTACGTGGTGCCACTCCAGTTCACTTTTGTAGGGGAAGGTAGTAACACAGTCTTGCCTGGCACAGTAGCTATTTCGGGCTCGAGAAGTAATGAGAGGTTAAAAAGCTTGAAGAAGGGTTCCAGCTACCTGGTTTTGATAACCCATGCATCCCGGAAATTTAATTACATATTAATGGCTGTTTTCTGTGCTATTAATGTTGTGAAATGGTCTGTGAGGGAGATGGTCTCAGTTAGCCCTTGCATTAACATTTTGTCATTAATGTGTGTCAGTATTGATGCTTTTAATTGCATGAGACTTGTGGAGAGCTCCGAGTAATCAGACAGGAGTGCCTGATTTGACTGAAGTCTAGCTTCTGAGGTCACAGCTATAAGGAACAATTGGGTTTGGTTTTTAAAAAAATCCAGAAATAGGGCAACCAGTGGAAGGAGATATTCTATTTTTACACCACCAGGAGTGTTTTAGAGCCAGCTATTATTTCTAAGTAAACCTTTCCTCTTTAATGATAGAGAAACTATCTGTCATTTGTTTTTAAAATCTTAGGAAACTTCAACTCAGTTTTCTTGTCTGCCCTTAGTTTCTTTTCTGTTGAGTCTCTCTCTTCCAGTGGCTCAACCTTTCAAAGATTTCCTGCCTTGTCTTCTGTTGGATACCCAATCCATTATGCAACGTAGTGACAGAATAGCCTAGTCACCATGACATCATGCTCAAGGGTCAATATTTTTAATACAGGTAAAATTTAAGGGAAAATTTTTAGTGCCAATTGATTCTGTTTTTTATCTGCTTAAAACCTCCTGATTTTGGAACAGGAAGCACAGGACTGTGAAAAGGATCTGCTTGGTGTATGGGCTATCACAGAATTAGTTTCATGTATTCATTAAAGATGTGATTTTTTTTCAACCTTACTGAATAGATTTATTGAAGTCACAGCAATATAAGGTTTTTGGTTTTAGAGGAAAGTATTAGTTTGGAATGTTTCACCCTGTTAAATTACATCTAATTTACCCCTAAATCTATCTGTTTTCCCTTGAAGTTTACGCATTACTTAAGCCAGACTATGTAGTTTGCAGTTTCTTAATATGTTCTTTATTAAACACAGTTTACTGTTTTCTCTTCTCTAGCCATGTAATACCAGACCAGATCAGTTAACATTATCAGAAAACCTTACTTACGCATTTACAATGTCACAAATTAGTGCCTTTGCAATCTGAGCTGGAGGTCATCCAGTCCCCAGTTACCCTTGATGCTGGGTATCAATTTTCTGAATTTTGCTTCCACATCAATGTGGACATTTCCATTTCAGTACATAGATGCTTCAATTTCTGTTTCATCAGTCTTGTATGGAAAAAAGGCAAAAGATTTATTTAACTTTTCTTAGTCATCTTCCAAATGTGTGACCACTGCTATTTGTTTCAATATAATTTCCAAATTTTAACTAGCTTGACTTTCAACAATTCTTACCTCTATTACAGCAATTTTAAAAACATATTTTATTCATCCTTACTTTTTTTGACATCCAAAGTGTACCGTTCTTCCTTTTTGTCTGAAGTAACTTGCTATTGCTCCACCCAAGAATATTTTCCAGTCTAAGACTGCTCTTCACCAAAGCCAGTCTAACAAAAAACAAAGAAATTTGTTGGCTACAACATTGATAAATGTCTGGATTATCACTGTTAACTACTCCCCCCCCACCCTGCCCTGGAAAATTAGTCTTCCAGAATAACAAAAATCCTGGCTCTTTTTGTCTCTCTAGTAACAATACAAAGATTTCTATGTGCTTATTTTCAATGTAATATGTATGATATGTAATACTGTCTCAATTTTCCTCCAGAACCACCTCTTTATAATCATTCCCTAAAGGGATATTATATAAATTGAGTCTGTTTTATCCATACTGTGGCTTTACCAGCAGAAATTCTACCTCATTCTTAATGTACAGATCTATTATGCTCACTGAATCTTTTCTTGCATGCAGCACACATTTGTTAACTCTATATCTGGTTGGTCCTTCAGAATTTATTCTCAATCCTCTGCTTTTGTTGCCTGTTCCCTGCTCTCACATATGGTATTTCAGTGTGCCTTAGTCCCCTTTAGCAGCGAGCACTACGTTCTCATGAGTGTTAGTTCACTCTTTACTGCCATGCACAACATGGCTAGGCATAAGCCTCGCTGTACTTAAAGGGCCTAAGGTTGCATATTAACCCTTGATCTCTTTAACGCCATGTTTTAAATCGTACGTCTATGAGATCATGCTGCCTTTGTATACATGCATAATTCAGTAGTAATTTAAAAAAGTAGGTATGCAGCATCACAGCTTAATTGCTGAAATACATTTTGTTCTTGTGTGGATGATGTGAAATAATGTTGCATAAAATTTTAGAAGCATTAACTAAAGGTAACTCTCAAATAAAGAGTGGATGCCTGTTTTAACAAATAAAGAATCCATTTAATAAATGTTAGGAATATCAATAGCAGTTTAGACAGGCTACTTATCAAGGACAGCCACTCTTCCTTGACATAGGAAGGAAACCTTTTTCCTTGTCTGGAAAAAGGTTAATTTATTGATTTTGAAAGCTAGAGTGTTAGAGAGATAGTAGTGAAAAATGCCAGTAGTCTTTTCTTTCTTTTTTTTCCTAAGCAAAGTTGACTTTCACCAAACTTCCAAGAAGTTCCTGTTATTAAAAAAAGTTATAACTTAGTTGAGAAAAGATTCACAGTAGCTGAATGGATATGTGGTGTAGGTATTCTTCTTGCATACAAAAAAAAATTCTTTATAAATCTTGAGGCAGTGGTTGTCTGACTTCTTCCTCAGCTGAAACATTAGAGTAGCATAAAAGGCTGATTTTTTTTCCTCCTGTTTGCATGAATTAAATTATATTTGTATTATTTTACATTAATTTATTTTTCTGTATTAATATTTCTGTCAAAATCATTTCATATCTTTATTCATTGTAAATTCACCAGTTTGTTTCTAAGCTTGAATAAACTTGTACGTTAGGAGAGAACTTCTTTGCAGGTGCTCCTAAAATATATTTTAAGAACAATCTAAAAGGATCAATAAATTATCTAATTAGAATTATTCACTTTCTTCTAGTTTTGATTTATATGGTAGTAAATCCTATCTGAAACTCGCAAACTTCATTCTTCTGCACCATGAGAGCTTTGTTACGCGAAGAAGAATGTTCTTGTAGTAGTGTCTGTAACTTCAATTTTAAGTCCTCAGTAGCTTCAAAATTAGTGGTGACAAATGAAGTGCTTTTATTTATCAACTCCCCACGCATTCTGCCACATCCTCAATTCCATGTAATATTTACCATTCAGGTTTGACTGTAGGAGTCATCATTGGATTTTCTTTCATTTCTCAACTTATTTACTGCTATTGTGATTAGGATTTATTAGTACCATGCAGAAACCTATAGAAAACACGGAAAATGGACTGGTGAACATCAAAGGTGAAAAACACTGGAAACGCAGGAAGACCGTTCTCTGCTGTGCCAGACTAGTGTTGACGATCTTCAGGGAATTACACTTGCAAAACTGAACTGAGCTATGTTAACTGAAAAACTAAAGTTTATAGAGGGCTAATTTTTATGGACTTATTAACCAAAGCAGCACATTCCCTACCAAACCAAAAATATAAGTCACTAATGTAAATCCTGGGTCTGCTAGAGTATGTTTGTGTCAGAATTATAATGTTACCTTTTATAAGGGAAAAATATATTTTCCCTTTTTTTTTGCATGTGAACGTGCATGAACACACACAAATCTAATTTTGTATCAGAAAGGTGCTCGGCACAGAAAATCACAGCTGATCTGGTTAGAATTTGGCGAGGTGGAAGAAGAGTCTTATAATGGCTGAATTTGGAAGAAAGCTTTTTTCTGTCTTTCTAGTATTTTTTCCTCTTGAATATGCTATAATAATCAATGACTCTTTTATAAATATGAATAACAGCCAAAATGAATAATACATTATGCAATTAACTGTCTAAACTAAATGCAATGCAGCTATTTTTACTGTGATTTAGGGAATCTTGTGGAAAGGTTTCATGCTAGACTGTTATATATACTAGTCAGAAATGGTTTGTAGTCTCAGGGATATAATCATATATAATGACAGAAATGGAGAGAGGTGTAAAGAGAGTGACAGTTTGATTAATAATGACAATTCTGAGTGTGCTGTTTCTCAGCCTTGCCCAATTATGACATTTGGATGTCATTTTTAATTTTCACAAATTTGAGCTAGTAGAAACGGTAGTGTTAGTCTTTCCAAATTCACAAAGACCAGACCTCTACATCTGTTAGACAAACCATGGCTGTTTCTTTCAGTTATCTTTCTAATTGAATGGTGGGTGAGATTTAAGTGCAACTGTATTCCTGTCATGCTATTCAAATGCTAGATAGAAATATTTTCTCCTGACTGCTGAGTAGGTTTGCATCTATTTTTTCACCGCAGAAGCTGCAATCCATATTTTAATAAGTATGGTAATATTTTAAAGTTTTAAAAGAAATAACGTGGGTAATTTCACTAAAAGGACAAACTTGGAGAGTTTTCTCTCATTGTGTGTTAACTTTGATATGAGCAGAACTTGAAAACTGAACATCTATGTGTAGGATGTTCTTGATATAATTTTAAAAATACATCTTTTTATTAGTATTGATATAGCTGGTGAGATAAAAGAGAGCAAACAAAGAATTAACTTTTCTCAGGTATGGCATTTGCCAGTCCTATTTCTGTCCTGTCCTTGTCCTTCATACACTGAGGTGATCACACAAATAAAGATCAGAAAAATAATCTGCGCATTGTGTGTAGGGCCAAATGTAAATGCTGATAATTTATGTAAGCAACTTAGAAGTAACTTAGAAGTTTAGCCCAAACATCTGAATCATCTGCTATTTCTGCAACAGCATTGTATTTTCTTTCCAGAATAGTTTACTTCAGCCACAGTTCAAGTGGTAGAAAAAGAACCTCAGTGTGTTCTTGTTGTGAGGAGCTGTTCTTACCTCCAAGGCTTGCAGTGGAGGCATATGATTCCCATTTCCGCTTACTGTTCCAGTCAGGAGGAAACAATACCTAAACCTGAGTATTTCTTTTGGCTGGCCAACCTGGAGCTCTTTCCAGATGCCTGACTGTACTCTGGACTGAATTCTGTTCTTGCCTTGCAAGAAGGTAATTCTTGCAGAATTTACCGCCTCTTCCCTACATCTGTCCCACAACCTGAGTTTGTCCCATAACTGCAGCTGTGTGCAAAATACCAGGTACATGAATGAGTATAGCTTGTTTTTAATGGTGGTAATTAATATTAGATTTGTAATATTTTTAATTTCACACATAATTCAGAAATAATAGTTACTAATTTGACCAGTCTACAGCTGAAAATGTATTGCTTTTCAAGGGGATAAGATCAGTTCTCAGCAGGTCTTTTAGTTGCAGGGAATGGACAGCAGATACTCAGGAGAATTAGTGTATATAAAGAGCTACCCAGGAAACCATTTGAACCAAACCAACTTTAATTAGCCATAGACAAAACATATGACTACTAAGAAGCCTTTACTAGCACCACTTTTAATATGGCTACCAAAAATATCTATACACAGAACTACTGAAAACATCCTAATTTGTATGACTGGCTTATGGCAGTCTTAATAAATTTTAGCTGTGTTGCTCTCCAGGGACAGACAGAAGCAATAGCACCAGTCACCACTGTGGCAGATGTAGCAAGCTACGTTTCTGTTTTGTGCTAGCCCCATGCCACAGCACTCAACGTGCCTGTGGGAATAAGACACACAGTAGCTGTGACCAGTTTACTTTATTAAGTAAATTTACTTAATAAAAGAAGTTAATTAAACATCTTGCATGGGTGATCTCTTTCAGTGTAGGCTTTTGGAGAATTTATTGCTTTTCCTTTTCATTGCTTTTCTTTAACTGATACTTTTGTCTCATTGATTTCCAGAATCAGTCCATCTGCATTAAAAATTATTTCACAGTTTCTGATCAGAAAGTGTATCAGGAGAGGTTCTGAAGTTAGAAAGTATAAATTAGGAGAGGTTCTGAAGTTTCTCATGAGTTAAGGATTAATTTCTTTGTCTCAAGGAAATGAGCCAAAAATATCCTTTCCAAAGGATGTTCGAATATTTTTTTCTCAAAAAACCCAAACACTCTGCGTTTGGGGTGTTGTGTTGTTTGGTTGGTTGGTTTTCTTTTAATTTCCCAACAAGCTGCTATTTCTCCAGGGTACAACATAAGTTTTATTTTGTTTATTTAAATGATTTTTTTTTTCCTAAATGAAACATGGTATTAATGCTACAATATCAGTATTTGAGACTTTGAAGATACAGTCTTTCTAAAGAAAAGCAGGGAATATGGACATATTTTCCAGTGCAATAAATATTGCTCTCTATTTTTGAAAATAGGACCTGTACAAATTTAAAATACATGAAACTTTAAAATTCATTGATAAAAAGTTTACCAATCTTACTCTTCATTTACCCCACTTTGGCATTTTAATTTGTTGAGCCAACTCTTCCATGTTTCGAAATATTCAAGAAACCCATTAGACCTCATATCTGTGTTCTATTACCTGACTTTACAGTTAACTTTGCAATTATCTCAAATTTATCTTCTTGTTCGCTTGGTTTTGTGCCAGTTAAATTAGTTAAATGTGATTTCATTTCTTCTGCAAATGATGTTTGATTAGCAGGAATAATTTGTTTCCTATGTGAGTATTTCTCAATTAACTGATCAGCAAATTTGGCTGGGAGGTTTTTGTCCTTTCTTTCTGCTTCAGTATTTTTTCCCTATTTGAACCAGAGGTTTCAAGAATCCCTATCACACTATTGCTCTCTTGTTTACTTCTTGTCAAATACCTGCCTGCTCAATTCATTTTTAATAATGTCAGCAAATAAAGACAGTTTTGGTTTGCTCATTTATCAATTTGATTTTGTTCCAAAATCTGTCTTATGTATGGAAGAGCCTTTATGCCTTTACTGAAAGATCTTAAGGGTCAGCTACCTTTTTTTTTTGTTTCACAACCATGTATATCTTCCACTTTACCAGCAAAACAGCATAAAATATCTGAATATGTTTGGCAATTATTTAATTTTAAAAATTGACCAAAATTTTTGAAGAAAATTTGAAATTTTCCCACACGATTAAAAAAATATATATAGAATGTTCTTGACCTAATCTTCTTTGAAATCTTTACTCTCTTTTATATATTGCTAGGGATTGCTATTTGCAATAAATGTTGCTACTGTTCTTTTTGTTGCGAATTTCCAACTACACAAAGATATTTACCCAAAAGAGTTCCCCAGATGTGGCATGCATCTTGGGGGTAACTGCATTAATTCATCCATTTATTTGGGTATTTGTTTTTCTAAAGATTTTGCTGCAGCTGCAGCCACTTTGTGAATTATGAAAAATATTGAGGCCAGTAATTAACATCTAAATCCTTTCTTCAAACTGAAAGGGCAATTTATATTTAAAGAAAATTGTATTTGGTGTTTAGGAGATTAAGCCTTCTACAGGCTGGAATATTAGTTCTCCCAGTCATGCAGTTCAATAACTGACCCTTATTAGCTAACACTATGAGATCAGTTTAAACACGAAAGGTGAAAACCTACTTTAATAAAAGTTGTTGGCAAAGCTCCCAGTGACCTCAGCAGACCCAGGATTTAGATGTAGAAAGGGCCTCTCAGAATTATGTTCTGGTTTGGAGAAAGAAAAACTTAATTCCTATTTCCACAAGGAAAGAAAAACTGGAAATTCAATAGGTGAATGATTTTATCTCAGACCTCTGCTTGTCTCTTTTTTTCCTATGCATGTCTCAGCTGGATGAAATTTTTGAATCTTGTAGTGTTAGTACTGAGTATCTAGGTCTTCACAAAATGAAATCTGAAATCCAACTAGCTGATCTTGTGAAAAAGTTTCTACTGCTCTGTAATATAGGCTGGAAACGGCAATTAAAAAAATGTGGATTTTTGGATTCTAATTTGAAAACACTTTTTATTGATCCTGTGGAAGAGGAGAGGAACACAGAACTTTAAAATCTACACTGCAACGCTCACTATAAACTCTGGCAGAGTTGCTTTACTGTCCGAGATGCATGTTTGAGTGTGTATAATTTCATAGATTAAACTCACAGGCTACCAGTTTCCCTGTGTCTAATAAACATGATCTATGCAGAATTGATTTTGCTTGGCCAGTTTCAAGATGCAAACGTATTTTTATCTATTTTTCTAAAGTGTTTGGTGAGGTCATTTCACATACTGCAGCAGGAGAGGTGCATGTTCAGTGTTTTCATAAGATAGATGAGAGGCAAGATGATAAAATCTTGTTTGAATGAGTTGGCCTGCACCAAATTAATCCAATCTCAATGCCAAAATGAGACTGGAAAAAAAATATATGCAAGAAAGGCAAGACACAAGCACAAAGCCTATTTTTTTGTTCATAAGCCTCATGTAACACTTTGTCTTTCATCTTCCCTTTTGGACATTGTTCTGGAATGTGCGCTACACTCGATCAAATGTTGGGGTGGAGGCAACTCAGATCCTTTTATCTTTTTTTTTTCCTTCGCTTTTTTAATACTACTCTGAGTCCCTCTGTATTGTTCCCTGCCCTTCAGCTGCACAGAGACCAAATGCAGATGAAAAAGCCAAGCAGATTGTTTCTGTACAAGTTATCTGAGCGATGACTAGTTGGTAGGCTATTCAGCTGGTCATCTAGGACAGGCCTCCTATCAGAACCTCTGGTGAAATTGGTCTTATCAGTCATTTACTTTTGTTTCTCTTTCTGCCTAGATTGCTCCAACCAGCAAAAGAGACATTACAATAATGGGGGTTTTGAACAATATTTCCCTGTTACTTAAAGATGTATCGGAAAGGCTGTGACAATTGTCTAACATTGCTCCAGAGCATGGATTTACACAAACTTTCAGCATATTTTTTGCAGTACTTCCTGCCCTCCCATTTATTCAAAGGTGTCAAACATTTTCTATTCCCGTAATAAATGTCTGAAATACAGAATTTGTCAAATTTGGTGAGGTATTAGCTGCGTCCATGCTGATCCATTTTCCAGTCAGCCTCTGACTGAAAGAGTTGAAAGAATCCAAAGAGCTAAAGGAAAGTTTCTCTCTGTTGTGGACTGACTTTTCTAAGAGCTGATAGAAGGAAGTCCTGTCTCTGATAGTTCATATAGCTTGTCTTGATTTCATGTTGAAAATTTGGATGCACGCATTCAATAGAAAATCTATGCTATTAACATGTTGAGTTGTTAAATTAGTATGTTAGTTCCAAATCACATTTTTAATAAGAAACTTTATAATTTATAAACTTTCATTGGAAACTTTATAAATGCATTCTGCCTTTTCAATTCATCATGGGCTTGATTGAGGGAGGCTGCGTTACTTGATTTTTGAACTTGTTGCTTAATCTATTTTTTAAAAGTGTGCTTGGACTACATTAGCATTTGAGCTACCTAAATAGTTATTTTCATTGTGTGTCCATGTGGGAGAGAGGGAGCGTTAGTGCATTTTTTCAATATCTATAGTTATTGACATATGTAAATCTGGAAGGCGGGGAGGGAAACAAGTTGTTTCAAATGACCTAGGGCACCTTTTTCAGGTATGTCTGTGCTGATAGAGGCTGGGGAGAAAAGAGTAATTCTAGACAATTTTCAGCAATGTATAAAAAGTTGAAGATTTTTACGTCTCTGTTATAAATATATAATTGATTTTCCTTTAGATTCTTTTCTGGATGAATACTATAGAAAAATGAGGAAGCACATCAAGATAAGTTTTAATAATGAAGATTTTCCACTTGTTCACACACACTAAATAAGCTTTAAGCATTGAGGATGTAAATGTGAGCTCTTATTGTGTCATACTACAGATCAAAATATCTGCACTTAGATCTTTTGTGACAATATAGCGTGTATAACATTTTCTTCCTAAGATGACCATGTGTTTACTTGATCTATTTACCACTGTTTAAATGATTATACAATAAACAGTACCAGTAGCAATTTTACCTAAGCAGGGATGAGTTAAGATAATTATTATAATGGAGTTTTCAGATTCTCAGTTCTTGAGTACTTGGTTTCTCAATTAACAGGGTTTTTATCAGGGGAACTAGGGATAGATATGATGACCTAGGAGAGCATCAGGATTTCTGTTCATGTATGAATTCATCATGCTTCCCTATCCACTAACAGAAGCTACTAGGAAAAAAACAGTAGTTCGCTATCAGCTAGTTAATCAGAAATAATATAGGTAGATACAGAATAAACATATTTAAAAGTCCCATACGTATGTTTTAGTAAAAACATATTTAAACTTGCTTTTAAGCCCAATACTTTTTAATTGATATTGCATCAATTTAATACCATAATAAAATTGTTATAGTACAGAAACCTTATGTGTAACTTTCTTATCAGTAAGCATCAAATCTGGGGTGTGACTTAAGATGACCACGAGTCTTTATTTTTTTATTTAAAAAACTAGAAAAATCATCTCACCATAAATATAACTGAAGAGGTTCCTAAAACATGGCACTAAATCTTCCTCTTTGCTCTTACAGCTTGAGTCATCAGTAGGGTTAAAAAGAGAAGTGGTTGTCTAGCAACACTAACATCTTTATTTCTTGTTTCGATAGTACTAACCTATCAGCATCTGCAGCTAATGGGAACACATAGTTTGGATTTTTTTCTTGCAGCTCCATATATGAAGCAAAATGCATTTTTAGTGGTAGGCAAGAAACTAAATATGACCTTTGTTTTAAAAAGATTGTGTTGTCATTTTAATATCACTTAGTAATGCACATATACAGTAATTTTTAAAAGGTAATTTAAAAAATTGTGTTACTCAGAAATAATTCCTGACTGTAGATTGAATAATTCAAATTCATAAGTTATAGTAGGTATGCTTGGGATTCATTTGTGTATCACTATAAACCATAAAGTATTTTCAGCTCTTTTTTTTTTTCAAGTATTTTTTATCAAGTGACAAGAAGATTTTTATGAAGATATTTTCTGCTGAATTAATATTCTTTGTACTTCTTATCCTCAGTAGACTGAGGTGTCTCGTGACCAAATTTCTTTCAAACAGAGGAACAGTAGACTGAAAGCATAAGGGAGGAGATGACTGAACTTGGGAAATGGATGATTTCAAGATATTTAGTGTAAACAAAAGACAAATTCTTAAATGTGGAAAGGGTTCAGAGGATGATAAGAAAGGAGGAAGATGTTGCATCAAAGGAGAACGAGGCAGATGCAGTCAAAAACTAAAAAGAAGTGATCAGATATAGAGAAGATCTGGAAATAGTAATGTAGTTCTGAATTGGATTCAGATGTGAATTCAGGTGTGGAAGATGTAGTTAATGTGGTCCTGTGTGACTAAGTAAGTTAATAGCTCATTGGTGTTATGCTTGCAAAGGGAGGACATCAGTGAAATGCTATTAGTAAAGCTGCTCAAAAATAGGCTGAATACAGTGGTTCTGTTTGTTAATTGGTAGTTTTGTATTTGTACAATAAAAGACTTTAACTCTGAAGATAGAGGTGGGTTTTTTTCAGAGGCAGTGGAGTGGTAGTGAACTTAAACCAAGTACTTATACTTCAAAATGAAACGTATTGATTTATAGAATTTTGAAAAACAAACAAACAAAAAAACAAAAAAAAACCCCAAACCATAAGAACTGGTATGCTGGATTTGATTAAAAGTTCTCCTGGCTCAGCATCCTGCTTGTGACTGCAACCTGTGAAGGTAAGAAACATTACACACAGAGAAAAACCTGCCTTTGGTATATCTTTCTTGCTTCTGGGAAGTAGTTTTGGGACATCTCAAATCAGAGGCTGCATGTGAATCATTGTTTTTATGGGTACTGTTGGATGTGTTTTCCATTAATTCCTCTCCTTCCATTTTGGATCAATTTATACTTTGGGTTTTGGTGCTATTTGGATAGGGAGCTTCAAAATATTCATGTTTTGTACTTCTGTTTGCTTTAGCCAGCTGCCTCATAACAACACTGATTTGCCTATGTATCTTGTATGATGAGAAATAGTAAATATTCATTTCCCACTCACTTTCTCTGTTTTATTCGTGATTTTATAGCTTTCTGTGATAGTTCTTCTCAGTCATTAATTCTTTGAAAAATGCCTCTCCTGGGAGGCAAGCAGAGTGCCATGAAGCCAAGGATAGCTGTCTGCCTCACTCCAGCAGGTAGGGCACGGTGCAGACATCCATTTACATTTGGTCCACAGAATAGATGGCCAAGGAATACGTCTGTGGGGAGCCTTTAAAAAATGGAAATTACAACTTGGGACATTATTTATCCCATATATGGAAGCAAGATAATCAGAAGTACTTTATACCTCATTAAGAGGACTTGTTACTTGCAATTGCTAACATTATCAGAATTCTTGGACTAGTGCAAGGTTTTTAATAACTCTTATAAGAAAAAGAAATCTCTCCTCTTTCTGAAGATAACATCAGCACTCATTGATTTTCTCAGATATTACATTTAAGTCTCCCAGAAATTTTTGTATATTTTAGGCAAATATTATTGGCCCTGGATAGATTTTTTTTTTTCAATAAACCAAATTCTTTTAGAATATTCTCTCCAAGATATATATGTAAAGGCAGTAGATTCTCATCTGAAGCTTAGAAAGTCAATGTCATATGTCTTATACTTTGAGAAAGTAGTTTTCTGTGATAATCAGATGTACAAAGTGTGAGCATGACTGAAAAGTTGAAATATTGGAGTGTAATATCAGAAATGTTTAAGTTGAGCAGCCTTGGTACATGTCTGACAAAGGTTTCATGGAATAATTATCTTTCATAGTTTTGCTATCAGTTGAATAAAGATTTAACAGAGGAGTTCTAAATACGTAGTTGTACTATATTTGGACTGTTTGCTGGGGTCAATAGCTATATGGACAACACTAAGTAATCTGTTGTAAGTAATCTCCTTGTCACAGGGTTTCAGAAGACACTGTGTAGACAGCTGCTTTTTCTCATCTACAGGTGGGCTAATCAGACAGTCTGATCTGATGTTTCATCTTTTGGAGACAGGAAAATGTTGAGGTCCTGCTTGCATATGGTTATGGAGAAACTTACCACGTTTGGACATGACTAAAGTCCCCTTACAGAAGTTTGCTCTGCAGTTTCAACAATGAAATTTGGGCAGGATAAGGGCTAACCCTCCACCCCACCCCAGACCATAGAGATGATGTCAAGCTTTGGGAATATGGAAGCAAAGGAGATGAGGGAGAGTAAAATAATCCAGGGCAGGACTTAAGATGTAAGGTGATGTTTGAAGAATGAGATGGGAATCAAAATGGTGGGAGTTTGAGGAAGGAGGGCTTCCTTTGCTTCCCTTCCCAAAGCTCTGCTCACTGGCCCTGTCCCTTGGGTGGGTCATTGTCCTGAGAGTAACAGGAACTGGCTCACCCCTCTAACCAGAGAAGCCCATGTAATCTTCCGGTCCGTCTTTGGCTTTATTACTATTCTTAAATAGTGAATAACGGCAGTACTTCCCCACCTACTCCCTATATGAATAGGTACATGTGAAGCTGTGAAACACGCAAAAAAATTGCTGTGATTAGACTGATACAAACCCCTAAATGGAAAGGGACAAGAATTTTAGTGAGATTTCACAAGTGGTTGAATTAAGGTCCCAACACCTGATCTTGTCAATAGCAAAATTTTTCAATTTACATAGCTGAAGTAGGTATAGTACCATATTTTTTACACAAGTAATTGAAGTACATTACAAGGAAATACAGTCAGCATCAGCAAAGCAAGACTAGGTGCTCACTGGAGGGTGAAACAAAACAAGAAATGAAAAGTCTGGAATCCTGAAATATTTTCACTAGACATCATAGGGTTTTTTTCCTTCCCACCTTGCCATCTCAGTCTTCTTTCCTGTGCTCACAGTTGTTTCAGTTTGTGCTGGTTAGAACTAGGACTTCATTCACCACTATAGGAATCATGTGGCTCTTTGAATGAAAGCATGCTTTTCAGTTGCTGCTAATGTATTTACTTTCCACACATTCAGATCATTGGGTTATTCTGTTGTATAGAGCAAATTGCAAGGGTTTTTTCATGTTTCAGAATAATATTGTCAGCTTATAGCTTAAGGAAGTTAAAGTTTGTAGGACCGTAGCTTAGAGCAAGTAATAGTTTAACTGGTGTAATTTCAGTAATGTTTATTATACTCATCTCTGAGCAGGCAAATTGATTTATTCTTCTGAGCACTTCCCTGACTCTGGAATCATCACTGCACATTAAGACTACTGTAAACGGTTATATTTAATCGAATGTCTGTCCTGTATGACCCGTAGAACCATATTGTAACATAATAATTGGCATATCACAGCATAGTCTCCACAGCTCACTACAAATTAGCAAAGCTCTGCTAAATATGTTGGTGCCGCTGTAGCATGCCTTGTTGCCAGAATTTTCTCCAGGCTAGTTTTAAACTTTCCATACACTGAGAATCATGTTGTTCTTCCTGTACAACCATTCATTTCACAGTGTTGCTCTTATTGCCCCGCTGAGTAACAGCCTAGGGCTCAGCATTTAAAACTTGTACTAGAACTCAGTCCCACACACCAGCATATTGCAGACATAGGCATGCGTAATTCATCTTTTATTTTCATTCCTAATACCCTTTCAGGTATTTGCAGACTGTTATGTCTTCCCATTGTGTCTCCATTTTCAGATAGCCAGGTTAATAAATATTTAATTTTATAAATTTTCCATCATAAATCAGTTCTTCCATGCTCTAATCTGTTCTGCTGGTCTTTTCTTAACTCACTGCAATTTGTCAGTCTTACAGCTAACATTATGTCCCGCACTGAATTAATTCTTTACAGTGTGATCACACTAAAAACTGTCCAAAGGTCAGGCAATTGTCACTTCTGCACTCTGTGATGTGTTGTCTTCGTGGATTTTAGTCTGCCACTGGAGTAAGCCTGTGTTGGTGTTTGGCTTTGCTGCAACATGGGAGTATCTGTCACCCACACTTCTCTTTTGTTGTTACTATTTCCTAGATTTCTTCCACTCGGTGAATAGCCAGCCACACTTTGACTGCTATCTCCCTAGGTGTTTTTTATGTGCATTTTTCTAAATTGAAACTCATGCTGTCATCTTCTGCCCACTAATGCCTCTGGCTCTGTCACTAACATTTCTCAGCTCTGACTGATGTTCACAACTCTTTCTGATTTAGTATTGTCTGCAAATTGCACCAGAGCATTATAAAGATATTAAAAGAAAGGCAGAGCTTGTTAAAGGATTCTAGAAGACATCTTCCCCAAAACTGAATATGTTCTCATCAACCATCTCGTCTGTTGTCTCCAGAAATGTTGTCTCGTCTGTTGCCATATCAGAAATCAAAGCTCATGTTTAAAAAGAATAATAATCTTTACTTTCTGATTGGTATCTTTTTTCTTTTTTTTTTTTTTTTAGTATTCTTCCCTGGTCTTTAAAGTACAAAGTTGAATAAATATGTGGTGTATATAAGAAAGCCTGGCAAGAGATTTGTCTCATTGCAAAATTAAGGCTAGAAGTCAGCTTATTTAAAGGGGTCTACTTATTTAAAAGGAAATAGGAGGCTTCATCTTTTCTCCTCCTGTTGAAGAATTCTCCTAAGTTCTTCACTCTCGGAAAACTATAAAGTTGTCCTTAGACATGTTTTGGAGAATTGCAGTACTCCTCAGTGCTATTCCTGTACAGTTCGAGTAATTTGGCTAGATTTCCCTGGCTGTTCTCCCAGGTGTCATGGGAAAATAAAATAGAAAATGAGAGATTGTGAGACTTCTCAGCTTGGTGCTCTGAGTGAGAGTACCGCACGTGGTGGGTGAAAATCAGGTGACTTGATCAGCAGTTGTGTTCACAAATCTAGCAGGATGGCTGTGTCTGCTGTTGTGAGCTGTAATTTACTGCAAAGATACTATTTGGATGTATTAGGTGTCCCTGCTGATGAGACCCTCTAGCTGTCACAAACAGAAGCTGTTTCCTGGCTCTTTGGATGGGGCACTGAATGCTGCTATCTGGAGAGGATTATGGTAATAATGCCGACGAATAATAGCAAGGAACAAAAGGAGCAGTGGGCAACCTTGCCACCCCACTTGAAATTTCTCTGCCTGTTCCAAGTCAGCGCATTTCAGTTCCCCGAGGGCAGTTGCACATACTTTTGTTAGGGAAGCGAGGCACGTCAAAAAGCACCTGGCACTGTAAGATTCTCCCAATGCTAAATCTCTCACCTACATGCCAATTTGCCACATGGCTCAAATGATAACTGGAAAAGGTGAGAGAGAAGCCACAGGCCTGCAGAGCAGCTGCTCTAACATGGACACATGGTAAAACAGTGAGGAAGTTGGCGTAATCAAATGAATTACCACAGCCCCCTGCAAGGAATCTGAGATGATGGAAGGGATCCAGACTCAGGGACAGAGGCAGCTGTGAACAAATGCTTCCAATTTTCAGTGCGTCATTAAAGACACAAACTGAGTCCAACAGTAAAAGGATCAGTCTTAGAGGAAATTTCTTTATAACAACAAAAGGCAGCCTAAGTCCTCTAGGTTCCTGCTTACAGCCATGCTTTTCTGCCAGCCTGAGAGGTACATGGATCCACAAAAAACTATGCAGTACATATCACATATGCACATATTGTCCACTGATATAAGAAATCACAAATTAAGAAACTGATATTCCAGTGTGGAATTTTGTACCCTACAGTAAACTGAAATAAGATGAGATAGAGCGGGAAACTGGAGGGAAAAAAAAAAAAAAAAAAGAGGCACCCTTTCGTGAGCCTTCAGGATCCCCTCTCCTAGAACATGATCTTGCTCTTTAATTGTTTCCTTACTATTTTTATTTCTTTGGGTTCTCCTGCTGCCTTCTCTACCTTTGCAAGGTCGTTTCTAACAAAGAGCAAGCACGGAGCCAATGGAACAGCTTGCGCAGTTATTGCTACTGAGGCACTTTAACTCTTGGACTTTCCCCCTTTCCTGGGGCAGCCATTTAAGAGACAGGTCTCCCACCAGGTGCACAAAATGCTCTTCCAAAGAAATGGGAGCTAATTGCTATCATTCTGCTTCTGAACCTCAGGGCCTGGGAACCAACAGTAGTCTGTAAGACTGATAACTTGAAAAACCACAGTACTGGAGGCAGTTTGTTCCGATATGTGCAGGAATTAGGAACAAGCTTAATAAAAGTAGAGATGTTTATGAGTCTAATTTCTTTAGTTTTAGTTTAAATATTGCTTAAGCTTATGCCACAAAGGTAGTTAAATAAGGAAGCAGATGTATGAAAATATTCCTACAGTTAGGAACCAGTCTATTGTGGTTTAAGATAGTGGATCTGCTTTTCGTAAATGTGCTCCTGGGTCTTAATGAAATGTTTGCTGTACATGGAAGAGAAATGATGTTCTCATTGGTCTCGGTTTTCTAAGTATGGTCTCAGCTGCTTAACTTTTTGGAGTTCGTTCACTGCCACAGATTTCTGTTACAGTTTTTTGTCAAAATAGGATGATGCCTTTGTTAGACCACTGCCATACTGCTTTGGGAAAGAATGGTTGTAGCCTTAAAGAGCCTTAGCACCAAGAGGTCTTATTGTATTTGGAATCCTGGAAGTGTTCTGGATTTTTGTAGGATTGTTATTTGTTAGTTATTGTTAAACAGCCTGAGAGTATATCCATTAAGGATAAGGCTGCAATGGCCAGTCCGAAAGAAATAACAGATATATAACATTAAATTCTCTGTTCATACTTTGCAATAAAAGACAGAGTGAAAAGTTTTAGTAAAACTTATGATATAAGATAAGAAGATTAGCTCAGACTCCTGAAATTTGCCATGTTTTCGGTGTTACAGTAGGCTGGATGTAATGTACAGGTAAACTTGATATATTTCAGTATAGTTTTAAAAAGCTAAACTTACCCCCCCCCCCCCAAAGCTTTTGGTACTCTAAATCTCTGGAGCATTATCTTGGAGAAGGGATCTGATCTTTGTTTAGAATTAAACAAATCAGCTTGTACTGTAAAGCACAATGTTGGCTTTTAAGTTGGATGTCCAACGAAATGTAATGCAACTACTCACAGAGAGGAGATGACCTACTCTGAGGTATTTATTGATTGGCATGAGCCAGTTCTGCTTCCCTCCCATTTTGCTTGGAGGAGTTCTGTCTGTTGATGCATGCAGGAAAGAAAGAAAGAAAGACTACACTGTATAAGAATATTCACTAAGTTTCCAGTTCTATGGAGTTGGCAGTAGTATCGGACTAGCAAGTCACCTTCTTTCCAGGTCCTTTTCTAACATCACTTTCAGAGTTACCTTAGTTTGTTCACACAGTCCATGCAGAAAATAAAGACGTAAAAACTAAACAGCCTTTGTCTCCTCCCCAGTAGTCTTGGGATTTTTTTGCCATGTCAAAAGTTTTCATAACACGGTCCTGATAGTCTCCTGAGTTCTGCAGAGAGATTTACATAAGATATAAAAAGGTATAATGGGGAAAAAAAAGTTATCATTCCTTTCCTTCTCCCTCCCCCCATTTTCTTTTGTTCTGCTAGCAGTTTCCCCCAAATCTCACCCTTTTAAAGAAGCTAATTACTGCTCTTCCCTGGCATGCATTAGCATTATGCTGTTGTCAGTCTGTCAGGTGCACTTAGTCAGGGTTTAATAGGCTTGCAGTGAGCTACAATTAAACTCTGGAATTAACATTTAAAGAGTGTTTACATGACTTCCTCTTCCCTTTCCTCCCCCGCAGCGGTTTGCTTAAAGACGCAAGCAGTTTTCTGGTTGGTTTTAATTGTTATATAAGGAAAATACTGAAGAAATCAATGAAGTTGATTTCCATTTCAAAATTGAGTTATATTTTTTGCAGCTCTTGGTAAACATTACAACGTTATTTTTCAAAAGAAAAAAATCATAGCAATTTAAAACCATGTGGTCAAATGCAACCCTTCTTGTAACCGTAATAACAAATGTCACCAATTAAAAAGAGGAGGAGTTGTTGCTCTCTCTGAAGCAGTTTTGTCTTCCACTAAGTCCTGAGTGGAGTGTGAGACTCCCTGGCCTGTTGTTCTGGTCTGGAGGCAGAGGAGACTTGCATGTGTTGTAATAATCAAATGTAAGTATACAATTCACATGAAGATTGATGCTGCTATAGAAATCCACTGTAGAGCCCTACCCTATCTCCATAGGAATTTATACAATGTACCTTTGTCTAATATGCAGGATGCAGCTGTCGAAAAGCAGAAGTTTAGCTGATGTATTACTAGTCTAGTTAGTAAACCACAAAGAGCCGCTTGGATCTGCCAAAAAGGTAGGAAACTAGGGGAAAGGTAATTCCGGCAGGGGAGATCGTGACCGCCGACTCACGGACCACATACCTCAATTATACCACAGACTCAAATGATGAGGTTGAAGAACAACAACTAAGCATGCGTACTAATTTACATGCTGGGTGAAGAGATTTTAGCTAATCATTTAATAGAAGAATACTGCATATGTATTAGGATGTTGGATATGTTAATGCTTTATGTATAAATACCTGTTAGTTTGAAAGCTATGGTGTGCTGTCTTGGGACAGGCACCCATATCTGTGCAAATATGCAATAAAATACCTCTGCTCTGTGTGTATATTGGCATTTTGCACACCGGGTAAACAAACCCCAATTTTTGGGACAACACATGTGCGTGAACTACTGCTTTCTCTGTAGCCCCCATGATCATCTTCACTTTGCTGTCTGGAGATCTCAGCGCTTTCCTTGGACACTCAGAAACTGGGAAAGAAAAAGACAGAGACATGGGCTCTCAAAAAGTTAAGACAGACCTTGATTTTTTTGTACGGGTTTAGAAACTCTTTGTGCAGATGAGGATGTGCTTTCTTCCCAATCAGGGAGGGATCCTTTGTGCTGGATCAGTCCAGGCAGGGCCCTCCTGGCATTCACTTAGACCAGTTCTGTTTTCTCAGCTGACTGACAGCTCTTTCAAAAGTCCTCTAGACTCAAGAAAGCCCTGCACACTCCTGCCTGTGTTGCAGAAGTCACCTGTGGGCTGAAAGAACTTTTGGAATTAAATGATAGATGCATATTTGGTGCTGTGAATGCTGCATAGAGCACCGATGGGAAGCCTCTTAGTAGTTGATAAAGAAGGCTGAGTTTTGAGGATTCAAAATCCTCAATGGGGAAGAATTAAAATTATGTGAAATCTGTGTCAGTGCCCCACTAGCTATATTATTTTACTACAGCTGAGGATATGCCCTAGAGCATGGGGGTTTTCTTCTCAGCTTAGGCATCAGATGTAAAAGAAGAATCTGTTGCCTTGCTTGTATAGGATGACTTTGCAATTTAGTTCTGAAGTATTTCTCAGATATCCCTGCTTTTCAAACAAAACACACAGGTTTGAGCTTCCACATTTGGCGAGTTTATTGCTACATTGTGTGTTGTCATTTATTTGTTAATAATTATTATCTATATCATCTTTATGTAAGCCAGTTGTGACTCCCTAATTTTACTTGTGGAAAGTGAGGGCAGCAGTACCTCAGCTTGAGAATTTTCAGAGAAGTTTTGTATCACAAAAGCCATGCAGATTTACAGTCCTCAGGTGACATAGGTCCAAACAGTCTCCCTTATTTCCATGTGCAGAGATCATATCTGCTCCATCCTAAATTCCCTTTTAATTGAGAAGCCATTCATCTCTTTATTTTATTACTCGCAAAGCTACAGGTTGGTAGTTGAGGGAAATGTGAAGGTTTTAAATTAAACAGTTGATATTGTTTGTCCTTCAATATAAAATTAAATTCTCTTCTAGGTAGGCATGCAGGAACTTTATGGAAAAAAACCTTGAACTCTCTACATAACTCACAGATCGATAGTAATGCAGCCACATTACTGCTAATCGCTGCATAAACCTATCAGCCACAAGTGCTAAGACTAAACTAATGTTCACCTTCGGTTCCTCTTTCTCCATTTCTCCGTAACTTCAAACCTTGTCCCGTTTCTCTCTCAGCACAGCTGTTATCAGAATAGTTTGTAATGGTTTCTGATGATGAATTTATTAAACTAGCTTTGAAAACCATTTTAAAGGTGCTGCAGAACCAGCGTTTGGACAGATATAGTGAAGCCTAAACTGAAACAGAGGCTTTTAAAATAATGTTCCTGGGGTGCTTTTTTTCTCACCATGGGATGGGGGCAAAACACAAAAGTTCGTAGGTGTCAAAGCCCTTCGTGATCCACCATTAGTGTTAATAACAATAGCTGATTGATAAAAGTTTTTGCTATCTAGCTGGTGATTTGTCTCTGTTAGCTAGTTTTTGCCTTGGCTATGTAAATTATGCCATTTATATCAGTATTTGACATTACAAAAATTTTTCCATTCAGATTTTTAATGGCTTAATCTCTCAAATCAGTTCAATTTCCTACACTTATAGTGGAGTCTGAAGGAAACAATTTGTTTTGCAATATTAAAAGCTTGGAGCAGGAAATGCTCAGAATCAAATAATCTGCGTGAGAGAGGTAAGGGTTATTTAGTCAATATCTCTCCACCCTGAAGACAGCGATCCTATAACACAGGAACGTCTTCATTTCTAATCTACTGTGTTTGGGGAAAAAAAAAAAAAGATGTTATCTTTGTGTATAGGGCTCTTTGGGCCATTGACTAATGTGTTACTAGTGTGTAACAGTAGAGAAGAGTTCACTTTCCCATCCTTATCGCAGTCTCATCCGAAGGCATTGCAGCTATATAATTGTCTTAGCAGCAACAGTAAAACACCAACTGCAGAGTGCTGTGTCTACGAGTCATGCTAAAGCCAGACATTGTACAATTTGGCCAGAAAAAATGACTGAGAAGAATGCTTTATTTTAGATGAAATACTCTTTCTGATGCCTTAACTTGAGGGCACGTATCAGGTTACAGGGCAAATATGCCTTAGGATGGGTGATGTTCCAAAAAGAAATGGAAAACTTTGAAGACACTGTGCTGTAGGCAAGATGAATTAAAAAAAAAAATCTCAGGAGAAAAGGATCCTATCATAATGCTATGCCAATCTTTGAGTAATTCCACTTTGCTTACACAGCGGAGATGCATCTTTTTTATTTGTTCTACTTCATAAAAGTTGTAAGGTTTATGGTATTAGAAATCGAATGATATCTCTTTATTCAAGAACAATATGCAATAGCAATGACAGCAGGCTTCCTACACTGTCCTATTTATGTTGCTAAGCTTTGAGATGGAAACTAGCAATCTAGCAGGACTGAGCTTTGCAGTTTTCAGTATGGTACACTGCATATCTTTGGGAAGTCACATGTAAAGTATGTAAATTCCTGCCTATAGACAATTGCTTTCATTCTAAATTGGACCAAATTAGCTGCTAAAGTGTTTGCAGAGGACATCCCTCTCTCTGTGAGCAGAGTTGTTAACCTAGCTGTACCCAGGCTGGAAGATGAACAAGTGTAGATACGCACTTTTTATTTTAAGAGTCCTTTTGCAGAGTACTCTTATTAGGCCTGAACTCTGATTAAGACCAGTAGGGAAAACTTCAGTGGAGCTAATTGACAAAGATATTAGCTTCATCTCTGTACTGAAGATTCACGAGGCCCTGAAACATTCCTTGTGCTACCAGGAACTTAGTTTGGATTGGTGTTCTAATAATCAAATGTAGATATAGAAATTACTTAAAAATTGATGCTGTTATAGAAATTCACATAAAGATTGATGCTGCTATAGAAATCTACTGTAGAGCCCTACCCTATCTCCATAGGAATTTATACAATGTACCTTTGTCTAATACGCAGGACGCAGCTGTCGAAAAGCAGAAGTTTAACTGATGTATTACTAGTCTAGTTAGTAAACCACAAAGAGCCGCTTGGATCTGCCAAAAAGGTAGGAAACTAGGGGAAAGGTAATTCCGGCAGGGGAGATCGTGACTGCCGACTCACGGACCACGTACCCCAATTATACCACCGACTCAAATGATGAGGTTGAAGAACAACAACTAAGCATGCGTACTAATTTACATGCTGGGTGAAGAGATTTTAGCTAATCATTTAATAGAAGAATACTGCATATGTATTAGGACATTGGATATGTTAATGCTTTGCGTATAAATAACTGTTAATGTGAAAGCTGTGGTGTGCTGTCTTGGGACAGGCACCCGTATCTGTGCAAATATGCAACAAAATACCTCTGCTCTGTGTGTATATTGGCATTTTGCACACCGGGTAAACAAACCCTGATTTTTGGGACAGCATTGGGACTGAGGAGAAATTTTCATGGTACTGAGTCTTTATAGATCCAAGGGCAAGAATTTCAAAGATGTTTGGTGAACGTGTTTGCTTTCATCTTGTGTGTCCAATAAAAGAGCGTTTTAAAGGAACAGTTTTCAGAAAGTGCTGCATGTTCTTTGCTCCTTGCAGAGACTCAAACTGGTTTCTCAAAATAGATGTGTCCGATACCTTTTTATACTAAATGAGGGAATCTGGGCTGAATTTAGAGTGGTAGGCTGAGATAGAGTATCTTCAGCAGCTGATGTTTTACACCTATAGCTATTGAAATCACACTGTGAAGGGTCTTTTGATGTTCATGATAATCTGTGTTCATTTAAAAAAAAGTCTGTCTTTGCAGTTCACATTTCAAAATGAAAGATAGTCAGTAGTGTTGAAAACTAGTTTTGCTGTGAGCATTTTTCTTCAAACACTAGACAGAAAAGGGATAAACCTGTGTGTTTAGCTAATATTCTAGTATGTCATGGTTTTGTTACTCAAATGATCTAAAACATTAGATCAATGAGATACTGCAATATTTTAATAGGAGGAGCCTACAGCCCTTTTTGAGTGTGTTTAGACACATTTGTAGCAGCAGGAAGGTATCTGGGATGACTGCAAATGCTAGTTGCCTGCAGCCGATCTCACTGCACTACTGAGCTACCAGTGTGAAAATGGGCAAGACATTAAAATGTTGGATGATTAACAGCAAGAAGGATTTGTGTTTCTATATTGGACTTAAATCATCTTACATCTTGGCACACTTTTACCAAGTGAAATATCAGTGTTTGTAGCTACAGAGTTACATTAATATAAAGAATAGCCTGCATATTAAGGAGAAGTCATTGACCATCCAGGTTTCTCTATGTCCATTGCATTATCTCTTCTGCAATGCAAATGTTAACCTACACTAATGTGACAATGGAGAAATTGAGCCCAAGCAAAAGCAAAAATAAATAGGCAAAAGCAAATAATTATGGAGTAAAACCCTTTCTCATCAATAGACCAGGACTGTGATCACTTAGGGAGCAGAAAAGAATTGGACTAATGAAGTCAGACATGGAATAATAGTGGTTTACCTTTTCCTTTTTGATTTTGCAAGGAAGAAGTCGTGCATCCTCTTGTGGAGGGTTTCCGCCCCCCAACCCCCCCCCCCCCAACCCCCGTGCCCCCCCTCCTTTAAGAATACTACCAATTTTTTAAGGAACTTTATGAAAAAAATTTTAGAGAGGAGTTTGTTGCTGACTGAAACACGTTGAAACAGAACTATTGTGTATGTTGATAGGATATAAAAGAAGATTCTGTTTTTTCATCAGTATAACCTCTTTTCTCTATATGCAGTTCTCTGATAAATTTTCTAGCAGGGGAATGAGTTAATTATGTTTCAGAAATCAAAATCAGATTTATAATATTCACACACTTTCACCTTTAATAAAACTTCTACATTGATGCACCAGCAATAACTCTTGGAGCTATGAGATATATAGGAGTTAATAAAAAGCCTATCAATTTTAATTCAAAATGACAGAATAGATCCTGATTTATTGTGATGTAAAAACATGATCTCCTCTGTGATATGATATTCCCACCCTGAAGAATGTCCTAATTTAATTGTAATTCCCTTATATATCTAGTAATTAAATAACATCCCTTCAGTTACGAATAGAACATTTTATGTACCAGATTTTCATTGCTTTACGTCTCTTTCTCAGCAGTTACAAACAGTTATACTGCAATAGGATGAGGCCTGGTAGTTCACTAAAGCTGGACTATTGTAACAGGAAGCAAACATATTTTCAAGAATACAGTGTGTTAAAATAGTATACAGTGTATACCATAAATCAAATTACTTGTATTAGGCAGAGAAAGATGCTTTTCTGTTATGTTTCAAGACCCTGAGAGGCCTTCATTTGAAAAATTGGTATTCTACCCCAAAGATGATGCAATTCTTGTTATTAGCATTGAAAAGAGACTATGATAACAGGCCTAAGAACTGGTGACACTGTTGGTACACAAAAGTTTTTAAGATTTTTGTAGGTTTTTATCATTTCCTCTGAGCCCTGTACCATTCAGCTCAGAGGAGTATAGCACCTCTATCTACAGGAGGAAGAACAAAAAAATATTCCAGTACCTTTAAAAAAAATCTTTTAAATGTTTGTGAATTTCTTTCCGCAAAATATATAGTACAAACTGAATGCTGGTCATCAACATGGAGCATTATAAAGATTTTGCTGGTGCTTCTCTGAGGGAACCTGAGTAACTCGCCTTGGCCTTCATCACTCTTGAATAATGCAACTATGTTGAGCACATACCAATGAAGTCTCTATACTATATGTTTCTGTAGTCTATGCATCGAAGATATTAAGTATAGGCCAATTAGTCTGTAGGACAAGTACAATGTTATTTCTGTATCCTTTTAAACCAAATGTGGAAAAAAATATATTTTCAATTATTATTTCCTCCATGAAATACAGAAATGAATGTATTTACATGTAAGGATCCAGTAAAATACTATGGAATTAAACTGAGAGGACAAAAAAAAAAAAATCTAGGGGTTTAGGCTCCTCTCTGTGTAAGTCACTGTCCTGGTTTCAGCTGAGACAGAGTTAATTTTCTTCGTAGCGGCTGGTATGGGGCTATGTTTTGGATTTGTGCTGAAGACAGTGTTGATAATACAGAGATGTTTTAGTTGCTGCTGTACTAGTCAAGGACTTTTCAGCTTCCCGTGCTCTGCCAGGTGCAGAAGATGGGAGGGGACACAGCCAGGATAGTTGATCCAAACTGACCA
This sequence comes from Mycteria americana, assembly GCF_035582795.1. Lineage (NCBI taxonomy): Eukaryota > Metazoa > Chordata > Aves > Ciconiiformes > Ciconiidae > Mycteria > Mycteria americana. The sequence goes on from NC_134370.1 coordinate 29,565,006, forward strand.
AAGGGCTATTCCATACCATATGGCGTCATGCTCAGTATATAAAGCTGGGGAAGAAGAAGGAAGGGGGGACATTTGGAGTGATGGCGTTTGTCTTCCCAAGTAACCGTTACGCGTGATAGAGCCCTGCTTTCCTGGAGATGGCTGAACACCAGCCTGACCATGGGAAGTAGTGAATGAATTCCTTACTTTGCTTTGCTTGTGTGCGTGGCTTTTGCTTTACCTATTAAACTGTCTTTATCTCAACCCTCGAGTTTTCTTACTTTTGCTCTTCCGATTCTCTCCCCCATCCCACCGAGGGGGAGTGAGTGAGCGGCTGCGTGGTGCTTAGTTGCCGGCTGGGGCTAAACCACGACAGTCACATCTTATGTTTTGAGATGTACTGTAGAGAAAAGATGGGAAGAGGTCTGATAACTTCAATTTTTGATACTAATGAAAATTGTTGTGGGTCGCATGGCATTTAAAGGAGAAAAAAAAAAAAAGCTGGGGGTTGGAGAAGCAGCAATGAACGGGTATTTCAGCAGCTGTGTAGATGCAGAAGCCTTATTCTTAAAAGGAGAATAGGATTTTTGTGCTTTGCCATAAATACTTCTTGGAGAAGGCTTTTCTCTATGGCCTGATGAAAGATGGAAGATTTTTGTTATCATTAGGTGCAAGCATTGTGGTAGAAAAGATGCACCTTGGAAAGAGGAGAATCATTCTAAATACCTGTGAAGTCAGCTAGTGGGGTTGTCCTCTCAGTCTATTATTATACACCCTAATGGTCATTAAAAATAAATATATGACTGTCAGCTCTGCATGAACAGACCTTGCGTAAGGTGAACTAGAGTGGCCTTGGTGATCATGATTCACCAGTTCAGCTGTTAATAATGTTTCAATACAAAGTCTACTTGATAGAACCGTAATGGCTTCAAAGTATATGCTTAGTAATGCTGTGGCAGTTTACTGCCAGCAAAATAGGCGGCCACGGGAATAGCAAGGTACACACTAAGGACAGCTCTGCTGGAGAGCTAAAACTTAGAACAATCATTTGCTTTTCAGAAGTCTTACACCTGCCGTTGATACTGAAGAAAATCAGAATACAATTTGGCTTTCTGCTCCAATATTGAGCTGGTATATGCAGAGAGAAAAATATATGTATATGTATGCATGTGTCTCTGTCTTCTATACTGGTGAGATCAGAAATACAGAATAAATACAAAACTGCATGAAGCTAGGGTGGTTTTAGTTTTGGAGCTCTAACAGCGTTTTAAAGTATATTAAATTCCATTCACTAATTCATAGTAATCTGATTAAGCTAAAATATGCTGTCTTCTGCTCCTCTTTAGCTAATGCGATTCTGAAAGAAATACTCTGTTCTGTGTTGGACCATTCCTTCAGGGCATACAGTCAGATTCCCCCTCCCATGATAAAATCAGTTGCCCTTGGGACTTCTGGGGTGAGAAGAATTGATGCATTGTCTATTTTGATTGTTAGATCTTGCACTCTTTCTAAATAGTGTGATATTCCTGAAATTTTATCAGTAGCTGATACTGAAATCAAGATATTACTGTGGCTTCCAACTGGTATTTGAATATTTTAACTTTAAACAATCATCTGTGGATTGGTGTAATGTAATGGAGCAGAGAACATATTCTATTCTTGTCTAATCCATTCATCCTTACTTGCCAACTTTTTAAGCCTGTCCAAGTCTCCATTTTATGTCTCCCCTTCTTCATCGTACAGGGAAGTAATTTGGGGACTTTGCATTTACTTGCATGACATTACTGCCAGGTCAGTACTGTCACTGGGAAATGCTAAATGCTTCAGCTGTTCCCTGTGCATTGCCACCTCTGACATACAGGTGGAAGAGATGGAAAGGGCTGTTTTGCGCAAGACATTTTGAAGTGAACCCCTATGCAAGACACCATTCCAGTACCACCTGCATTCCTATGGATAGAGTAACTTGCCCAGGGCCTGAATTTGCAAATGGGGTCCTTTTACATTTTTCTCTGATTGGTTTGTTTCTATTTATATTTGCAGGCTTTTGCTGGAAGCAAGTTCCACCACTAAATCTCCTTCTCCTCAACCTCCGCAACATTTATCATATGTCCTTCCATTCCTGTCTGGTTTGCACTTCTTTCTTGTTGCCTAATATACAGCTTATCCTAAAAAAGTGAGGTTTGGGAAGCTATTGCTCTTTTTGTTGACAACAAATTAAGTGTGTACTATTTGTTTTAGTGGAGGATTTGCTGGTGTTGCAACATCTCGGTTATTTTTATTTCTTCCCCCTCTCCTCTCGCCAAGAGTTTTGTTTCTTTTACCTAGTAATAAAGTGGATGATCAGCCTTAAAAAATTATTTCTGATCAGACACTATGCTGAAAAAAGTTTCACACAAGTGTCAACAGATGGCTTGAAAATAATTTAAAATTATAAAATTTTAGGATTTTCTTGTAATTCCTTCTTAGCACCTTTTAGCTTTGCTCAGGGCACTATCTCTAGTTTTTGTCTGGAACACATTTCTCCTTCTCCCCACCCGCACTTTTAAATGAAGCTGAGATTGCCTTGCAATTATTTTTATCTGGGATGTACAGCTTTACATAAAGCAACACATATCAGAAAATATTAAAACGATGATAGTTAACAGTATTACTGAAGTTAGCTAGTGAAATGTCTGCATCTCATCAATTAGTATTTCAAGAGCAGGAACAGCAACTTGGTAGTAGTTGTACTGGGTTGGCACTAGTAATCGAACTGGAGTAAAGAATAGTGATGTTTAATACAATGCATTAGAGGGTGTGTATGACGGAAAAGCCTATCCAGTGTGATCTGATTATATTGATAACCACCATCATCCTGCACTGTTGCAAAAGTCTGTTACTGATTATTCATAAACTGAAAAGATCACTCTTTTCAGGTTAGGTGATTTGCAGCTAATAATTGTACCATCTTTGCCATACAGCAACATTGTCAGTGAAACTAAAGACAACTTAATACAGTGTGCATGTAAAAGACCTGGGACCTTATTACTGAATTCAAAAGTCATTCTGTTCTAACCTGCCTTTATTTGACTCTTTTCTGTCCCATTACCAGGATATATTCGAACAAAGCAAATCTCCTCCAGGTATACATTCAATTACTAGGCTTGCAATTTGGTGATGCACTCTGTGCTTGCTGGACTTATAGGGTAATAAGCTGGTGCATACTGATGAACCTCACTTGGAGATGGAAATGTTTGTAGTGTGTTTCTATTAAGACAGCCAATACTTGCGATAGATATGGAAGGGAAAGCAGACTTGTTTTTATTGTGCTAAATGTTGCAGTAAAGATTGTGCCCATTTTTTTTCTGCCATCCTGCTGCGCATCTTTTTAAGCACTTCATAGTTCCAATCGGTCACATTGCAACAAATTGGATTTTATTTAAAAAATTAATTGGATTGGTCTTATGTGAACAAGTATTAGGAAAAGCCCTTTATCTGGTAAATATTCAAAATTTTAGGAATGTTGAAATCTAATTCTTTGCAAACTGCTTAACTAGTGAAAATGTAAATTTTGCCCATTGAAGATTATAACCCTTTTTTTGATTCTGTTTGAATAAATCGAATTTCTTCAAGTGAGTGACTATAATGCAGTCATTTCTGTACATTTTACTTTCTGCCTATTATTACATTAATAACATTTCTAGCTTTGCTGAATATACAGGTGGATTAAGTTTTATTGCTCTGATCTGTCATTTGAGATTCATGACTAGTTGATCTGAGGGATGGGGAGTTTTATTAACCAGTGCAATCCAATGATGCAACAGATTAAAATACAATCAATTAATTGAGTACAAAACAGCTACTTGTAAGTAAATAGCTACACATTATGACAAAAGAGTGGAGATTGTCTCTTGCATTAACATTGCAGGAATACAGCCCTTATGAATTTAAAGTTCTTGCTTATGTAATTAAATAATTATCTCAGTGACTGCCTTGAAGAAAAGTACAAAAGAAAACATGCTGTATATGAAAAGAACAATGCATATTTTAATAATTACATTAATACTAAAGGAAACCCTCAGGGATTGTTTCCTTTGGTGGGTAATTGACAGTAATATAGATTTTAATTTATGTCTTGCCATTCCGTTTTCCTGTTTCAAAACTGAGCTTGCTGTCCTTTTTTTCTTCAGGTTTCTTTATAGCTGATAGAGACACTGATAATTTTCTGAATAAAAAGCCAGAACTATGTGTGCTTTTGCTTATGGTTTCCTCATCTGAATAAATTTGCGTGTGTAGCACACTCTGCTTGTACAGCCCCATGTGGATTAGCCTCCTTTTTCTCACTGTTTTTGTGACACGTTGCTGCGGCGCTGACTGGCTACTCACTGGCTTTGGCCATAACATGAGATAACTGTCCAACAGTATTTGGTTTGGATGGTAGCGAATTCATGCAATGAACTGACAACTGCTACAGATTTTTAAATGTCTGTGCTTAGAGCTCCCTTCTAGATAATTTTTCTAATGTGGAGCATGAAAAGATATGATTCTGTAAAACACAGCAAAGCAATCTCAGGACTTGCCTCTAAGAGCTGAACAAGCCCAGAAGTAAACTTGATCCTCCTAGAAAAGCATATGTTTGCTACTCTCAGGCAGGGCTAATATATATGGTCTCTTGTACAGGTGCTTATACACATGCACACTGTTGTGGGTCTGATGAGGAAAGTGTCCTCTCTTGAGGACACTGCTTTCATCTATAGGTTTCATAGTTTTGTCAGCTACTGTGGTAATTCATAGGTATGTGCCAGGTAAAACATTAATAGCAGATTCTAGTAAAAGCAGGTTGTCACAATTTTCCATTAAGGTATCAGATGTAGGAGCAGTTCAGGATGTCTTAAAAACTAAATTATGTACCACACAAGTTGGTGGGTTTTTTTTGTTTCTTGGTTGGTTGTGAGAGCAGGGGAGAGAGCACACGAGCTGTCTTCTCTGTCACTCGGGCTGCTAACATTCTCGATTACATTAGGAAGCAAAGTCTGGGAAACTTGCATTACATGTAGCACCAAAACAAACAAAGCCACATATGTGGAATGGAAAGCAAAGGAAACCAGAGGGTGTGTATTCCAGCTGAAAAAAAATTTCACATGGCTTTTTATCTCATAAAAGCCCTTCTCGTGAGAATTTGTAATAAGTGAAGCCTGGGCTCTGTTCCTTGAGCCGAGATTCCCTTAAAAGAGCTTCAAGTCCAGCAGTACTTTTCATGCCAATACAAAAATAAAGAACTTTCAGTAAACAATGCTGACCTTCCCCAGATCAGAAAGGATCTTCAGGGTCCGGTTTTGCAAATCCTTTTAGTACTGAGCAAGGTAAATTGCATCCTTTTGGGCACAGTCATTAAACAACCTTTTTGGTAGATACTTAATTTCTCGATGGAGTATTTTATAACTTTTTCAGCCAGGGTCTTTGTGGTTGTAGCTATTTTGGTGGTGTTCTTGATTTCTTGGTGTTGTGAAACATGAAATAAACTTTTAGAATTGTTCCTACAGATTTGTTTTGCAACTCTTCCATAACACTTGTATTAAGCATGCCAGATCTTGAAAAGCTTATGTGTTTTATTCAGTTCAATATAATTTCATATAAGGGATTTTAAGGTCAATGAGGACTTTGGTATTTCTGATTTTAGACTATGATTAGTCTTACTGAACTAATAGGTTTCATGGTAGAAATAAAACTATTCAAATGGTATGAGAGCTCACATAAAGAAAATGCTTTCTCAAAATATTCTGAGGTATTGTAAGTGGAACAACGTTTCAGAGTCAAAAGAAGATTTTGTATTTCCAGATGCCTTCAGAGTATCAAACAAATCTGCTGCTTTCCCAGAATAAAGCCTGCAAGTTTCTTAGTGAAGTCTAGGAGTTCCAGCTAGAGAAATAGTTGGAACATGAAAGCAGCTCAGCAAACCACAGTGCAAGCTCCCAGGAGCTGGGACCTGAGAAGTTTCTCCCATGAACATTTTTTTGTCCAAATCCATGATTTCTCATAAAAAGTTTAAGATCTCAACAAACCGACACTTTCTGATTAAAAAACAAAAAAACAAAAAAAGTAAGTTCAGCTGAAAAACTCCCAGTTAGCTCTTATGTCGGTGTATTTTTCATGTTTCTGGGATATGCATATGTCACTCTCTGGCTCCTTACTTATTTTTCAATTGCTGAAGGAATTGGAAGGCAATGAAGTTACTTGATTTGGTATGAACTCCAAGCTTTCCTTTTAATTTGTAGGACTTTTTAACAGATTTATTTCACTGGAAATAGTTACACTTCTAGGACATACCTTAGGCCAAGGAAGCTGCTTGCGAGAGCAACGCTATGTGAGTTGACAGAGAGCCCTGATGTATTCCACATGCTCTGCACAGTGGGGTTTCTAAGGGCTCATCCAGAATGCGGTGACTGAAATGCAGTGAATCCAGCTTGAAACTAGTTTGGCTGGGGAGAGGCAATAGTTCAGGCATGTTGTTGGCGATAAAACCCACTTGAGAAACTGAACAAATTTTCAGAAAATTACTATGAGCTTCAGGCTCTTGTGGGTACACAAAATAAATAGGACTACATGGGTATGTCAGTGTAAGAGCAGTGCTGCAGCAAAGCATTACTCTAAAATACTTAAATGAAGAAAGCTTCCTCCTTGTTCATGCTCAGCTGGCATTGGCATGGCCCTCGCCCCTTCACCACCCCCAGATGTTCTCCAGCAAGCACACTTCTCAGCTGCTCTCCGGACAGCCTTGCTCTGTCTTCACCTGCATTCGTCTGTTGCTTCAAATATCTGCTGAAAGAAAACATTTTTCCTCCTATATCTTGTTTTCCTTTCATTTCTCTCTCCTGAAATTCTGATACATGACTAGAATGCTTGGAAACAACATCTTGGAAAGCTACCAAGAAATACAGTAACGTTGAAGGAGAAAGTCTAATTGTTTCAAATGAATCTGTGGAACTCTTCTGCAAATTGAATCAAATATATGAAAAAAATCAAATGCAGAAGAAGGGAGACGGACAAGGGGAGGATCTGTAGAGGTCAGTAAGAAAGGGAGAGGAGCTAATGGTACATCTGACTTGGATTCCAGAATTTCACACCTGGAATCTAAATTTTGTCATGTACTTTTTTTTGATTTCTAATCACATCTGCAGTGCAGCTCTGGTGATTTGTAGCATACAATATTTCCTTGACAACATATTTCATGCACCTATGTTTCTTAGTCATTAGAAAAAGGATTTTGCTTGTTCTCTACATGATTGTATATTTACGCAAAGCATTATTAGTTCAGTGAAATCCAGATGTTTTCTTTATGACCGTAACTGATATGAAGTGGTCTGAGAGGCTCAGAAGCCTGCCACAAGGAAACATCCCTGGGGTGGTACAGCATCAACGGGAAAACAGCTTTAAAGAGGCCTCTTCATAAAACCGGTAATGGTTTCTTAGGCAACCTTTTCCAAGCGTGGTGAGCCTTGGCTCTGCCTCAAGCTGCTGAACTTCCTGCTTTTCCAGTTAATTCCATAAAAACCTCCCAAATTTAGTAAAACCCTCAGACTCCTATTTTTCCCTCTTTTGTTTTGTCTTTTTTGATGGAAAATCTCTGCGGGCTCTCGTGTACCTGCTGTCTATAGCTTTTCCACCCTTAGTAAGATTAAGATGTCTCAGTATAGCTTCTCTATTCTTAATAATGATCACAGATTTGATTAGGACTGGTGTGTAGTAACAGGCAGTAGAATACAGATCGGGCAATCTCATGAGATTTCTCTTATGGGTAAGGTGGTTTCTTTAGCCTCAAGTTTTTGTTTGATAAAGAAACCTGTCCCGAGACGAGAGGAATTCCTCATTTCTACAGACACCTGACTCAGCCCTGCTGCTGCATGCTGAAATTCAGGAAACAATAAGGGCTTATACTTGTTGCATGACTGACACGTCTTTATTCTGTTTCCCAAGAAGTGCAAGCATAATGCTTTCCTTTTTCAGAGGTGTTTTTCGGAGTGGGGAGGAAAATGAAAATATTTGCAGTTATGTAAACTTTTTTCTACATTTTTGCAATAAATGCTATGAAAAATTGCAACGTTTCTCTGTTGCAAGACTGATATATAAAAATTTTTGTCTTATGAAAAGTGAAGTCTGAAAAAGTGAGATTGGAAAATGGAACAGCATTTCTGTGGCAAAAGTTTTGGGAGGATATTTTCTCTTTTTTGTGTGTGCTGTGTATCCAACTCTTTGGTATCAAAGCTTAATGCTCTGTGAAGAACTCTTATTACTATCCATATCACAAGATCGCAATGTGTATCAGTGCCTAAAATTAAAAAGAAATAGAAATGTGTATGTATAGGAACTTGAGTTGATCTGAAAAGATGTGTTTGAAGACTGTGAAGAAATGAAGTTTATTAGTAGAGTACATACATATCCTGATCTTTGAAAAATATCTTTCACTCTTACTTGTTTTGTTTACACATTCTAAAGAACCTTGATAAGTCAACAGAAGTAGTTTCAACAACTAAAACTAAAATCTCATGAGGTAAGCCTTCAAAGCTAGCTGTTAGAAAACTAATCTAAACTTAATTTCCTTTTTGCATTTTGGGTTTTGAAACAAGAAGGTTTCACATTTTCAGGATTTTGTCCATAGCATTAAAATTTTTGTGTGAGGAAAGCTAAGATTCTCACATGAACAAATTATGCTTGTTATTTTAAAGAAAAAACACCAATACAACCTCAAGATTTGATAACAAATAAAACAAAATGCTTTTTGTGATTCTGAACACTAAGTTGGGTGTTTCATTTTCTGTTGCCATTGGTAAAGGTAAAGAAGGCATTGAAAGAAAATTTATTTTGGCATTTCTTTCAAATATTCCTTGGAGGGTAATTATGAAGACTCTTGTTTCTCCTTGTCACCTGTCTTTCTATTTAAAGAATATATAAATGCTAGGCCAATGTGTTACTGTTAAAATTGCTCGGTTGTATTCGGTAAAGGTAGTAAGTGGATTAGTCTGTGAGGCAGAATATCTCTAATACTTTAAATACTGTAAAAAATGTCATTTAATAATACTAATTTTTTATTTTTTATTTTCATGAAGTGGCTCTGGGCTGAGTATCCTTGCATAAACAGGTTGTATGAAAGCAACACTACAAGTGGCCTAAGACATTCCTACTTCTGTGTTGCTGGTATGAAAGGTTATAAGAGATAAAGAATAAAATTTGGGCTTTCAATAGTGCTCATGGAGGTTAGGAAAAGAAACTGCAGTGCATCTCATCTGGTGCTCTGTAACTGGCTGTAATGTCTATAGCAAAGGTACTTTAGGAATTCCTGTCCCAGATTCCTGGGACAGGTGGCAAAGAAAGAGGAAATAAGTTTGCATCTGCGTATACCAACAGTAAGGAATTTCTGAAAATACTCGATGTAGTCAAGGGGCACAGGGTCTTGCAGGGGCTGTCTTGCCAGGACTTCCAAAAGACAGAAATGTCTATGAGGGGTATGGATGAAAAACAGAGTGCCATTCACATTTATTTTTATGTGGCTTGTCAGGGATTTATGCTGGCTGGCATCTTTTCAAGACAGGATGCTTTTCTGTTGTAAGAGCTGGGTAGTAGTGCAGGACAGTAGTGCTTTCTGGTCTATTTTTAGCTGTATTAAATCTCAAGCAACAATCCAAAATGATGAATTTATGGAAATGGGTTTGCTTCCAAAGTTTCTTACTCTTCCTTCCTGCTCCCCCTCCTCTCCCCCCCCCCCCAAATGCTCGATATCAGCATTTTTAGAGCCCAGCTAATTAGTGTTTGGTGAACGCAGCCAGAGTTCATGTTGCACAATTTTATATGAAGCATTTCCTTGAGATATTTTTCTTGTCTGCTATTGCCAATATACGAAATGGTTCCAAACGTCGCATTCCTTTTGCTCTCCTCTCCAAATTGTTCTGCGTAACATATGCAGAATCAAAGTTTCTTTCATTGTTTTCTAGGTGGATAGTCAGCACTTTTAAGCTTAGTTATCACAGCAAAAGCAGGCAAGGCACTAGAGCATGTGAAAATCATTTCAAGGAAGGATGCCATTCTGTTCAGTGGTTTGTTGAAATTATAGATGGAATTTTCCCTTTTAGAGAGAGGTATGTCTCAAAAATTTTAGGCTATAATTTTTTTTCCTCTTTTCCCTCCAACAGTAATGATTTTATATTGATAATTTTCTGCCTGAGGTAGACAGACTCTTTGTTGAAATATATGAAAAGTGTGTTTTGGTCTTGGCAAGCCCTGTAATTTTAGCAAGATAAAAAGTCATCGTATTTATTAATCCCCTAGTATTCAAGGACAGGTAGTACCTGTGCAGCAAAGGGCACTTTGCACAGATTCAAACTGTATACTCTGTGTTATCATGTCCCCTGCGATAAAAGCAAGAGTCCCACAATAGGAAAAAGATCTAAAACTAAAAGGGAAGCAAACAGTGCCAGTCAAATGGACACTGCTACACAGATGCTGTGCTTTCCCTAAGGAACAGCAGTGATAATATAATAGCAAGTAGTATATGTTAAGCAACATCAAGTGATTTGGGAATTTTACTACATCTTTTTGAAAGGAAGGTAATGTTGTGTTGCCACATTGAAAGCAAAGCAACTAGGTTAACCATCTGAAAAGGGAGCATCCCCTTTGACTTAGGTTTTCGCATGTTAATGTCCTTTCTCAAACTTGGCCCAAAGTAGGTTGAGACGTATGGCTGATTGAATTGTGCATTTTTGATCAGGAAAGATGAGATGAGTTCTTAGATGCGACAATTAAAAGAAGCATCTCTGAGTGGCATGAGTAAAGAAGATGAGAATATGGCTGTTTTGTCCTTTCCCTTCATGTTAGGTATCCGTTAGAAAAAACAGAGCAGAGGCACTGAAAAAGATCCCTACAACAGAAGTTTGTATCACAGAAAAACCTCATGCTTCACTTCGAATATTTGCATTCCCAGCAGAAGCTTATGACAGAAAAACTGTGCTTCATTTTAATTAATGATTGCATTCCCAGCAGAGCAGCAGCTCCCCATCAGTATGTGAATGCTTAGGGGGACAAAAGAATGGGTTTTTAGACCAAAACCTTTACTAATTTTTTATAACAGAAGTAAACTGACTATTCTGTCTGTATTTTTAACATTCCACAGCACCGTGTTTAACCATGCAAACCAAGGATGCGGATGCATAAGCATCGACTGCTGCACTGCCTGTGGTCATAGAAACAATTCCCTTTCTAACTGCAGCAGCCCTTTCCCTTGTCCTCTCATGTGTCATAACATGAGTAGTTAATACGAACAGTAACAGGGAGTGCTGTGCATAGGAGAGGGATGCTGCATATCCATGCTGCTTCCACAGTACTTGTGTGACTAGGACATAAGAATCTGCTATGTGAAAACTGAGTAGGTTTTCTGTGTCCCCTGTATGTCCTGTGGTAAATCCGTCCTAGTACAAGCCATCTAAAGGGGACTGTAAGTGGTACCCCATGCCTGGAGTTCACAAAATGTGGTGTCTACTCCTACCGTCCAATCAGTCAAGATATAATTAAGCCTTAATTTATCAGAGGTTCTCACAACACTGAGATAGCAGAGATAGCATGATAGAGAACAGACAGCATCTCATGAGGTAGAAATCTTAATTTACGCTTGTTTTCTCTCTACAAAGCATCAATGTGTGCATAAATGATCAAATAATACCCACCCAACTGGGAAAAGGCAGGAGGAGGGAAGGGAAACAGGCAGAGTATGCACATGGCATCTCTACAATGACGATGGTGGGAGAGTGTAACAAATAAACCCCGCGCCTGTGAATTCGTCATTCCTTCTCCAGGCCTGTGGTAGGCTGAGAGGCAGAATGACAGGCAACGTGTCCTGAATCACCTCATAGCATTGCAAAATACTACTTAGGAATGAAGATTTCTTAGCAACTCTGTTTTAGTAAACACCGCAAGCAAAGATGAGCTGAGTTGCTTTACAAGAAAATTGCATGAAATTCTAGTCTAAGCAGCACAGAAATTGTTCACGAAAGTATACTAAATGCTGAGGACTGTAAATCTGTGTCAAAAACAAAATTGCTTGCATTGTGGAGAGAGAAGCATGACACAATTGTTAATAGTGTGGAGAGGCAAGAAAATTGGAAAACTAGGACACTGCTCAAGGTGTGAAAATGACGTAGGTATAAATACCATCCACGGCTTGCAAAGTGAATGTAACTACTTTCTTGACACTTTGCTAATTGCTTTAGAGGAGCCTTGATATTGCAGTTGTGGCAGAAAGTAAATACATGCTTGTTAGTACCTTAAAACGAAGCTTAATTCTTTTAACACGAAAGAAAATTAATCTGGCTGTGTTTGCTGTTCGTTTTATATGGTGAATTATATCTTGTATCAACAAGTTACTGTTCTCAGGCTATATATTTATCAAGATGTTCGTGGTTCATTAAATCGAGGAAGGTACAGTCAGAAGCTAAAATAGCCTTGTATTTTACCTGCTTGTGCATTTTCATCCTTTTGTCCCCTCCCAGATGAAATGGATTAATAGCAGGCTGTGCCAGCTGAGAAAGTGCAATCTTACCTTTTTAGATAGATTTTTGAGACATGTTTTTCTTCTTGGAGCCCAAAAGTGTTAAATTCAACGCAGGGGGAGAAAATAGACTATATTTTTAATGCTGGTCCCTTGTACTAGTTTAGATCTAAAACTTTATAGTCTTGTTGAGAAAGTGTAACTTCTGCTAATGTCAGTGGGCATTTACATAAATATATTGCAGCAATGTCCTGGGTACATTTATGCAACAATTACTTACATTGCATAAATATATAGTTGTCACTTAGCACTAAGAGTTTTATTTGTCTTCATTATTTGGTTGGTTTCTTCCATCATTGGTGGTATCATATAGTGGCATCCACTGCAACTTCCCTATCATATTCCATCTTTCCTGATCTATTTCTTTTTCATTTTCCTGTCTAAAATATTTCTTCTTCTTCCTGTATCTCCTGCTATCTCACAGCCTTACCCATCCTTCCCTAACCAGTTAGAAATTAATTAACTAATGCTTATATTAAGTGTTAGTGCTTTTTAAAATTACTATTTACTTTTTTGCTTATTTTATTACTACTTACTAATGTGTATTAGGACAGAGCTGAGGCTGACAGTGAGCAGAGCTTGTTTTTATGTATCAAGAAAATGCTTTTGCTCTGGATTTTACTGATTTCACATTTAAAATCCTCATGGCAAAAGAGTTAGGAACTAATTTCAGACAAAGCAAAATAACTTACTCTCGCACGTCTAAATCTATGATGCCTTTTTGGTATCTGCTTGGCAATTAACAGCTGTGAAAATCAGCTCGTGGTAGGCAGGAGTTGATGCACTAGATTAGCCTATTGAAAAATTCTGGCCTCAGCAGACAGGGCCAGGAACAGTGTAACCCAGCTGCCTTTTTGGCAAGAGGAGCTGCTTCCTCCTGGGCCACAGGTGAGAACCGCAGGTCCTCTGTCCCCAAGAACAAGTTAGTTGAGCACAAGTGACACTTAACATTTGTGTTGCGATGAGCTTTTTAAAAAGGATTGTCCAGGTATGAAAAGAAAAGCTAAACAGAATTAACAAACAAGGAAGAATTGCCTCGCAAATGCAATCTGGGGATAGTTGTATGGCCCCATATCTGTCTATAAATAAGACCTCGTTTTCCACTTAACCTGGCACATACTGTCAGGTGTTAAATTTTATTGCAGCGAACGATTTTGTGGCTGGCTTTTTTTTCCTCTCCTACTCATACTGATTAAACTCGGCACCCTAACTATTATATAGTTGTTAAACCTTCAGTAAAAAGCCTTTTAAGAGATTACCGTACAATAATTGTCGTACTAAGTTTAAACTAAAATTTGATTTTAGGATTTTTAAAAGCCAGTTTAACAAAGGAATAATTACTGAAATTATTAAAAAAAAAAAAAAAAAAAAGAAAAAGAAAAAGTGCAAGACAGACAGATTTCCTATTTCCCTTGCAAGGCACTGGCAGTCTGTTTTTGCAAGTCACTCAAGCCCTAATACCAGAGGTAATTTTGCGTCAGATACAAAGTGTGTAAACCTCCATGAGTTTACGTTATGCCACTTTATCTCACCTGTATCCCCGTGGAACATGAGTATTTGCTGTAAGGGTAAGAGAGTACTGAACACTTTCCTGGGGCCTCAATATTTAGAAATTGAATGGGATTGGCCACATTGTCTGTCTGCTCATCTCTTAGTCCTATGCGCTTTCTGTCAACTTGCCTATTCATACTGAATTATATCTGCTTTCACGTGGAGATTGAGTTAAGCTGATGAGAATCAGTCATCTATAAGTGATGGCTAAGTTTGATTATGCTGTTTCTGACAAAATTATTTCTTTAAAGATGTCAAATTTGTACCATAAGCTTCAAGTGAATTATGGCTGCCTTTGTTTAATTGCAGTTGTTAGCCTGTTTACTATTCCAGCTGCTGTTTAAGAAACACTTCTATTGTGAGACTGGAGTCTTGCAGGCAAAAGTGGATTGTTCTTCTAAGAATTTAGGGGATATCAGACAGAGCATTGCATGTCCAGCATTATAAGGAATATATAGCACTTTGAGAACTTAGAGTGCTGTATGTGACCCATAGATGTTCTGGTAAAGTAGCTGCCAAAGTTCATCTGGCAGATTTAGTAAGCAAATATCCCCACTAGTGAAATAGGATCATTTTTCATACCACATTTCTTTCCCCTTTGGGGCTTACTCGGACCTCATGCTGTCTCTAAATTATTAAATTAGGTCTTCCTTGATCATCCAAAGGTCATAGTGCCTAATGTGTGTTAATGTGATGGAAGTGTCAGACACAATTAGCTTCAGTAGTAAAACATGGGTTTATAGCCCTAAATGCAATAAATTAAAGTGTGCTGTAGACTGCTGTAGTCAGGGAAATTTCTGCACCATTAAGGTTTGATGAGGAAGTTCATGTCCTCTTTAGGTAGGAACAGGGAGCACTGGGTAGAAGGTGGTATGACATGCTTCACCTCTGTCATGGTTTAACCCCAGCTGGCAACAAAGCACCACGCAGCCACTCGCTTGCTCCCACCCGGTGGGATGGGGGAGAGAATCAGAAGGGTAAAAGTGAGAAAACTCGTGGGTTGAGATAAAGACAGTTTAATAGGGAAAGCAAAAGCTGCGCACACAAGCAACGCAAAACAAGGAATTCATTCGCTCCTTCCCATGGGCAGGCAGGTGTTCAGCCATCTCCAGGAAAGCAGGGCTCCATCACACCTAACGGTTACCTGGGAAGACAAACGCCACCACTCCAAACGTCCCCCCCTTCCTACTTCTTCCCCCAGCTTTGTATGCTGAGCATGATGCCATATGGTATGGAATAGCCCTTTGGTCAGCTGGGGTCAGCTGTCCCAGCCGTGTCCCCTCCCAGCTTCTTGTGCAGCCCCAGCCTCCTCGCTGGTGGGGTGGGGTGAGGAGCAGAAAAGGCCTTGACTCTGTGTGAGCACTGCTCAGCAGGCACTAAAACGTCCCTGTGTTATCAACACTGTTTCCAGCACAAATCCAAACCATAGCCCCATACTAGCTGCTACGAAGAAAATTTACTCTATCATCCCAGCCAAAACCAGCACAACCTCCATGATTGCTATTACCCCTCGTTTGAGACATTATATGTCAAATGGACATATAACCTCAAAATTCCACTTTCCCTCTCAGGGGAAGCCAGGCAGTAGAATTTTACACTGCTTGCATATTCCCTTTGCTGGTGTCTTTATGCTGAGAAAATTCCAAGGCACATTTTACACATCAAAACATCTTTAATCTTGATGCTGAGAAGGATGCATTCTGTCAGAAACAGATCTGGTTCTATACAGCTTGCTACTGAAACTTCAAACTTCTGCCATGAAAAATTCAGCTATAAATATCTATGGATGATAGAAGTGGGTAACCCAGGAGGGAGTAATAAAACTGACTAAATTGGCATGTTCTGTAATCTGTCTAATGGAGCAAGATTTTACAGTTAACTGTGACTGTATCCCTTTCCTGTCTGTAAGCAGGAGAAAAAAACCCCACAACCAGATAGTGGCAGATAAGCACGAGAAAGATGGATCAATTTTAATCGAAACTTCTGGTAGCTTTGCTGTTGAAAGACAAAAAGCAATGCCTAGCTGTGGTAAATATCATTGATAAACCAAAGACTCACCTGTACAAGCCCAGTTACATTTACAGTGTATCCTGAATTATTGCAAACTTAGACAACATATACAGAAACAAATACTTTCAGTAGCAAGGAAGTAAACAATTTTCCCCTATGAAAAGTGATCCTTCTGGGAAAAATATTGCCCTCTTAAGTGGCAATTCAGTGTTTTTAATAGTCATGTATTATTCATGGGGAATCATCTCTCGTGGATTGTGGTTTCAGAATGGAACAAGAGGCTTCCTCTTCTCTGAGTAGAAGGAAGAGACTGTGCAAATCGGTTTGCACATGAGAGAAGTTGGCCAAATTTGGATGTCTGGTTTCCTCTGACAGAGGAATCCTCTTTGACTGGTTGAGTGCAAAAATGGAAACCTCAAATCAAAGCCTTCAAGTCTGGCAGAGTTAGTGAGGAGAAGTGAGCAAAGTTCTCATGGCTGTTTAAGGGTGCTTATTTCAGTGTCATGCAGTTTTCAGGGGAAATCTGCTGAAATATACTGATGACACAAATAATAGGAGGCATATTTAATTCTGAGGCAGACAAAGATGTCTAGAAAAAGTAGAGAGCAGTAGATAAATCAGAAGAGTGAGACTGAAACAGAGTAAATGCCATAGTGGTCCCTTTGGGAGCAGGTAATCAAATGTATAAATATAAGCTCAGACAGTACTGATTAGGAGATGGAAGTGAAGAATTGATGGAAGGGAAGATATAATTTGAGAGTGAGCATCAAATTGAACTTGACTGTATAATTCAATACTGCCATGAACTGCAATGCTCTAGTATATAAACAGAAGAACTTGGTGTAGGAGAGCTGTTCCACAGTGGTTAAAGTACACCTGGAAAGCAACTGCTTTGGTCTCTGCACTTTTAAAAAGAAGGCATGTGACTGCCGCAGCAAGATGGAAAACCAGACCTGAAAGATGTAATCAAACTAACAAAAGCCCTTTTCCTCTCACTTGTGTGAAGAGTGGCTGGCACACTATTGCCACCGTATAAAGTTAGAAAACAAGACATGTAAAGTCAACCAGTAGTCCGAGTTCATGCTGTTTAAAAAAGACATTGTTGTTTTCTTTTTCATCCAAAAAGGAATGAATCTCCAGAAATGGTGGAGAAACCCAGTGCTTTCCTTAAAGCTTTTAGAATATTCAGTTCTAACTTTTAGCTTGCAGTAACAGTAAAAAAGCAGTCTGAATACAGAACAAAGGAAAAGGTCCTGCTACACTGACAACAAAGACGTTAACCAAGCCTTTCAAAAGTGATCAGTAACAGCAGATGTTGGTGGCAAATCTCGCGTAATTTCAACAATGATCCATTTTTTTAACAAAACCAGAATTTGCAAAAATTGAGCGTCTTTCAAGGCATCTCAAACTATTTGTTTATAGATGGAATATTTACTGTGGAAAACCTTGACCCCTTATTTTGACTAAGAAATACAGAATGCTAGTCCTTGTAGGATATTTGTCTCCAAACTGTGTGGTAGACCTCACTAGGTTTCTTTTGTTTTGTGGATTTTTTTTTTTTTTCATGTGAAGGGGGATGTTAAGGACAAATGCTACATATGCAGTGATTTTTTTTTTTAACTTTGATACTTAATGTGTTTGTAAAAAATAAAAATGAAGAGGCCTATGCAAATGACAATAAAGCCCTTAATCTACCAAAGTGCTTCAGCAAGTAAAGATCTCATTGGCTTTAATATGATAATTCTAGGATTTAAAGCTAAATATATGCACAAGTGATTTGCAAAATCAAGGCCATGTTAGAGATGCTATCTGAACTGATTTGTTGTTAGCTTGATTTCATTTCTGTGCTAGTCAGTTGGTCGGGGTTTTTTTTGCCATAATGTGTTTTAAGGTTTTTCATTTAAAACTGTGAAATACCTAGTAAAGAAAGGATTACTAGCTATGGAAGAGAAAACATATTATGATTGTGATCACCCTTTGTTTATGACAGGACGAGTTATGGGCAGTCCTTCCTGCACACTTCAGTGGATTTGAGTTTGCTTTCCTACTGAGTCAGCACATATTCTCATCATCCCTGTTTTTCTAGGCAGAGAAATTAAGGCACAGAGTCTGTAAACAACTTATCCATACCCTGTGCAATGACACTAGTGGGCCCGGGAATGCAGTCTGCTGTCTGAATCTGACCTGCACACAACCAGCCCCGCAGCATCTCCTAAGTCTCAGCTGAAATATCCTCGCTAAACCTGGATTATTCAGTGCAAAATCAATTATAATGCTGTTATCTGCAGTCCCAGGAATGGCTGTTGTTCTGCTGGGACTCAAAGATTGAGATGGTTACCTACCAGGGACCAGCTTTGATGATTTGAGAGATTGCCCCAGCTCCAAACAGCTGGATGTGTAGTCCATGAGATCAGAGACCTCACATTCAGAAATGCCCTATGTCATAAGTCTACATTTTTAAGCTCGCTATTATTTTAATCTTTCCTCCCAAATAATTTCCCACATAAAAAGTGTATTGATTAAAAAACATGAACATCTGACAGCATTCTAACATGACTGCAGAAAAAGTCCCCTGATAAAAACTTATATCCTATATGTTAATGATATTGTGCATAGGAATCATTAATGCTGTCCTGTTTAGGGACTGGCACCCATTTGTAAAGTTCTTTACTGGTTAGTGTTTTGCATAATTTTATATGTACAAAATGAAATCTCTGCCCTGTTGAGTCATATTGTAAAGTACCCCAACTGAGTCCCCTTTTCAATTCTAAGACCAAATTCCTGATGGTTTATGCCTCCTCTTTGCGTTTTTGCTTTGAGCTGCTTCATTACCTTCTCAGGAGACAAGAGTTTGTTAGAATTGCTTGTGGCATTTTTGATCTTAACTTGGAGTTTCCTTCTAGATCCACAGACTATTTCTAAGAGGCCAATGAAAAGTAAAGGAAAAAGGAAAGCTTACTGTCTGTAGGCTGAAAGGTTATCATGCAGGAGTCCAGCATAACTGGAACATGTTTAGGAATCTATAAATCAAAAGAAGTTGACATCTGTTTGCCTAAAACCCTGTCCTTGTTCTTGCAGCTTCTTACGGAATGGATTCCTTCAGCTCTTTCAATTGAATGTGAACTGCACACAAAAAATTTGCAGTCTGTTGGTGCTTTTACTTACTCAGAGGAACCTTTCCTAGTAAAAGTTTACATCATTCTAAAAGTACTCTGTGTTTCCAATCCCAGGCTGCAGGTTGGCCCCAGGATGCTCAAAACTTGACTAAGGTCTGTTCCAAACTTCAAAAGAAGCTTTCTAGGAAATCTGCACAGATTTGCTGAAAGATGCTCCTGTGTCCATGTTACTATTTTGACTTTCACCTTTTTGTGATGAAAGTTGAATTCAAACAACCTTGCTGATCCGGAGTTCATTAGGTACGGTTTGCTGGTTTGCCCTCTCTGTGACCAAATGGGATACTATTTTTGGTACTAGGTGTCTTTAAACCTCACCAGCTGTTCATACGGCACAGCAGAATGAGTCCTCTGTTTGTAGCCTTCCCATTCCCCTCACCCCAGTGCATGCTGCACAGCAACAATACTATTCTTTTTACTTCTTGTAAGAAATCAAGATTGTAAAGGGGAACTTAAAACTGCAAGGGAAAAGCAAACTGGAGGTTTGAATGAGGCACAGCAAGGATTTTTAAGTCTGCTCCTCTTAGGGCTGCGTTTTGGCACTCTGACTCTTGGCCAGCATATGTCCCTGTTCAGCAGAAGGAATCATTCAAGCAATCTGTGCTAAGACTTGTCAAAGTCTAAATTAAAATGCAGCTATCTTATCCTGTTTTTATCCTAGGCTTTTACAGCATGTTTCCTGCTAGTAAACTAGAGAAGAGGGGGGAAAAAAAAAAAACCAAACACCAAGAAAAAAAGGCATTTATTTTGCTGATAATTGAGATTATTGACATGTATTTGACTTCTTTTACATCTTTTCATCTACGAAATGAGCATTTTATATCATTTGTGTCTCAAGAGAAAAAGAAGCTGGTGATGACTTCCACAAAAGGGGAGTCCCTCTAGCATAATTGTCTTTTGAGACAATGTAAGTGTACTTCTCTTTTTAATTAGTTGCATTTATGATCACGGTTTGTTGTGTGTCTCCCAATCCACAGAATCTCCACAGAATGGTATCAGACTTTTGTCCCATGGCTCCTAGCTGCATTGCATTTTATTACAGTCACCTTCATTATAAGAAAACCTCTTAAATATGCTCAAAATGCTTTGAAGTTGAGAACAGTGCTGTAATGAGTCAAAATGTATATATGGTATTTTCCCAAATGGTACAGAAAAGAAAATGTACAAGGTGGTGCAGGCACATATAGTGCTATGTAACTTGAAGAGTTTAGCTATTTCAGGGAGCAGAACCGTTGACTAGCATTCAGATCTCGTAAATTAACCTCCCTGTGCTGCAGCTGACTAGCCGAGTGACCTTAGGGAATACCCTTATTCTTTTTGTACATTTTCCCCTTTGATAAAATAAGAATAATGTGACCGCAGAGAGGCACAGTAGGGCTTAAATAATATTTTTACAAAATCCTTGGAGATTGTCGCAGTTTAACCCCAGCCATCAATGAAGGCCCACACAGCCGCTCGCTCACTCCCCCCTGGTGGGATGGCGGAGAGAATCAGAAGGGTAAAAGTGAGAAAACTCGTGGGTTGAGATAAAGACAGTTTAGTAGGTAAAGCAAAAGCCACACACACAAGCAACGCAAAACAAGGAATTCATTCACTGCTTCCCATGGGCAGGCAGGTGTTCAGCCATCTCCAGGAAAGCAGGGCTCCATCACGCGTAATGGTTACTTGGGAAGACAAACGCCATCACTCTGAACGTTCCCCCTTTCCTTCTTCTTCCCCAGCTTTGTATGCTGAGCATGATGCCATATGGTATGGAATAGCCCTTTGGGCAGCTGGGGTCAGCTGTCCCAGCCGTGTCCCCTCCCAGCTTCTTGTGCAGCCCCAGCCTCCTCGCTGGTGGGGTGGGGTGAGGAGCAGAAAAGGCCTTGACTCTGTGTGAGCGCTGCTCAGCAGGCACTAAAACATCCCTGTGCTATCAACACTGTTCCCAGCACAAACCCAAAACATAGCCCCATACGAGCTACTATGAAGAAAATTAACTCTGTCCCAGCCAAAACCAGCACAAAGATCCTCTAAGGAAGGTCATGTATAAATGTGATTATTTATTATTTCATCATTTTAATCTTTTGAAGTGCATGAGTGCTGCTACTTATTGTCAGCTTGGATGCATACAGATGTACTAAAATTGCAGATACATTTTCCTAAATAGCAAGAACATTGATGTTGTGAATGTGCAATGCCAAGGGAATTGGGCAAAATTTAGGGTTGCATGTGTAGTGATAGCTATCACAGAAGTGTGAGTCTCAAATATTGTCCCTGAGGAGAGATTCACAGGGTCTTCAAAGAGCTTTAGGAATGGATATAGCAAGCTGGTCTGCTTTGTTCACCTGGTTTCTTATGTTTATTCTTTGATCTTTTAGTGTACAAGCACTGATATTTTACTCTTAAATGCACTTTGGATTATATTTTATTTTTTATCTTGAAAAGTAATTATTTGGAAGAAAGCTTGTGTTTTTGTTGGGTTGCAGGGGGGCAGATGAGAGAGGGAAACTGAGTGCTAGGAAATGTTTTCAAGAAATACTTGTGAGGTGTTACAAAGCTGACCATTACAAAAATCCTCATATAGGCTTAGCAAGAAGTGCTCCCTGTTGTTCAGAGGATTGCGACTTTTTAAAAGCACTCTGGCGTCAAAAAGCAATCATAATAGCCAATACTGACAGATGGTATTAAAGACACAGGCAGGGAACCAACATGTTTTTGATACTTTACTCCCATTACAAGCTCTCTCAGTGTATGCCTCATGGGTTAATTACTTGAGCTCTCACAGAAGGAATCCTGGCTTCTGGTGCAGCAGCTTGTCGCAAGACGTGGTAAGAAATCGCACACGATTTTGAGCCTGTAGCCTGTGAATGTGTGTCACCCTGGTAACCGTTTGCACCTGCAAGCATGAGTCATAAGAGCTGAGGAATTGTAGGGTGATTTTTGGTAGTCTTCTGAGCGATGGAAATTCTTCACAGACAAAGCCACATAGAATAGGAAAGAGCTTTATTTTGACGTTCCAGTTGCTCGGTGGGCACGACCAGGGCACCTACTCCAGTTGTCTCTGTCCCGCTGCAGTGCACATGTATACCAGCTAAGGGTCTATCTCCTTTATTTAACTTAAGCTGGTTTAGATGTGATCATTATATCTATACTTGATATACAGGAAAACAAGACAGAATTTGTCAGTAACTACAGCATTCTATTTTTAGGGTTGTCAGACACTTGTTAAAAAAACATAAAGACAGACCTTTTTCGTAGTTTAAGAAAGCCACTTGTCAGAAGTAAAGCACATCTTAAAATTCAGAGTCAGTACAGGGACCATGCTGATAAGCTGGTGTTCTATTCTGCAGATATCTTTCTAATAAGAATGGTATTTGTCTTCTTACAAAACCCATTTGATTTGAGGAGCAGGTGCTTATAAATTGGATAGCTTCAGTCACTTTAGAGGGGAACTGACAATTAACACTAGCTGAGGATCTCTTCTTGAAAGTTTTACCAATGAGATATTGCTGTTTTGTAGCACCTTTCATCCCTGTGTCTCACAGTGATTTGCAAACATTAATTAAGTCTCATAGCACCTCTCTGATGTATGTAAGTGTTGTAGTCTTAGGGATGTGTGAAATATTCATTACAAAATTGGAGGCATTCGAAGTTTACCCCCCTCACAAGCTCAAGGATATTAAGGAAATGCAACGTTATTTGAGATTATCTGCATCAGAGAATTTATATGTCTTTCCCTCTCTTTGCAGATATCACAGCCAAAATGTCTATAATGTTTGTGTATAGCCTTCTTCTTATTGTTTCCAGCTTTCAACAGGAGAGATTGGAGTTCTTTTACATGATTGTTGTATTTTAATTCTTTGTACTTCCTAATTAGCCAAATCTAAATAGCTATCCACTATACAAAAGGAGATCAGGTGAGTGACTCCCTGTCTACTCAAGAAAACTGCAACTTTAGGTGGAACTTATCTGGGCAAAGATTTATTATGAAACTGTAATGGGAGAACAAAGCTGTAAAGCAAGAGAACTTGTTATTGTTTGATTCCACCATAACTATAAAGGAATATTTTCCTCTTCGTACCACTGTGGATGTGTCTATGTTAGTAGTTCAGATGAATATTGGGCTTTTGAAGTGAATCTCCACTCCCCATACTTCAATTCATATCAGAGAGGTCTTGCAGCTCATGAACTGTATTTCTTTGGGATGAAACTGAACTAAAAGATGTACCCTAGCCATGAGTGGGCCATCAGCTCATGGGACCAGATTAGACTTCACTGAGACCTAGCAGCAGCTGTTTCATTTCCCAGATCCGCTCCTCTTGCTCTGCACTAATGGGGACCTACCCCACGAGTCCCAGATACACCCTTCTTTAACAAACTTTGTAAGTTTGAGCTCCCTGATATTTATGAGGATGACCAGAGTTTAAAGAACCAATACAGCACTTGTTTTGGGTCTCCTTCACCCCATGTGGTAGGGAGGGGATCTCAGACTGACTTGAGTGACCCCATTTATTTTCTGCACTATGCTTTTTTGCTAGAGTATGCTTCAGCTTACGTTGTATGTTATGGAGTATGTTTTGTTTACTCTCTGTGCTGTTTAAGCTTTGATTTCTTTTTTGTTTGAGTAAGTAATTAAGTTTAGTTTCCTTAAAACTGGTTTGCATGTTGTTGTGCAGCTCTAAAATAGTTAGTTTGGGTTTGGCTGGTCTAACCTTGCTGTGATTAAGCTGTACATATTTTCCAGACTGTTAATAGTCTCTGATTTGATATACTTATTCAGTATAATTGAGCAAGCAGCAGGAAGGGGAAGCTATGGCTATTGAACAAAAGTTTTTATTGGAATATTAGAACTGTCCACGTGATCCACGGGACTGGGATCTCACAACTATGTAGCAAAGAGGACTACAGTGAAACTAATATACAAGATACTGAATGATTCATTGCTTCCTATGTCTACTATAATCTATATAATTTATCGCAACTTGCTTTGTGAACTTTGTTCACTGTATTAGAGTCACAAAACCCTAAACTTTCCATTTCAGAAAGCAGGTGAAGTGGTGTGTTGAAGTACTTTGAGGACTTTTCTTTAGGAACAGTTGGCTTTCCTAATGAAAATGGTTTAAGAAAAAAGAAGCCATGACCATTCCTATTTTTCAGGTCATTTTGCACTATGTAAGCATTTTAAGCTAGGGAATGTCCCTTTAATATAGAAATCATAGAATAGAATCATAGAATCATTTAGGTTGGAAAAGACCTTTAAGATCAAGTTCAACCATTAACCTGGCACTGCCAAGTCCGCCACTAAACCATATCCCTAAGCACCACATCTACACGTCTTTTAAATGCTTCCACGGATGCCGACTCAACCACTTCCCTGGGCAGCCTGTTCCAATGCTTGACAACCCTTTCAGTGAAGAAATTTTTCCCAATATCCAATCTAAACCTCCCCTGGTGCAACTTAAGGCCATTTCCTCTTGTCCTATGGCTTCTTAGTTGGGAGAAGAGACGGACCCCCACCTCTCGACAACCTCCTTTCAGGTAGTTGTAGAGAGCAATAAGGTCTCCCCTCAGCCTCTGCTTCTCCAGGCTAAACAACCCCAGTTCCCTCAGCCCCTCCTCATCAGACTTGTGCTCTAGACCCTTCACCAGCTTCATTGCCCTTCTTTGGATGCACTCCAGCACCTCAATGTCTTTCTTGTAGTGAGGGGCCCAAAACTGAACACAGTATTTGAGGTGCGGCCTCAGCAGTGCTGAGTACAGGGGGACAATCACTCCCCTAGTCCTGCTGGCCACACTACTTCTGATACAAGCCAGGATGCTGTTGGCCTTCTTGGCCACCTGGGCACACTGCTGGCTCATATTCAGCTGGCTATCGACCAACGCCCCCAGGTCCTTTTCTGTTGGGCAGCTTTCCAGCCACTCTTCCCCAAGCCTGTAGCGTTGCATGGGGTTGTTGTGGCCCACGTGCAGGACCTTGCACTTGGCCTTGTTAAACCTCATACAATTGACCTCGGCCCATTGATCCAGCCTGTCCAGGTCCCTCTGTAGAGCTTTCCTACCCTCCAGCAGATCAACACTCCGGCACAACTTGGTGTCATCTGCAAACTTACTGAGGGTGCACTCGATCCCCTTTTCCAGATCATTGATAAAGATATTAAACAGAACTGGTCCCAACACAGAGCCCTGGGGAACACCACTTGTGACCGGCCGCCAACTGGATTTAACTCCATTCATCACCAGTCTTTGGGCCTGGCCATCCAGCCAGTTCTTTACCCAGCGAAGAGTACACCCTTGCAAGCCATGAACATATGCTATCTTATTCAATTGGTTTGATAAAGCCCTAAAGGTGGGAGGTTGAATTAGCATGCAGAACACTGAAACAAAACTCCAAAAGACCAGAAGAAAGTACACTATTTTTAATAGTCTATCCTACTGCGTAGCTCAGTGTCAAAAGGAACCCCGCCTGCCCACACACACACACATCACAAAGTAAATAGTTTGATGGTTATTTCAATTTGCTTTTGGTTAATGGTTTGTGATAATGAAATTTCATATCATCAGGCAGATTTACCAAAGCTGTGGATGGTGGGGGAGGAAAGGAGGCTCTGTAGCTATGTTGACATATGTGAGTGTGTTACCTTTTAGCCCTTTGTTTGTTTAGATGTCCACTGGATGGAATTTGATGGGTTAGCAGAATTTGGGAGACATTTTTTCTCTTCGTTAATTTAGCAGTAACATTTTCCTGTAATACTAATACTCTGTATTTGCCATGAAAATTCAGTGCTTTCCATAATCATTCAATGGTCTGTAGTGGTAAAAATAAAAAAAAAATATCAGTGTTACCCTTTTCTTCTTATTAATAGAGCGATAGTGGTACCAATCTATTACTCCCCCTAAAGACTACAAACAGCCTGCTGGAAATCAATTGTACATTTCCTTGGTCAGAAAATTATACACTAGCAGAAGGCTTATTTGAACTATGAATGCTCGTGAGCTGCAGTGTCTAGTTCTGGAGATGAGCTCAGAGTGTTATCCACCAGGTACTTTGGGATTCTGGCTTGGGCCCGTCTGTCTCTCTAAGGGACTGTATAATGACGATTGAGTGCCATTTTTCCATCTTGCAACTGTCACGTGATTCTACTGAGAAGGATATATTGGAAATTACATCAGAGTTCATATTATAGGCCTAGGGACATGCTGCAAAAATGTTCTGCTGAGTCACCCTGGTAACCAGCCCAAGTGCAAATCATAGTTCTGCAAAAGAAAATAAAAGGCAGGACAGAAGGGCAGGTGGTTCTCTAACAAGAAGGAAAACCAGACTGTCAAGCCCAGCAGGCTACAGTGGCACCTCGAGTGCAGCTTTGTGTGGGAGAGAAGAAGGAGCAAAATGGGGTGTTTTGCCACTGAATTTTTTGGAAGTGAAATACTTGAAACAAGCTTAGAGCACAGCAACCTTTCAGCTCCCTAGTATATTGAAGAGGCTGTCACCTAAGCAAATATTAGGCAGAGAAGAGCAAATCAAATATATTTTGTAGCTGTTGACTTTAAACAGCAAAAAGATGGAAAATTTGAATTTGTATTCAGGTACACATGGTCGGCATAATGTTGTGTTGTGCCATAATCATTAATTTGAAAAAGAAGAGTGTAGTGTTTGGATCTAATCTAGTTAGGATCAGCTCCCTTTTTAGTTACTACTGTATTTTAAGAAGGCAATTTTTCAACTCTCTGGTAATGTAATTTATCACCTACATTCAAGGCTTTGACAAGATACCGGCTCTTGTGTTATGCATAGTAATTGCTGCTGCCCTCTTTGGATTTACTCTCTGTATTCTTTCTATAGCTGGAGTACTTCTGCTCCCAGATCTGCTTTTCTGGCAAAGATATTATAATGAAACAAAAGTGTCATAATTTCTCATCACAGGCAATATATACAGTCTGTGATTTTCCTTTTTATAAAATGAGGCATGTAGAGATTGGTATAAAGTGTGTTACATCCTCAAAACGAAAAAGGTAAATTTGATGTATTAACTGGCTAGAGGAACGACATGTAACAGGGTAATTCATTAGGGATCAGGTACAAAAAAAGTTGGCAATCAGGTCTCTGATTAAAAGCTACTTACCTACCAGTACCTGCTCGATGCATAATTAAGGCAGATTCTTTACAGACTTTAGTTTATGCTGAATGATCACAAATACTCAGTAGCTGAGCAGTTCGTTCACATGACACTTCATTATAGGCTTCTTTAGCTCTTTCAGGATCTAAAGGATGTAGAAGGCATAGCACTAACATAATTCAGCCACAGTTAGAGTTCTAAGTTCAATTTCTCAACCTGAGAATCTCAGTCTAATAAATTATCCAAATTTCAATATTTACCAATTATAATTTCTAGTTACACTTAACTTTGAGAGGTCTGAAAATTAAAACACAGCTCGGTTTTGATACATTTGTAACCTAAAAGCAATCAGCTAGAGTAAATGTAGGATATCAGCTATCCTTTTGGCTCTAGGATTTCCCATTACAATACTTTCAGGGCAGCTTTATCTCATTGCCACCCAGGCAAGTTCCACGTTGCAGAAATTTCATTGGAAAGCAATACTCATGCAAAATATTACATACAAGGAGTTGTATACAGGGAAATTCTTCATGTGAATATTTCTATTAATTGTAAAAACCCTGAGAAATCCTGTGTGGATCTTACAATACATCTTTTAGAAGTGAACACAGAGTTCTTCTGGATCCTATGGATGATGGATAATTAAAATTCTTTTGGATTCTTACTCTCTCAGATGCTCACACAGAGAGAATTTACGACCTCTCTGCTTATTGCTGAAAGTGAAGTTCTTATGTTAGTACAACAGAGATCCAGAAATAATCGCAGTCTCATAATGAATATGAACATCCAGCTGGGATTTAAATCCCAGCAACGGAGCGCAAAGGGTAATGCATTAAAGCTGAATTCTCATTAATGAGTTAAACCTCCACATCGTGGTAGGTACAAAATGTCCATGCTAGTTGGAAATTAAAGGAGCAAGAGAAGAAGGAAATAAGCAAAGCTTCTGAGAATGTGGCCTGGAAAATTATAAATGTGTTTGTTCAGGAAGATATTTTTAATGAAGTGCCTAATACCTTAGTCATACCAAATCATTTTCCTGCAGGTTAGAAAATCAAGGTTAGAACTACTCTAATCTTATCTCCTCCTCTTGAATTTGATAGCATAGATATATATGTTGGCCTGAAGACAGTTCTGTTCCATAGCACCTTTTAGTCTTCTGACATTTATCAGCTCTGTGCTGCAACAGAAACAAAATTTCACACAGGTTTTGCATAACAGAATTTTGTCTAAACAAGTGTTTAGTTTGAATTTCTTCTACCAGATGAGTCTACAGAGCTGTGGCCACAAATATCTTCCTAATTAAGATGTTGTAAAAATGGATATATTTCCATGAAATAGGTGTATGTGCATATGCCAACCCACACTGTATATTGTGAATGCGGAAGGTTTTGAAGACCACATTCTTTATCAGTGCATTTGCTTCATCTATCTGTGTTGTCAGCTAGGACCGCTGACTTCTGTGAACTTGGTTCAAAGTAATTGCTCTCTTGATCACTACAGCCATTCCTCATCATCTCACAAGACAGTCAAAACTGACAGCTTGGCCATCTAAAGGAAGAAGAAGCAAAAAAGAAAAGTGGTAGGCTCTGGGAAGTATGTCCTGTATGCAGATGAGTTCAGGAAATATGTAGTTCCACAGGTAGAAAGAAAGTATTTGGTCCTCGGAGCATATTAAACACATTTGAGATTTCACAGGTAGAAAGAACATTCAATCCAAATAAGTAGTTTTAGGAAAACTTTATATTTAATACAATTCTGCCCTAGTAAGATTAGTTTTCTGGTTTTTTTGAAGCAACAACCCCCCCCCACTAATAACAGGACATTGACAAAACTGCTACTATTTCATCTCTTGGTACCTATGAATTTCATTGAGGATGTACATTTTAACCAGCCCTTCCTCTTGCACGCTTGTTGCATTTGATTTTTCAATTTCCTTCTGCAACCTCGATTTCTGCAGAGTCAAACTCATCTGGAGTTGACACGAAGACATTTGACTCCTAAGATCTTCTATTCAGCACCTTCTAACCCTAGATCAAGTATCAGTTTAAATTAATGATATTTAAAATACTAAAGCCACAAGCTGAGGGAGGAAATGACCTTGTGGAGGTTCTTACATTAATTTTCCTGTAATCTTCGACAGTAACCATGAATGCAAATGATCTCCTAGCATATAGAGAGAATATGGATGTAATTTTGGAAGTCAGTAGCTACTAATCCAAATGAGGATGGTTTATTATCTTGATATCTCCACTGGGAAAAAGAAGGAATCCACACAGCTGTGCTTGAAATAGCAGATCTAGAAACACAGGTGAGAGTTGATACCTATGCATTGATCACAATGTATAGTCTAGTGCTGGTCTGTTTTGACATGTGGCTAGTAGTGGCTTTTAGGAACAAGTGGAAAAAACCTAACCTCATATGTATCTCAACTCTCATGATGTTAATTAGTGTGTAGTTCATCTACTACATGCAACTCTTCAAAGTGGGAAGCCTTTCCTCAAAACCTCTTCTGATGCAGAGGGCAGTGTTGTCCATAGACATGGTGCAAGCAAAATACTAATAAAACTCAACCCTTTTAATCTTTGAAGACCTCTGTCATAAAGCTCTTTAATAAGCTAAAAAGATTCTGTTATCAGGTCGCCTTTCTACACAGTAAGACAGTGGAGTTTTTAAGGATTAATGCTAACGTAAAATAAAACAAAACTTGTATCAGTGTTAATTTCCTTATGGCTAGGACTATGAAGTAGCATTTGGATTCCCATTTCCATCCTACAGGAAGGAAGGTGAGTAATTCAGATGGAGGTACTTTTTTGTTCAATGAATAATCAATTAGTGATCCATAAACCAGGTTATGACCACTTGTACCGTCGTCTTTCACGTGTAGTGCCAAACGAAGAAACTGACATGTAACTGAGGCTTGTAGAGCACACTTTGCAAAAGTAGTCTTGGATTAATAATGGTGGCACCGTTATTTTCACCATCTTGTACAATTACTGTTGAAGTTATAATTGATGTTGCATGGTGTTATTGAAAACTGTTGATAACTAATATTTAAAATACTATGTACTTAATATATTGCACCTCATTCTAGTGTATCAGAAAAAATTTAGGAAGAGGAAGAGAGTATCATCTTCATTTAAGAAGGAACTTAAATTGGATGCCTGTTTGGTTGTATAGCTAAGAATAGTACTGGGCTTTACAACTATATCTAGTGTCGTCTTTGGTAGATCACATCACAGGGGAAAGAAGTCGATATATTTTGATGGGGAACTTGTACCTCTGAACAAGATTTTGATTGTAGGTAAGGTGGCACAAAATTAGTTAAATGGAGTTGCTCTGGATTTCATCAGAGTGAATGAGATAAAATCCGGCTGGAGCCTGACAAATGTCCCAGAACTGCTTGCTTCCTATTAGACGTGATACTGTTTTCACTATGTTTTTGATGAATGTATTCTATGGTAAACTTCCTCTTTCAGAAACAGCTTTTTTGAGCTCTCCTTTATGAAGTGCAAAGGCATTCTCCCTGCCTTGTTATCTAGGTCCCATTCACAGTGCATAAAATTATGACATTTTATTTTTTATGTAAATGTATTGTAGGGAAGTAAAGCAAATAAAAAGTAATGAGAAGATGAGCCTTGATGGTACTGTAGAAGGAATGCAGTATTTTAGTGAAACAAGTGACAGCCAATAACACTGCCCTGTTTTATCTTTTTGAACACATTTTCCATTTCATTCTAGTGCTCTGCATTAATTCACGTAATATGCCTGTTGATAACAGGTTTATTTAAAACTCATTAAAAGTTATAGAAAAATGAGATTTGCATACAAAAAGATGTCTTTGGAACTTTCTGCCTTTTCCCCCTTCCTCCTTTTTCCATGCCTCAATGTATACAGCAAAAGGCTAATATGGCAGACGTCAATCAAACTTCTGTTGGCATTACTTGTCAGTATTTCTCAAAAACCTTCACATAAAGGAAGCAGGAATAGGATACAGGCCTGCCAAACTCATGAAGGCTGTGAGCCTAAGGCAGTCCTAGCTGCCATTATTGGGAATTGGGAACCACTTAAAAGCGCTCCAACACGGAAGAGAGGCCTCGTGGTCCAGTGATTCTTATTTCTGAGCATTTGAGACCTTGGCGTTTGTTGGAGGTGCCAAGCTGAGAGCCCTGGAGGGAGCGACTGTCAGCTGGTGTGCAGAGCAGCACCTGCTCTGCTCCTCTGCCATTGCTCGCCCGAGTTCCCAAATGCCCTTGTGCATTTGTGGATCCCCTCCAGCAGCAGAAAAGTAACTCTTTTTCTCCTCCTCATTTAGTTCTTGGCTGTATTCCTAATTCTGCCCATGAGGAGGCATATGAGTAGGAATTGTTAAAAATTGGGGATGTGGATACCTGCCCATTTGAAAGCGGGGGCAAAAAGCATGTATAAACATCAAGTATTTTAGTTATGCCTAAGTATCTAATAGGGTTTTCCTTGTAGCTGCCCTACAGTAAATCTTCCATTATTCATCGTGTTATTTACACTCCAGTATACGTATTTATGCTAAGCAGATATCACTCTAACCTCTGTAACTCTGAATGCACTGTAACCTCTTTAACCTGTTTGCCTTATCCTATCTATCACATTTATTGATGGTTATCCTGTGACGCAATATGAAGTAATGATTGCCACAGGAGCTGCTGTAGCTGTGAACAAGCAACCATGTAGCTGTCACTAAACGATGCAAGGGCAGAGGGAAAGCACAGGCAGCTCTGTGAGGGACGAGAGTCATGCTGTCCCTGCAGTGGAGACATCAGCTTTCTAGCTACACCTTTCCAGCTACACCATGCTTTTGGGCTAATCTTTGCAGCATGCTTTCTGGAGGTCAGAGCATTAGATGCTGTCAGCTGTCTGCAAGTAATAAATATGTTTTGCTTTTGGAATTACTAGATAGAAAGTTGTTAGCTCTCTACTGGCGGCAGAGGTGTTTTGAGTACATTGTCTGCAGCCTAATCGGCACAGCACTCTGGGACCTTTCAGTAGGTCAGCTGTAAAAAGTCAGGCTTATTAAGGAGCACGGAGAAGTACATTTCTCTCACACTTGGAATCCAGCTATTGACATCAGTGTTTCATTGAATCATGAAGCAAGCTGACCCAGGCTGTTGGCATTTAACTAGGTAAACATCTTTCATGGGCTGAAGGAGGAGGTCAGTGTGAGGCAGTCATGTGTTGTGAATGTTCCCTCCTCTTCCTGGGAAACCATTTTCTGTATTACCTGTGGAATTCTCTTCCCTTTCTTCTCCACTCCCATAATTTGGGGTGATCACAGCTCCCTCAGTGCCCCTACCTCTACCGTTTGTCATTAGAGGCAGAGCGGGGGCTTTGCTGCGATAGCATAGGCTGGAAGTACAGACGGGGAGTCCACTTCCTAAATCCATCTGTGCCATCTCCTTGACTTGCTGCCAGAAAGAAATAATTCCTCACCATTTTGAAAGAGGGGGCCCCCTTTGTCACTTCATTTTCCTCAGTAGCCCGCTGATCTCAATGAAGAAATAAAGCAATCCTCAGCTCTTTGCTCCCCTCTAGCAGTCCATAGCAGCCAGAGTGAAGGAGGAAAATGTTTTAGGAGAGAACAAAGCTGGGAAGGATACGAATGAGTTGGGGGGGTGTGGAAAAAAGACAGAAATTTTTTTCTGTTAGTAGTGAGTCAACCCATGCAAGGGTTTCAAGGCAATTCTTTAACACATGACTGCTCTACTTGATATGTTGCAGTTTTTATCAGGATTTCCCCACTTTTGTATTTTTTTAACAATTTAGGTACAACCAGTTGTAACAGCTACTTCTTTTCATTGTTTGGCTTGCAATGGAGAAACTGTCAAATTAAAATAAATTCTTGGTTGTTGATTTTTTTAAAAATTATTTTTAGGAAAAAAGTTCTCTTTCAGAAGTATAATAAAAAAGGCAAACTAGTAGTGGGGGAAAAAAAATTAAAATAAAGGTATTACACAGGTAGGACTGAAACAACGACTGCAGTACAAGTATCAGTCCTAGAAAGTAGGGGTAGTGAACCAAAGTTAATGAAAGGTCAAGACCAGTGGTATTTTATAGAACTCCTTCAAGTGTGATAGTACTTAAGAACAAACACTGAACCTCTAAGGGAAGGACTAGGATAGCTTGATAAATTAAAGTATATTCTTGGATAAAAGAAGTTAGCTGAAGAACTGGGTGGATCTCAGTCAGCCAGTTGTTCCTATGCCATTGCTTTGGTATATTTCCATACTACTCGTGGCTTTATAATGTGTTAGGAGGTAACAATGGTTATTTATCTTTTGTTGTGCAAGCTGACTGCCATTTTATTGCATGAAGCTGTTTTAATTATCTGCCCAGAAGAATAAAAGATAAATTAAAAATCATAAGGGAGTAGCAGATACTTTTGAAATTAGGTTGCTTTCAGTTCCACAATCTCTGACCACTGTCTGTCTTGTGAAATGAAGCAGTTGGGTAGATGCTAATGTAAAAGTGAGGGAATGGAAGAGAGTGATATCATACATACCTATAAAATTATTGAAGATTCTGAATTACTTTTTCAATGGAATTTTCTCATGTTAATAGCATGTTTCGACTCTTGAGCTCAACACTGTGCAATAAGTCTTACAATCACCAGCATTTTAAAATTAATATATTAAACTTAGAAGATGTGTATGATCTTTTTAATACAACATAAGATAGCTCTTCTTTTCGATACTGTTCACTAGTGAATGTCTTTCTTATGTTAAGTTATGCATTTTGCTTTCAGCTCTGAGGAACCCCATTATAAGTGAATTAATACATAGTATAGCTGCCATTCATATCTTCTACTGTACTTCACATTTTTCCTTTCTGATAATTTAGGTTGTATGGCTTGAGGGAAATTACTCTACAGGTGCATATACAGAGATTGGCTAGGCAAAGAGCCCAAGAGCCCTTTGAAGTAAAAGGAAGGAATAGAGACAATATGTCAAGGACTGACTGTACAAGGTGGCTGAGGAAAGAAACTAAAGGAAGACGGGGCTGCTGAGGTTTGGTAAGAAGCCCAGGAGCCAGCCTTGGGAACCAGTGATAATATAGGAGATGAGTTGGAGTGAGTCAAAGTGATGATGATGTGGAGACTGAGAGAAATGCTTCAAAGAACTTCTGTCCTAGGACATAGATGAAATTGGTTTCCTTTTTCCAAAGAAATATGCAAGGCTGAGATGGTTGGGTCTGGGATATTCATCCCAGAAGAATTGTAGTCTTGACGTCTGTTCTTCAGAAGGAAAAGATGGCAAGGCACCAGGAAGTAATGCCATCACAGAAAATTTACCGGAAGACATAGCTTATCAGGCTCATTCTGTGAATGACCATGCACACACAGAAAATATTCACTAAATAACCCAAACCTGCCAGTCCTAGAATCAGTGTTTCTTGCAATTCTTCAGAGAAATTAGGTGGCTTGTACACATGCCTCAGGCAGCCCCGCAAAGCCATAAGTGCTGGGTAGCGATGATGTATTTTTTATGAGCGTTAAAAAATTCATAGATAGCAGCTGAGCTAGCCGGAGACAGAAAACTGCTTTCAACTAGAAAACCTGCTAGATAGGCAGGTTAAAAGCCCAGGCCACCATATTGTGTCAGCATGTGTGCCATTCACACATGCTAGCGTCATCACATGCATGCAGGTGGCTTCAACCAAGCTTCTAATTTGCTGACGGACCTTTCTGTCTGATGTTAGAGTCCTTCAGCTGTTTTCTGTGTTGAATTGATTTATAACTTCTTGACGTCAAGCCTAGCAGTATGTGTTCTTTATGGGCTTTCAGTGGATGTGCCAGCAAATTTGCTAACCACATTTGCGTTGAACTTTTCGTTCTTAGCTTAGTGCTAT
The DNA here is from genome assembly GCF_035582795.1 of Mycteria americana. NCBI lineage: Eukaryota > Metazoa > Chordata > Aves > Ciconiiformes > Ciconiidae > Mycteria > Mycteria americana. Next base: position 29,600,261 of record NC_134370.1, read on the forward strand.
CGTGTGGAGGAAGCGAAATCTAGATGCTGGGATATGGCAAGAAATGTTTTTTTTCACTTCGATTTTAAGCAAGGTAAATATTTTGGTTTTAAACAGACTACTCAGGATTTTTGCCTTTTGTACATGTCATTCACCATAAAAGTTTTCATTGCTTTGAAAGTAATTCAGTTTTTGAGCTTGAAAATGCACACAATTTTGGTGTGGGTTTTCATGTCATTGTACTATCTTGCTAAAAAACATTTTAACTCAAGTGCTTATTCTAAATAGGAAGTGATTTTTCTGAGCATCAGTTTCTGATGGGTGATTATATTGTTGTTGGTTAATTGGATAACGTTAGAAGGAATCTGGAACAGAAATGGATCTCAATGATGCAGGTATTTTAGAAAGAAAACACAGATGTAAACCTAGTTCCCTGCTGTGGCATAGATTCAAATAGCTGGTTTTGTCTGTTCTTTGGCAGTACAAATAAGGAAGAATTCAGGAAGCAGCACCTGTGCATTTAAGGGCATTAATTCCTTTTGGTATGATGATACATAAATAAATCAATGTCGGCTACTGATTAACATTTTTATTCTTCTCTTGCCATGCTCTGACGAAGATGTAGCTCCCTAGATGCTAGTGGCAGTTTTTTGGGGACTTGCCTTGGGTTTTTTTTTTAAGTGAATTTAAAAAAAAAATTAGAACTCTGTCAAAAAGCCTAATTTTATAGATTGGTGGATAAGAGATGAAGTATTTTTGTTACCTTTTTCTGTAAAAGGTAAGAAACGGGGCTTTGCTAAGACCAAGCCATTTCTCAGTGTCACACAGTATCAAGGAACTGAAATGTGCTCTCTAATTTAGTTCTATGGGTTAAAACAACTTTCTGTCATGGGGCACCAGCCAGTCCTTTCCTACATCCTTGTTTACCTAAAAACCTTTCTGTATACCTGTGTACCTATATTCAGGGACATTCCTGAATGATGTCTAAGGAGACTAATGGTATTTACATAAGCAAAGAGCTGTACTGATAATATTGCCCTGCATTATGAGGTTAAAGTGCTTCTAAATTAAACCATGCAAGGAGAGTTTAAAATTCTCTTTTGCCATGATTTTAATTAATTGGGTTGCTCTCAATGTTGTGATATTGTCTCCAGAATAAATGGTATTAAGCCAGCGTAAATAAAATAATTATTGAGAGGGGTTTGTAATTGAATAGACAATTCATGTATGATTAAACTCCAACTTTCTGCTACATTTATTTGTTAGACATTAGTTTTAAACTGATTTTTTACAAATTTATTTTTGCTTTATTTACATGACCTAATCTATCATTTGTGTATAGAGAGTCAAACATTTAGGGATGTATTTGAAAAACTGTAAAAATGGTGTATAAGTAACTTTAGTCTTTGTGTTTCTGAATTCCAAGTGAAATGCATCTTTAAATAAGCAAGTAGTAGGAGAGGGAAGCTGCTTCCAGAAATTTCAGCACAGAAACATGCAAGTCTGACCAAACAGCAGCTGGTTTGAATGGTTTTAGTGTTTAGAATAACCAATGTCTTCTGAAATAAAAGCAAAAGTATCAATTTTTGCATCGATAGTAATTATGATAATCCACCATTTAACATTTTTTTAAAAACCTAAAATTGTAGCCTGGCTTTATCGTATCACAACAGAAAGTTGGACTGTCCCTATGATTGACTGAAAAACTATTAGTGGATAGCCCCATGGCAAATGAATTGTCCCCTACTTTAAAACCAGGTATTCTTCAGGGGAGTAGTTTCTAGTTACTTTTTTGAATACAAATCGCAAAAAAAAGCTACAAGCTACAGATACTTAGCTTTCAAAGCATGTCTTCAGTGTTCAAGAAAGCCACTGGAATAGCAACTGTATAGGCTTTGTTGCAAAACCTGATTTAAAACAGGAACCAACCTTTCAAGTTCTTCCTCTTTGTTCTGCCTTTGTTCTTTGCAAATAAAGTTGAAAGAAAGGCTCAAAGATGAGAATAGCTGTTTCTCATTCCTATGCAATTATTGGCCTTTCTGCCACCTGCAAACACATTGGCCAGTTGCAGGTACAAATAGGTGCAGTATGCAGGTATGTAGGTATGTGTGTAACTGACCCAACAAACAACTTCATTAAACTCCTGGTCACCAGGTTTCCATTAGTCACTGTCATCTCTATTTGTACTACTTCCTGGAAGAAAATCTTGCTTGAAAACAGAAGTACTTCCAGCTCAAAAGCACACTCCTTGGAGATGTTTTACTCAGAGACAGACATAAGGTTATTATGGAAAACCTAGGAAGTTGCAGCAGAGCAAACGTTAAGCCCATGGTGCAGAATGGTAAGATACAACAAATTATATATATATATATATATGTCTTTTAAAGTCTGTTTCTGATGTATCTCTGGTATCTGCAAAGCTGCTATTGCAATTACACGTCTTAAGAATGCATAATTTAAGAACAGTACTCTATTGGAGACAGCGTTGTATCTATGCTGATTTGGTTTGGTTTCTTCACTAAGGGCAATTCACTGATGTGGACCCATCTTTTAAGTTTAGCTATCAATGAATGGCTCAAAAGCCCCTGCTGTAGAGTAAGGGGAATCTTGTACTTGCAACATGAGTTTCATTTAAAAGAGTAGGAGGCTTTCTTGGAGATTACCTTCTTTTTCCATAATTTCTGCCTTGCTCTATGTTAACGTTCCTGTGGCTGAGTTGTTTATTGAGAGAAAGGGCACACACATCACACATGCCGGTTTATGGGGCAGCTGCCATGTTCTCTGTCTGTTTCTCTTTGAATTTCCATAGTGTTTAGTGTGTGTAAACTGACAGCAAATGCTATTTCTGGAAGAAATCATAGTCAAATTGTGTAATACTTTGATGTATAGTGCTCTTTAAAAAGAATGTGTGAACTTTAGCTTCAAAACAAGAAAGAAATGCAAATGCTTAACCCTTCCACCCATGTGCACATGCAGATAGATGTATGCTGTATTTCTTATGAAGGTGGAGAGATGGTTTTTGAAAGAAAAGAAGAAGGAGAGGTCATTTAAAAAATCAAGGAGAGGAATAAATATCTTCATCAACTTTATTCCCCAGAATGTTACTTTGATTCACTTCTCTGTAGTGATGGTGTTCATGCCACTGCACATCTACTGCTAGTGCTGTTCTGATCAGTCTTATTGTGTGTTAATTTTTCTTAAAGATTTCTTTCTGGGTGTATAAATGGACATCTTTCAAAGCCCGAAAAAGTTAGTCAGTATTTTGTCAATGGGTTAAATGAGAATGCTTCGGACAGTGAAGGGAAGATTATCCAGAAGAGCTACAGATGTCACTGTAAGAGACCCTCTATTTATTTGTATTTATTTGTATCTTTGCATGTGTTAGTGTGTGTGTATTTATATATACTTTAGAGAAGGGCAACTAGCATATATCAATGTATCAACACATATCAGTGTATATTTCGTAGAAATACATAAGTTTTTACTACAGGAGGGGAGCTCCTCGTGAGTTTCACAGTATGTGCTAACCAGTTTATTAGTCACAGAACTTACACCTCCAGCAGTTTAAGCAGGTATGGGGTCAAAGATTTTCCCGTAGGATTCACAATCTTTCTCTCCTGACAATTTGCTTATAAATACTGGCATTCTGATGTAATCAGCCCATTAAAAAAACCAAAGAGTAAGGGATTCAGATATACTTTTATATCCCTGGGACTTACAAGTGCTTTTTACTGAAAAGATTCAGGAGTGTCCAAAGGAATTGATTCAACCTAAGACAAGGAGACCACCCATTCTTCTCTCAGTCTGATGGATAAGTTTTCCTAAGGGGCCTCTGGGAGCTCCTCTAGATCCCCCTCCAGCATATCAATTACATTAAGTAACTGATCTTGCTTAATGTAATGGTATCAGTGCTTTTTCATGTGATCTGGCACGATGAAGTTCACAGCTGCTAAGGATATATCTTGCAAGATCAGGCCTTCTACTAGTGCTAGATGAGCCATGGAAATCAGGAAAAATTAATTTGCTACTTAGGCTAGTTCTACCTGCAATGGAGTGGAGGCAGTCTCTAATTTTTACAGGACTAGGAAGCACAGTTGTGCCTAATACTTGTCTCAGAAGTCCCATTTATGAGTAATTCCTTTTTTCTGATTAGGCAGTCTGGCACGTACAAGCACTTTGTGTCTATCCACCCACACTTTGTCCTTTCCGTCTTCATCTGAAATACTCCACTCTGGGGCTCAGTAATACAAAATTGATGAATATATAATATGCTACAAGTGGGAAAATATACTGCTGAGTAAATGAGTTGGTTGCTGCTGCTTTCCAGATGCCTGAGCTTTAGCTAGAACAACTCATAAAACCAGAGATTTTCAGTATTGTTTTAACATTTCCCAGCTCTGTATGTTAAACTATATGTACTCCCATTCAAGATAAAGTATTGGTGTGGTAAAATAGTTTTAGTCCATTGAAGGAGAAAAATGGGAAAGCTATTACTGGTATATTATTAAAAATAAAACACACACCTGGCTTTTCCTGTAACTGTTCAGTTTTCACCATGTACACAGTAGTCCTAATCATAAAATATATTTGTACATTTTTGAAGGTTTAAAATATACTTTTTCTTTTCCTGGCAATTACAAAAGATTGAAAGATCCCATGGCATTAGATAGATTTATCTGGGATTATATAAACTGAGATTTATATAATCTCAGTTACATTTTATAAACTGAGATTTATCTCTGCCTAAGGCGCGTGCCACTTGCCTTTAGGCAGGATGCAATGACCTAGAGTATCAAGCAGGAAAAATATGGCTGTTATTGTTAATAGTGGTTACTACAGTACGGTTATACTACCTAGTGTGGGTGTACAAAGTTATCTTTTGCTATCATCAGTGACATTAAAAACACATTTGCTACCCTAGGATCTTTATTCAGTCATTTTCCTGGTGCTGTAGGTACAGAAGGTTGTGTTTTTACTGCACAAGAAGAAGGAGGTCCTTGTCGTTCAGTTCAGGATAGGTTTTGCTATGTCTTAGGTTCACGTGGTGAAAACCAAGGCCCTTTTTGAGCTCAGTATTTTAACTGGAGTCTCTAGTGTGATTAGAAATGGAAACAGGAGGTAGAAGGGAGGTCAGGGCTCTGAGGTGACTAAGGGAGGCATGTTTTGGTGCAATGAAAAAAGTGAAAAACACAGAATCATATAGGTTGGAAAAGACCTTTAAGATCATCAAGTCCAACTGTAAACCTAACACTGCCAAGACCACCACTACACCATGTCCCTAAGCACCTCATCCAAACATCTTTTAAATACCTCCAGGGATGGCGACTCAACCACTTCCCTGGGCAGCCTGTGCCAATGCTTGATAACCCTTTCAGTGAAGAAAAATTTCCTAATATCCAGTCTAAACCTCCCCTGGCACAACTTGAGGCCATTTCCTCTTGTCCTATCACTTGTTACTGGGAGAAGAGACCGACCCCCACCTCTCGACAACCTCCTTTCAGGTAGTTGTAGAGAGCAATAAGGTCTCCCCTCAGCCTCCTTTTCTCCAGGCTAAACAATCCCAGCTCCCTCAGCCGCTCCTCATAAGACTTCTGCTCCAGACCCTTCACCAGCTTCGTTGCCCTTCTCTGGACACACTCCAGCACCTCAATGTCCCTCTTGTAGTGGGGAGCCCAAAGCTGAACACAGTATTCGAGGTGCGGCCTCACCAGTGCCGAGTACAGGGGCACGATCACTTCCCTAGTCCTGCTGGCCATGCTATTTTTGATACAAGCCAGGATGCCATTGGCTTTCTTGGCCACCTGGGCACACTGCTGGCTCATATTCAGGCAGCTGTCAACCAACACCCCCAGGTCCTTCTCTGCCAGGCAGCTTTCCAGCCACTCTTCCCCAAGCCTGTAGCATTGCATGGGGTTGCTGTGGCCCAAGTGCAGGAAATAAGACAGTTCCAAGACTAAGTAAGAAAGAGACGAGTGTTAAGGAAGTCAGTGAGGAACAGGTTACTTCAATCAAAATTGAAAACGGGCCTGAATGAGAGAAGATGTCAGAGAAAGATATGAGATAATTGATAACCTGGGTGATATAGAGCATCCTGCATTTGCATTATTGAAAACAGCTGCCCAAATTACTCTGGAGAGTTCCTGACCTCCCATCTCCTTCCTCTCCCTACTCATTATCTTTTCTCAAGTAACGCTGCTTGCTTAGCTGTTTTATTAGACCTCTTTCTTTCAGAATATTCCAGCATTCCCTAACTTCATTAGTGCCTTTTTAAAGAAGAAAGCTCTTATGCAAATACCCCACAGCACCTGGACCAGTTGTCCTAAGGCACTGTGAAGACCCAGTAAAAAAAGCTTGATTTCTTGTTTGTAGAATACTTCTTCCTGGACTATAAAGGAGGTCAAAGGAAATTCTCCACGGGAGGTTAAAATTCTGCTGTCAGTTTACCTGTACAGTCCTGGTGATTACAGCTGCTTTTCACATGGTGCTCTGAAAGGAAAATTTGTCCCTGTATTCTGAGGCTGAGAAAAGAGTAGAATTAAGACTTTGCCTAATTAGTGCTACCTTTTAAAGGTCTATTTTAAGCTGTCTTCCTTCAGCCTGAACCATTTGATAGTTTCCAAAAATGTAATTTAATCATATGTGATTGCTTGCTGTAATCTGCAGTTAACTTAGGTGCAAGGGAATTGACAGTATTTGCCAGGTGCTGCATAATTTACCAGGAGCTGCTTGTGCCACATATATGTAAAGTGTGTTGGCTGTTTAAATTTATTGGCCAGAATATTTTAAGCTTATGATTGACTAATATTTATTGCTTCCTTTCATTTCTGTCCCCAGGATGACTCAGATATGAAATACCATGTAATTATATTCTCTATACTACCAAACTATCCCTTGCAATTATGCCACATTGTAGTTGTTATTTCAAAAGGTTCAAAACTACCTATCTAGAAAGTTATTTTGGGGATGCAATTGGTTGCTAGGATGAAGCTAAATTTTCAAGTAATTCTAGACATGATATTGAATAAAAAGCTTAAATGAACTTATTGAAAAAATAATTCTGATCTCGAAAGATCTCCGAAATCCTTTTCCGTCAAAAAGGGTAGAAGTAGCTATAGAAAATATCTTATTCTGTTAGGACTAGCATTTTTGTCCTATTTGGGAGTCAGTTCTTGCATCAGTTGCATAATTAAAGATAGCAAGAGAATGGAAAAATTGGCCAGCTCCCTGCAGGAAAAGTTTTGGACTGTTTGGAGTGCCTTTCTGAGATCCAGATTTGTACCCTAATCCTACTCTCAAGCCTTCTTGCATTATAAATTTCTGAATACTGGCAAGTCTCAGGAGACTTTCACATGGTCTTTTTTCCTCATTTTTTCTACAGTTTCATGAAGGTAAAACTTAGATGCAAGTAAGCCTCAGCTTAGGTCTTGGTTCAGGAATGACAATTGTTACAAGTTTTCATACCTCATGATCTGGCAGAAAGGTTTCTACCGTCTGACATCTCTCTTCTCTATCAAACTTGGAAATTTGCATGGTCATTAGTACCTGAAATTCCCTGGAAAATTATTGTGAAAATAAATTGGGCAGGCAAATATTTTAACTGGAATACCTGCCTAATCTAAACATCAGCAGCAACTCTGAAATTTGAAAAGGTCATATGTAGTCTGTGGTGACCAGGAGGTTATCAGAAACTATGGCTTTAGACCACCATTTAGTTGGATGATATCACAATAAACCCAGGAACAAATGGTAAAACGACTCTTGCCTCATGATTTTGTCAGTCAGACACACAAGATTATGCAACTTTCATTTCCCGAGTACAAAGCAGCAAGTGTATGCCAACAGCATAACACCGTGGGGATCTGCAGTCAGTTCTGCATGTCTCATATTACATGTTATTTACATTGAAACCAAGAAGCAAATTGCTCAGTTTCATGCTTCTAAATCCATTTACAGCCTTTTTTTTTGTTCATAAAACTGGTGAATACAGTCTTTCATAGAAAAGACTGTGCAGATCTTAAATTTCCCAAGGAATAATGCATTCTCATAAAACTGTTGCAGACTCCAAAAAGCGAAAGATAAGGGGAAAACAGCACGAACTCAACAGACTTGACAGTTCGTCACTGTGTGAACCAATTGCAATTGATGTAACCATATCAGAGACTTGCAGGTGTTTAGATTTTAAGATGACATTTGAGACTGTGAAAGTAGTATTTGCAGCAACAGCCTTGATAAATATAATCCTGTCTGAAGCTCTGTGTGCCCCCCGTGCAACTGGTACTTTAGAAAAGGAGAAAAAGTTCATTTATCATCACACACAGAGAAGTTAACAAAAGTTACTAAAAGCTTTTTTTGAGACTGTGACCTGCCAAAACCTGCCAACTCCTCTAGCCAAAATACATTGCCAAGTGATTTGCACAAACTGTGTGTAGAGATCCAGAAAGGCCAATCTAGAGAGTCAGATTTAAGTATTTGGGGTTCTTTTCTGGTAAAATCTGCACACTTCAGGGAGCAAATGTCCATGGAAACTAGTGTCAGTTTGCAGCCTTTCTGGAAGAGCCTGAGCCTGACTTCTGAAGTGACCCCCGAAGACTAGAGAACAAGATACTGTACAGCAAACTGACATTTCTCTGTGTATATATGTAGATTTAGATACTTGACATACTGCTTCTCTGCTTATGGAGAAGCAAGAGTAGTCATTCCTACATTCGTCCCTGAGCTTTCTTCCCATTCTGCTGCCTTCTACCCAGTTTTGCCTTCCCACTTTATCTTTTTCTGTTCTCTTCTATTTTCCTTCCTTCAAATCTTTATATCCTTGCATGTTGTTTTCTTTCTTCTTTTTAATTTCATCACTTTGTATATTTCTCATTATTATTCCTAAGTCACCAAAATGGGCTTCTTTCCTGTCGTGCAGAGTCAGCCTGTTTGGAGGCATCACCTGTGATGAGTGATTTCCAGAAACACTGACTCAGTAGAGTCATGGAACAATAACAAAGGTTAACTGTCCAAAGGTAATTAGAAATCTCTCTACTATTTTATTACCATGGAAGCCTTGTTCCTGCCAAGGATGGTCTTGTTAAGGAGATGCCAAGTCTCAAGGAGACAATTCAGTAGTACAACAAGTCATGCATTAGTAGACTCCTAAGCAGAATATAATGGATCACAAAACCAGACAACACTTAATGCCCTTCTTGAAATAGAATTGGAAAGCAGTGGTCCTTCATTGCATGTAAAATTTAGAGAAATGATCTTGCAATGATGATTCAATAAATCTTAAGTTCAATCTCTTTTTAGATTTGAAGATCCCAGACTGATGTTTATACATATATAGGAAAAACTTACTTGAGGCAACAGATGTGGTAAAGTTTGAAGGAGCTCCTGTGAGCCAATAAAAAAAAAAAGTGCAGTTGATTTACCAAGAGAAGCAAACACCACCACTCTATATCACAAAAAAAAAAAAAAAAAGCTATGCACAGCGAAAACCTAGAAAGTTTAGGGGTTTTTTTAAATGCTTTTATTAAGAATTTGAATTCAACTGGGTTTGCAGAAGTGTTGATACAAAACTCTGCCTGACTTTTTGCTTAGCAAGTGCAACAAAGGATGAGAGCCGGCATTGTTAGAACACTGCAGGTGGCTGAATATACTGGGAAAGATAACATTTCACTGGGAACTTTGAATTCAAGTTTTCCTGTGAATTGTCACAAATATGGTTCAACTACCTTTGTGTGCTGATGCAGGTTTTTCAGCATGTTTCAGAAAATTCATTGCCATTTATTGCTTCAGCTGAGTATGAGGAGACTTACCACCATTCTTTAATCTCTTTGCAGGTTTTCAAAAAAACTCTTAATATGTTACTTCATGTTAAAAGTTGTCAGCACCATTGGCAAGCACTGAAGATGAACATGAAGGAGCTGTACTTTTCTGGATGTGATTAATTTTGGCACAGTGCTTGTTCCCATGGTTAAGCCCTGTGTGCACTGCTGTTCTTGTCAGGTTCGTTATGTGTGGTTTCTCTTTCCAAGGTATTATGTCTTCACTGTGAAACATTCATCCAGACTCAGATTTGGCAAACAGAGTCTGAATCTAGCAGCATGCTGGTTTCCAGGAAAAAATAATTTGTTCCCTTGGAGGGAGGGAAGGGATTTGGATTTTTAAATGCTTCGTTGTATTTTATAACACAAAACTCGCTTTACATTTCTGTATGTAACGTTTCACAAGTGGTTGCTTAGAAGCGACCTTGATGATCACGGAGTAAACTGTAACATATTATGTGAAATTTCAAGTTCTGTTTTTAAATGTTAAATTCTTAGAGAATAATCATAGCTTCCGAAGTCCTATGCTCTTAACTTGACTGTTGACAATACGTTTTCCTTTCCAGCTAAGAGCAGTATATAATAAGTGACATTTTTAAGCATGTTTTCCCCTCTAGGAAATTAGCCTTGAAATTATAACATGGCTAAGGAAACTGAGTAAAGACACAGGTATTGTACATAATCTCCCAAGTTGTCTGTGAGAGACTTAAGAGGAAACAGAAGTGGTTTAAAGCTTTTCCAGACTGGATTGTGTTTATACGGACAGAAATTTCTATATGGGATTAAACTGAAGGTTCATCTAGTTCACTCTTCTGTTCCTAACAGAGACTACATAGAAAAATCAAAGAATCCCATATTAAACAGAGGTAGGATTTAATCGCCTCCATATTTATTTTATTTCTCGTCTCAATTTGCTAATAAGGCATAGAGCTCATCATGAATATGACACAAATATGAAGAGGTATTAGTGTTTAATACGGTGCTAACAGTCAAATCTCCAGTCAAATCTTCTCATGGTCCATGGAGTGAACAACATAAATATCTTCTAAATATCAATAAATTTTTCTTGCTGGAGTAAAAAAATAAATAATCCTAAAAAAATAGAATGATCAGTGCTAACTCTTGAGGGAAGTGTTTATATCTGCATTGCAATATAAGCAATTAATTTATTGCCCGTTGTCTTTCAACTTCTGTAATACTTTAAGATGAATGGATGTTTATCTGCAAAAGCAAAATCCATCATGGCCAGGGCAGATTTGTGGTAAAATGGGACTAGTTCAGTAGTGAACTTGGAGGCTATAGGGATGTGTTTTCCAGGAACGGCTACCCACGGCTTCAGCATACCAATCCACACTTCTCCTTTTTATCTTGGGCATAATTTATTTTACTTTACATAATACTGACATTCTGGGAAATTGTGCCTTCATGAAGGGCCTTTTAGTGGTAATAATGAATAGTTGGTTGTGGTTTTGTGGCAGTTTAAGAAACAAAAAATTCCTCCTCAAAAATACATATTTAAAGGAGGACTTCATGTTTTTTTGACTGCAGCAAACTTTTGATTTAACACAGATGAAGGATACCAAGTACACTGTCCAGGAGTCTGAAATTCTGCTTACTCCCAGATTCGTTCAGGGAGTTTGCAGCAGTGATGCCCTCCCAGTTTCATTCTTGTCGTAAGTATTAGGACTTGGGAACAGCTGTCTATTTTTGCCCACAATATTTGCTGCTCTGAAGCTGCCAGCTTGGATGCCTGTGTAGGGTGAATCATTATCACTATCTGTTAGGCCTGAGGTGAAACCAATTTCATAGAAGATAGAAAGCTAAGTATATTTTTATAATAGAATAATTTTGAAATGAAAGTAATTCTTCTGTTTCTTGAACTATTATTTCATCTGCTGACAAATAAGGAATTGCATATTGCAGTACTTCTTATTTCAGTCAAATTTGCATAAGTTATGGTACAGACTTCAAGCCAAACAGGATTTGTGTTTTAACAAGTCAGAGTCATTATTATTAGAAGATTATATTAATCAGTGTGGTGAGTTTCTGAACTTTATTATTCCAGTTAAATACAACCTTCTAAAAGTTAAGGGTTCGAGTATGTGTTGCTCAGTTATTCGAAGCCGCTGGGATGCAGCTTTCAGCCAATGTATTTCTAATACAGTTATTGGTTTAGGAAAAAAAAAGACAATTGTACATTTTAATCTTCTATACTGTCAATATTGAAGGAAGTCTTCCTCATCTTTTTTGCTCAGTGAGATAACTTGGCTGATAACCTTTATATAGTTCAGGGACTTACTTCATTGCTTTCTAATAGAGTTTCTGGAGAGTATAGATTTAGATTACAATGTCGAATGGTCATAGCGCCTCAGGGAAAAATGTTCTCATTAATGGACTTGTTAATGATTATCATTGAAGAGACTCTAATAGTATCAGATGTAAACGTTGTCACAGCCCTCTATCTTTATCACGCGGATATGGAGATGCATCATTAATTCACACAGACTGATTCTCAGAGCTGTGCAAATTGATGCAGTATGATAATGTCTGAAGGAAATTAAAAGCTGTGTGTTATCAATTTAATATTTCAGATTTCTATTTCCAATTAATACGGTCTAAGAGATAAGAGGAATTGAACCATGACGGTAGTATGGGTCGTTCAAAAGAGATCAAATTCAGACTATGCCTCTATCAGTTCCAGCTTCACTATGCTCCTTTGTGTCCTCTTTGAGAGGGATGTGACAAATACAAATTTATATCAGTGAAGTCTCTCAGCTGCAAAGTTAAAAACATATATGCTATACAAACACAAAAAACCTATGGCAATATGAAATAGTTTACAGAATCTAGAATAATTTTTAAGCAATTTCTTTATCAGGAGCGAGTTACCTTTATTCGACTATAGTAGTACCTTATTCCTTTATCTTGACTTTGATGGATTTATTCATAATGCATTGAGTGCAATAAATCAGAATCTGTCTCAAATTTGTAGCTTTAGACACTACACATTAATAGCATATTTGTTAATTATTTGCTCAAATGTTATAAGAATTTGATTATTAATATTTGGTTTGGGTTTTGGGAGAGGTTTTTTTTTGGTAGGAAACACCCTGGGTTATTTCTTTGTTGTAACCATCTGAAATATCAGTATTTTCAGAACAAATAAGAAATGTGATGTTTTTTGTATGCAAACATGAAGGTAAGCTTTTAGAAATAATAGTGCTGTTATAACTATGTTGTCACTTGTGTTGGAAATGGTAGAGTAAATAGGTGGGTGCTAAGATAGAATCAAAAAATAGCTTTTCAATTACCTGTTTTGATATTAGACTGTCCTATTGGATGGATCTCACTAAAAGGGGGGGGGGGGGGGGGAAGTGGAAGAGCAGATTTTACAAATGGTGGTGGTGTTAAGTTGTCCAAAAAGGAGAACAAACATGAGCAGCTAATAGTGTCACTTGTGCTGAATTGTAACCGGTTGTGAAGTCATGAACGGGACAATTCAACTCCGAACTCGCCAAGGGCAAATGTATGGGGTGTAAAAGAAGTTGCCTTTGAAAAGGCAAGTAGGATATCCCTAATGAAAGATAAACAAAGTTAACAATTTGTTATTATTTTAGATATTATTTTAGATCAGTGAAGAATCAACAAGACCCTGAACTAAGCATGTACGTCAAACTCGGGAGTAATTGATCTCATACAGGAGAAAAATTACAGGAGCATGTAGAATAATGAAAAGATGAAAAGCAAACTACTAGAATGCTACATGTGATTGGGAGATACATAGATTCTCTTGAGTCTACTCAATTATATTCCTATTTGGGGGAAAATGCTGTAAGAACATTTTTGTGTCTATGTCTGAAGCATAAAGCAGCTACAGCATTGATCTGTTACAAACTATGAAACTTTGAGAGAATATTAGCAAAAAGCATTTGAGGAATTGATGAAAGGAGTCAATTATGGTCCAAGTCAGCAGGAATGCTATCTCAATCCATATGCCCCATACTTTTATGGGTACAGATGGTAAGTAAGGTCTTGCAGAACTGGAAAAGATGTAAAAATGAGTATTGACATAGGAAATTTACATCAGAGACTCTTCTTTCGTGCAGGACAGCAGTAAGGGAAGTCACCTGTGAAATCAGATTTTAACACAGCTATGGTATAAAATGAATGCTTAGTGCTATGCTACCAGCAGTCAACGTTGAGACACCACTAGCTGTGACTGACCTGGCTGGGGTCAGTCAGGATAAGCGTAACGTGCCACGGTTACGCTACTTACTGCTGATGCAGTGAGTAAGCAGCAGCTAAAACACGAAAAAGTTCTTAAGTAAAGCTTCAGTACTTTTAGCTTCACAAGAGGAAGAAATCCTGAAGAAAAGCTTTATTTCTAGTATTTCCTGCCCACACTGATGTACACTTGAGTCTCACATTGCTTTTTCAGTTATTGATAAATCTATGAAATGAAATATTCTAATTACTTATCTCTAATGAAAACATGCAAACATCTGAGATTGGTCCAGTGCTGCTATAAAATGTCATTTTATTAGATTTTTTCTATGACGCAAGAGAGGAATCAGTGCTCTTTTTCTGAAATCTTACGTATTCCTCTGGCATTATTCTTGCTGCAATACACTGTGCTCTTTTCTGAATTCCCAAGACTGAAGAATAACGCTCGCTTGCTTCCTCTCGGTTGTTTGGACATTGTCTTTTGTAGAGGACTGCCAAGCCTTGCAGATTTTTGACAATGTGGAGAGTGTATTGCAAGGTCTGTAATGATTACCTGGCTTGCTGTGAAAATTTGGAGAAGTGAAACATTAGCATTTTTTGTGCCATGTTAACTCTACTTTTCACAAAGGTAGTGCGCTCTCTCTCTCTCTTCATCCATACTGATTTGATATGGTTTTTATGTTGCAGTCTGTGCAAAGTATAACATTTGCCACCTATTCATCTCAGTCGCTCTGTCACACTTCCCACCTGCTTTTAATTTCCCCTTAGAAAGTCACTTTCTATCCCCACTGCAAGGTTCTAATTTTAATAATCCCAGTCCATCCAGAGCTGTTTCCCCAAAGAAATATTTCACTGCACACATCACTTAGTGTGTTGATATTTCTTGTTAGTATGCAGCATCAGGTTAGCACCTCTAGATAACCTTGATAAATTAAAAATTGGCTTATCAATATTCAATCAACCTAGCTCATTTATCCAAGTGTCTGACTTCCTTTCTGTCAGAGCTGAGCTAAAAAGGCACTGCAAAAGTAAATGGAATTAAAATTGTATATTTTCCTTTTAAACAGAAATTAAATCAGTCTGCTGCTAATGCCACCTTAAACACCATGGTTTAGCAACAGTGAAATAATATACAGTGGCAGATATGATGCCACAAAATGTTAGTTTTCATTAGACAGTTATTCTTTGAATACAGTGAACATCTAATCAGCACTTTATTAGGAAAATTTGGGAAAGGTGTGTTTGGTCTGCCCAGTTCTCTGTATTACTGTTGAGTCTTGCTGGTTCTTCTATGTCATTTTTTAAATTTATAGTTTTATGTCTTCCAAAGGGCTGGGGGGCAGGTGGGGTGAGCACCTCCTGAACTCATCTTCTTTTTACACACCGACAGCTGCATAATTTTCCCGATCAGATCTCCCTTCATCTTGTGCTTCATTGCCTTTGCAGTTTAGAAATCCTCAAGCATCCCTTTGTGTTTGCACAACAATTATTATACAGTAGTTTTCAGTAACTGTCCCACTCAGTTAATCAGCTGCTTTTACTGCCTTGGACCTTTCAGTCTTTGTGTCTGTTGCCCATCATCTTGGCTTTGCAAATTACAGTAGGAGTTATTCAAGGGAAACGACCGTGTTGTTTTAACATCATAACAAAAAATCTAACAGGATATCATGAAAAGACAGGCTTAGAGAAATTCGCCAGGCCAAGGTTTTCAAAAGCCGTGGTGATTTTGGGGGCCTGTACTGTGATGCCGTAAATAGATCCGATTGTCAGTAGGCAGATGGGCAGCAGCATGGTCACTTGAAGAGGCTTCTCATCTCTTTCTGCTTGGGAAGGGCTTTCTTTGATGTTCTGGGTATTAGGCAGGGACTCTGAAGCTCCAGGATGTTCTGTGATATGTTTCTAAAAACGTTCACGTGCTCTTTTCTCAACGGCTTTGTGTTGATGAAAACTGTCTGCATTGTCTGTCAGTCAACAGAAGGCAAAAAGAGGCCAATCTTCTATCACAATACATAGACCTCATAAATTTATATATAGCATGAACCCTGAAGGCCCTAACTCATAAAATCAAAGTTTCCTGGGAGTTTATCACCTAGGTTCATTTTGTATTGTAGCAGCTGTCCTGGAAACAGAGGACTTCAGCAATTCCCTGATTTACTTCTGTTTTCAGTGACCTCTAATTTTGTGGTGAAAATTAATTCCTTATGAAGCTCCAAAATTATTGGGGTTTATGTTTTTTGTTATCCCTGTTGCCAACTCAGAAATACACTTTGCTGAGCACTGCTTATTCTACTAAAGTTAATCTACATAGGTTTTTGCATTAAGATAGTTAAAATTATTTCAGCCCTGCCAAATTAAAAAACCTAAGGTCAAGCAATTTCCCTTTGAATTAATTTAAGCAAAACATTTAAACAAAATCTTGTGGGTTTAAAACCTTAAATTTAAAAGTAAAAATATTCCTTTAAAAGGAAAAAAAAAATTAAAATTACATAAAATATTTTTTTACAAGGAATTTTATTCTCTAAATTTTACATCCCTGTGAAAAAATGAATTATTTGCACAGTTCTAATGGCTTAATTAACTGATAAACTGATTCAAGTATTCAAGTACATTTGGTATCCCTAGACTGCTTCCATGACACTCCCCTTATCTGAACTTGACACAGCCTTATAACAGAAGCCCAATAAAACATGGAAGACAGAGTCAATGAAAAGTAATTTTCAGGAAAGTCCCTCCCAAGATTTGAAAGTTTTCCTGGAAAATATGCAAAAGGATCAACATTTTGAAAATGTCCTAGTAATTTAAAAAGGTGTGCCTAGTAAATTAGTTTCTGAATTTTGCAGTTGCCCAAGGATACGAATATTAGAAAAATTTAAGGCTATTTTCTTAACTTCATTCTTACATTGGAACTTGCAAACTGGTGTTTAGTAACTCCTCAGAGAGTCTTTACGTCCCCCCCAGTTTGAGTTTGATTAATGCCCTAGGTCACTCATTGATTCTTCAGCTATTCTTGCCTTTCCCCACCCCCTACCCTGCCCCAAGGGCAGTTCTTTTAAAATTAAATAAGTATAAGATGGGTTAATTAAATCCAGTCAAGATTCAAAGGTTTGTTTCACTTTAAAAGCTCAATACAATTGTTGCTGTTCTTAAAGGTAGCAAAGAAAATGCTTCAGACAGTGTATATGCACCATGGAGAAAAAAGACAAAGGGAAATGCAGGCAAGGAACTGCTGTTTGAACTTTTTTATCTCAGTAAGTTGTTGCACTTTTATATTACACAAATATTTGTGTGTGTTTCCTAGTGGGATTGGCAGTGCATTTTTTAAAAGTGAGCAATTGCAAAGCATATACAATATCAAAGGTGCCATTTGATATCATGAAACTCTTGCTCTACTAGTTTCACTATAATCAAGGTAGAAATGTAACATAGGAATGACCTTATTATATGGTTTTGCCTCAATAACGTCTTTGTAGTTTGGTCCAACCACACATTTTCCCTGGATTAAAGCTGCCAATTTTAATTCTATGAAACAATGGCCTGTTTTATTATCGAAAGAGTGCAGAGAAGCAGCACTGTCCTCCTGCTGATGTTACTGTTCACCAGCTTTCTAGAAGCAGCAAAAAAAATGTGCCCATTTCAAGAGTTGATTATCTGTGTTTAGGATGTCTGGTGCTTCTTTAAATCACTAGCCCTACAAACCCATAGGTTTTGTACAGTTAATCTGTACTTGTTCAGTGTATCAGACTGCTCTGTTATGTAGTTCCTGCAGGGTAAGGCAAGCGCCCTTGGGGATGTATGGCTGGAAAATATCCTCTGCTTGGTAACTAATTTCCTTCCACTGCAAGAACCAGTTTTTCTGTAGGGTTTGGAATTATGGAGTAGGATGGTGTAAATGAAAGCACCTGAAATGAATAGCAGGTGAGGAGAGGGTGCATCCTGGGACACTGGCCAGAGGATGGAAGTCAAAGACTGTTCTAAAGGCACCAAATACTTCTGTGTTTGAATAACAGCAAAGAGGAAAGAAAACACAACTACCAGTAACAGAAGCTTGAAATATCCAGACTGGAACACGATTCAGTGGGTAGGAAACTTTGGTAACCACAGTAACAGTAGGTGGCTTCAGCCTTTGAGTTATTCATCCTTGCAGCAGGAATTTAATAGAACAGTGGTGGAATTTGTGCTTGTCCCTTGGAAAAGATGAAACAGACCCTAAGGATGATAATGTGGAGGAGAAAGCTCTTTCCAAGTTTGAATTTTAATAGAAAACCTAAAGTTTCCACACAGCTTACTGTTTTTTATGTAACTAGTCGAAAGTCTGTCCAAGGAAGAACTAAGGGAAGAACCTCTTTGCTTTCATTTTTCAGTTTGCTGTTAGCTTAGTTCTGTGAAATGCAGATTTGCATGCTACTATACTGGAAGCTGTGCTTACTTGGCTATCTGTATACTATGTATTTCCTTTTAAACAATGTTTAGATTTCATAGTAATTCACATTTTGAAGTTAACCTTAAAATCTGCGGTTACTAACTGCTCTTGCTACTTAAACAGTATTAACAACAGATTTGAGTAAATCTCTTCCTGTATTGCTTTGACTTTTGCAATACCTGCGATATGCATTATGGTTTTAAATCAGGTCAAAGAACCAAATTTTGTGGTTAGTTGAGGGCTAGGCATCTAAAGCTAAGAGGAGACTATTGTCCTACAAAAGTCATGGTAGTTACGTCGTACAGGGAGGGCTATCTAATGTCCTTATGACACACTATCTTCTTACCTAACAGATTATCACGTTCTTCCTAGGACTCACTGAAGGTCTGGCCAAAACCCATGTGCCCTATCTTTACCTGTCTGTTTCTTCTTTCAACATCCTTTAGCAGAAGGCCCTGAGGACTTTGCAGATATTGAATGCTGTTGTATAAGGAATGGTGTTCTGAGGCATGGAGTAGTGACATAGCCTGTCAAATCAAAGAGGCTGTCAGTGACAAAATCCACAATGTCTTGTCTCCTCTTTCTCCTGCCCTTCGCACAGAAAATATTAAGAATTCCTTTGGGGAACTTCGCGGGGGAGGGGTGTTAGAAAAAGTATGAAAAGTAAAACTAATTTTTAGTTTTATTAATTTGGTTTTTAATAAAACTAATAAAACCAATATAGTTTTTTTTTTTCCTCATGCACACAATGAGGATCAGTTACCTCAAAATATTGAAACTTTAAATCTGAATTCAAAACAGTTTGTTTAATTTTTAAAAAGAGCTAGTCAGCTTATTTCACCTAAAATATAAAATTGCAGAGCACTGGTTTTGTCTCTAATAATGGAAAGAAGGAATCAGGTCTTTTGATGAGAATGTGGAGGTGGAAAACCAGTATGCTTAGTGTCTTTCATAGGACCATGGGTGCTGTAAGGTTAACATAAACATTAAAATACAGAGCATCTGTAGCCATATGGGAGGGGGTGAACATGGTGGCTGGACGGACTTTTTTCCAAAACTGAATTTCACAGGAAAATTACAGTGGTGCATAAGTCTGTGGGAGATGCTGGTGGGAGATGTCTGTCAGCCTAACCTCAGGCAAGGAAAAACAAGCCAGGGTTTGATAGGAAGATGAATCATATTATTTTGTGAATGTCTTTAAATGTCCCACTAAATCCGACAGTGAGCAATTTGGCCCAGATGTTAGCCCTAAACCATTTACTTTCAAATGCCCTTTCCATTAGATAATGCTGATCAAAGAAATGACCTCACTTAATGGATGCAAATTAAGCTTTTTCTTAATCTCTCATTGTTAATGACTTTGTTCTATATTGACTACCATGCGCATTTGTAAGACTCCACAGATGAATATTTACTGCTGTTGGAGAAGGTTTCAATTTCTCCAATAGCTGACTTGCTTGATAAGGCCATGTTAAGATATATATTCCATAGTGGACTTTCACGGGATTTTCAGGATTTCTTTTAAACCTTCAAAGATGCCGAGCAAATTGTAAGTTGGGAGCATTCTTGGTTTTTGTGAGACCCAAATATGTTCATGCTAGGGAAATAACTGGAGTGTTTGGATAGTATTAGTAATACAGACTTAGAAAAAAGTATTTAAGAATTTACAGTCTCCTTCTGCTGTAATTAGTGCATATTTGTTTTAAGTATTTCTTAAAGTATTCTCTTATTCTGTCTATAAATTTTCTTACGTGAACTAGAGCTCCTCAATATAAGTGATGATAAGGGTGCCCTATTTTTCATCTTAACCAATTACAGATCTAATATGTGAATCTTCACATATTCTTTGTATAATTGCCATTTCTGTCCTATACTTTGTGTTTAGATGAAGTAAAATTGCTCTTATTTTTTCTTTTTTGTGATCTGACCTCATTGGAGAAGAGAAAGAGCAAAATAATTTACTTCATTTTAGCAACTAATAAAAATTCTAGACTATTTCAGCCAGGGTAAAACTTATGAAAATATTTCAGTGTAGCTTTTGAAGAAAAGAAAATAGCTTGAACTGAAGAGGTATTAATTTCTACTGTACTTTCAATTTCCTCTGGCATTTATGGAAGCTGATAATTCTTAGAATTAATGTCCAAAAAGGGAATTACTAACACAAGGATAAAATATATCTTGTATCCCTTCTCATGGACGTATATACATTCACCATTGGGTAGGTGGATGTCCTTTACCTTGACAGGCACGTTATGTATGTAAATTATATCCTGGTTTACTTCTGTTTGTAAGTTGACAAACATTTGGTCATTTTTGTGCTTTGTGATGGGTCTTTGACTTTTTCACTTAGGAGAATCAATATGCTTGGCAGCCAACCATTTTGGTGGGTGGCCACATCTGCAAATGATACTAATTAATGAAGTTTCCTTGCCTTCTGCAAGGAAAGCCTAATTTACAGTTGCATTAAGATTCTAACCCTCACTGAAGAAAGTACTATCTAGTGGGATAATTGGCATGGATTTGTTTCTCTAAGGAATACTGAAAAACCAAAACAAGGTAAAGTTTTTAATTTTTTCTAGTGTAACTAAATTCATACCTAAATGGACACATTTCTGGAGAAAGGTATGCAAGTAAGAATAGTCTATACACTGGGCTTCACTCCTGAAACTTAATTAGACTACAGTATGTCAAGCTTGACCCTGAGGATGCCTACTAATGAATATGAAGTCAAGCACAACTTTGGAATAAACAAGAAAAACGTAAGCTTTGTTTTAACACCTTTGTTCTCATTAGTTTTCTTTTTATGATCACGAAGATATTCACGCATGAAAAAAATAATTTCTGGCTAATGATCCAAAATGCAGTCCCAGGCACATATGGGAAAGCACTAAGACTGCTGGGGAATGACCTGGTCACCTCCAGAGTGGGATGGCAGCAGTCTTCCTGGCCTTCTCCTTCATCTCAGGTCTCATGTTGTGTCTCTCCTTGCAAAGCACTGCTCTCCCTCAGCAGAGGCCTGCCCAGCAGGAGTGTATTT
This sequence comes from Mycteria americana, assembly GCF_035582795.1. Lineage (NCBI taxonomy): Eukaryota > Metazoa > Chordata > Aves > Ciconiiformes > Ciconiidae > Mycteria > Mycteria americana. The sequence continues at coordinate 29,621,730 of NC_134370.1, forward strand.
CTTTAGGCAGTTCGGCGGGGGATCTCTGCAGACCTGCCAACCGGGCTGGGTGCTGATGCACTGAGGTTGGAGAGCCCCAGTGTGCATCTCGGGTCCCCTGAGCTCCCTGGGGCATCCTCCAGTCTGGCTCTGTGTGTAGAGTGCAAGTAAACCCTCAACAATTTAAACTTTTTAAATACTCATAGGTAAGTAATGAAAATACTCTTTAGACAATTAAAATGCTTAGCTATTAGCTAAGCAGCTGATGGTGGCCAGCCAGTGCTGGCAAAGATTACTGGTGACTTTTATTTTAAAATGAGAAATCTAATAACTGAGACTTCTTGCTAGGATGAAAAAAAAAACATTTCTTTGCCTTAATGTTGTATTGTACATATTTTTCCACTTTCACGACAAGGGTAGCCAAAAAGCATGAAAAATATCTATAATTAGCTCCAGCTATAGAAGTATAAATCCATATGCTAGTTACCCTTTAGAAAAAGAGCCATTTGTGTTAAATTCATTAAGACTTTCCCATTAAAAACTGAGCACCCATGAATTAGTTTGACAGAGAAAAACTGCTGGAGCATTTGCTTGGATTTGGCTTGGTGTGCTCCCAGGCTTTGTGTTCACTGCAAGCGTTGCTGCCAGTTATTTCACCCAGCCTAGCCACAGCCTTGGAGCCCGGAGTGATTTGATTACCAGATGGTGAATTCTGCTAACTTGAACTGTGGCTTGTGGTTGAAGTCCCAGTGCATTATTACTTTGATTCTCAGAAGAGTTTGAATATTATGCCACAGGCCCTATTAGGCTGCCTAATTCAGATTTGAAGCATTTCTTAAAATTGTTAGAGATATCGATGATTGGATGGGAGTTCATTTATAGAAAATATATACACACATAGCTTTTGCTAATACTGCAATGAAAGAAGGCTGGATAAAGATATGAGTAAGCCACTCAAATGTAAGCAGCTCATCAGAAATGTTCACAAAGTTAACAACAAATTCTTCTTGTGAGGCTGAAGCATTGTCATTGTGAGGTGTCTGAATAATCTTGAAACAAGCTGCTGCTTTTTTTTTTCTGTTAACACTAGAAAAATCTCCCCAAATATCTACAAGTGTTTTTTCCTCTCAAAGCACAGACACTGAAAGGAGAGGTGTGGGTGATGAAGGAGAATGCTAAAATATGAATAGAATTTACAATTATAGCAGCCCCTATTCTGTTGAAGCAGAGTTCTCCGTATTATCATGAATTTCTAAGCTCTCTTCAGAAGCTGCAATACCAAACCTAATTTATTGCTAGCTTTGTTTTGAAGTGGTTTAGACCATGACTTAAATTATTTAACTAACCAATATATCTGCATGTTGAGTACTCCACAGTTCAGGTAGGGAACTGCCTACTATATTTTATCCATTTGTCTTCAGGACATATTCAGTTCTTCTGCCCTTTTTTCTAAAAGGTAAGTGTGCAAACAGTTTAAAAAAAGTTACAACATTGAAGAAATACTTATAATTGTGTTTTAGCAGTCATTTCTGTCAACTTCTTGACTAATACTCCGTGCATCTTTGGCATGGTTAATTTTTCTTAGCGTTGGCTAGTACGCATTATTCTGCACTCTTTCCTCTAAAATTTAAATAAAATGAGTGAGAGCTTATGATTACTCCCCTGTTCATTATCATCCAGGCTCAGCTTGACTGAGTCACAAGTGATGGGGAGGGTAGGCTAGAAAAGAAGAAATACACAAAAAAAGAAATGATGGTATTGCCATAAATACCTTAAAAATGCTTGTTGGAACACATAGAAATGAATTATGTTACAAAGAATATTGTGCTTCCCAACCCATGGATACCGCAATTAAGCTCCTACTTTGTTTCCAAATCTATTTATAGTTCCTAGATTATGTGAAGTCCTTATGAAATTGTTTAGTACCCATGGTTACCAAACACATTTCATAAACTAATACAATTCTAGTGCTGTGATAGATCAGCAATTTTTTGTCTTTTCCTAGCAGTAGTTTTCTGGTACAAATCCTCACAGGTATAGACAATAAAATCCAAAAATATTTCCTGTGTTTGCAGTAAGCTGTATTTAACATTACTGTTTCTGCATGGCTTTACTGTCAGCATGGTACTGTGGCACTTTGGAAACATAAATAGTCTTGGCCTGCATTGTATTACAACGAAAATTGTAAGTCTGTAGGACATACCATTTCTAAGTAGATGAGAAAGAGCTGAAAAGCCTTCATGACTAAATCTAAAATGGAAGCTGGACTTCAGCCACATAAAACTCCCTTTTCGTTGTCCTTTTCTATTGAAAATGTAAGCAGACAGCAGCAACTGTTGCAGCTATAATAATTGTAGCGTTAGCGGTCCTGTGATATTTTCTTATTGTGGTAGGATTCACACTTTCTTAATGTTTTGTTCTTTTCATCTGATGATTCAGGAAATGTGTGCAATTGAGGCAGGGATGTTGTGTCTTATGGCTTCTCTATGATATAAAGATAGGAGTATTCACCAAAGACTTTTACAGCTATGCATGATTCCCTGTGAAGGGAAGAAAACTGACGTAATTGGCATAATACACTGAAATTAAAGCTATTATTTCTTGATCCTGTTGTTTCTTTTCTCTCCTTTTTAATACATTAAACCATTCTTTGTTTTTTCATTCATTCCTTTCCTCTTTTGACACCTCTGATGTGTATACCTCACACACACATACAAAAATTGTGTGATGCTCGCATGAGTTATAACAGAAAAAAATAATATTTACAAACTCTTAGTTTTATCTAGTCCTTCCCTGTTTTCCTCTAACAATCCCTTCATACGTGCTATGTATGTATCTAATTAAATCAAGTAGCAAAAGCCAACATGACACCCATATGTACGAGTAATTAGCAGGTACAGTCTGATTGCCATCAGAAGTGGGTAATGTTTCGGCACTAATGGGCCATTGCAATGAGTGGGCATTATAGTCTCAGCACTTCTGTTGTGTAATAATGTCGTCCTGTGCATTTTCTGCTTTTCTTGCTGACAATAGCTTAAAGTAAAATCTCAGCTAAACCAGGTAATCCACCTGATCCAAATCTGCTCGCTACGGAAAAACAGTTGGGAAAAGGAAGTGTTTGGAGTAGTGTTAATATTTCAGAAGTATGTTTAAATCATCTAGGGCTTGTATTGTTTTCCACTCTAATCATGCTACTTGTTTTTAAACAAAAGCTTACAGGAATCCATTCAATTCACAGGAGAGCTACAAAACTAATGCGTATATTCATTCCTGTGAACTGTTTATTATATTATTGCAATTCATCTCCCCCTTCACATTTGTGTATTATATGGTAAACAGAACAACTGGAAACATATCTGTAGTGCCTATTGCTCAAAACAGATTTCTGAAAGGGGATAAAAAAGTAACTAGTTCGTATGGAGCTTTATTTGTAGAACATAGGTTCTTGTTTCATTTTCTCACTCTCTCCTAAGCGGTACACAGGGACTGGTAGGTGCAGTGTTATTATTTATCAATGGATAAAAAATACCTTTCTGCTCACTTCTGTCAGCATTTATGCTGTCATCAGGGACTGGGAGACTGAGGTAAGCAGAGAGAGGTTCGTGGCCTGACAGGAGGCAGTAGCTGCTTCTGCCCCGGCTTGGCCGTCTTCACAGCCCGCCACATGCTGAGCCTCACCAGCAGCAGCTTCCCCTCCGCCTCGCGGCGTGGGGCTGGACCCCAGGTGGGGCGAGTTATGGTGCAATGGCTGTGCAGAGTGGCTTCCCATCAGGAACGACTAAACAAACACCCACTCTGTGTGTGTAGCGTTGTTTAGGAAAGGAGAGACTATTTGATCATACGCTGCAAACCATATTATACCTGGAAAAAAGAGAATTTTCCCTTCTCTTTTTAGCCTGGCTACGAAGCTTAACAAACTTGGCGTAGCTAGAGCATGGAAAGTCTATCTGTGGGAGGACCGTATTAGGTGTCCTGAGATATAAGATGCCAACAGCTATGAGCCTCATTCCTCATTTTATACCTGCCTTGGGAACAGCACGTGAAAGTGGACCAAAGCTGTTACCGTAAGAGAGTGTGAAATGCCTAAGCAGAGAGCAGGCAGCTGTTCAGAAAGTGAAATGCAGTGAAAATGGGTACGTCCAAATGACTATGTGATTGCACTGCATTCCTCATCCAGCCATGGACGAGCTCTAACGTGGGAAACGTGCAGCCACGTTTGACGAATTAGCACCCGCTAAGCCTGTCAAAGAGGCTGTGGCGAGGCGAACCGTGCTGAGGCTGGAAGGGCTGGGTCCCTCCTCTGCTTCCCCAGCTGCCACGGCGTGATGCCTCCAGCCCACGTCAGTGCAGCCAGGCTCCCAAATCACTGCTAACTCTGTCCCTGAGCGGGCCCAGCGTGCTAACACACTCTGTGACAGCTGATGCACAGTTTAGGAAACTGCTCTTTCCTGCCTCCCAGCTACGTCTTGTTTCTTCATGAACTCCAAGTTATCCCAAACTGGAACACGTTTGAGCAAATGCTTAGGATACGTAAATCCAGGACCATACTAAGGAGACAGTATTTGTGATCTAAGCCTCAATATACTGTTGACAATAGGATATGTAGATCCAGGACCATACTAAGGTGACAGTATTCGTGATCCAAGCCTCAGTATACTGTTGACAATCTGATCTCGGCATCTGTTGTGTGAGATAATTGGTGTGTCTTGGCTTTGTGTCTAGTGTTAGGCTGAGCAGAAAGATGAACACAGTGTGCAGATTAAGGTTAAGACAAGAACAACGTTTCCTTGAATGTCGCTGGAAGTAAGTTTGTCCGCAGCATGATCTTGCAAATGTGATGTGTCTCCCCATGAATCGTTTACTCTTTTTCTTCCAGATACTCATAAGTTCCGTGTCATTTTGTTTCTTTGTCATTTATGTGGAAATATATGTCATCACACTGTTCACAGTCTCTGGACACAGTTCTTATTGACCATCACTGTCATCTGGACCACGTGAGATCACTCCCATTACGGACTTAGATGACCGAACTCTTTTAACATACATCATTTGATCTGTCTATCTAGAATGTGGCATGAGTAATTTTGACTACATTGAGCGTGAATAAAGCTATACTTATAATGACAGGGCAGTAGAATAAACAGCAGGAAAAACAGATATTAGAGAAAACAGATAATTGTTTGGAAGAAAAGTGAATGATGCCCACTTTGAATATTAGATTTTGGATTTATGGTGATATATGGTTTAAAATCCATGTGGTTTTGGTGTAACTTGCAAGTGAAAAAACTAGTTTTGATATTAAAGACCTATCTGTGGACTTTGTTTAAGTTGTGCTATGGATAACAGCAGGAACATCTCTGTTTAAGTGCAAAAGTGATCACAGAAAACCTTTTCATAACTGTGAGTTTTAATCGTAAGGGTTTTTTTAATATGTCACCTGCTCTTCTGTGAAATGTTGCTGTCCGTGTCGATACTGATGAAGGCCAGTCCACTTTCAAAGTAAAGAATAACTGAGAGAATTTACTAAAATTTTGAAACTGAACATATTGGAGTCTCAGTTAACTTCTTCCTTTTGTCTTGTCACAAGCAGTGAGATAATGGGCATCGATACCTGTGATTTGAACTGAACATTTTAGCTTCAGATTTCAGCATTTTATGAAAGGAAGAATACTTGCCTTATTGTGATTCTCACAATTCTTAAAGTAATTCTTGAGACACTTGCTCAGATGCAATTTCTACAGTGGTAACTGAGGTTTTGTGAATTACTTGCAAACTGATCTAAAGTTCTTGAATCTTTTTTTAATTTTCAATAGTGATTATTCTCCCTCCCTCCCTCCTTCTCTCGTTTTTTCTTCACCCCTCTCTCCCTCCCATCCTCCAAAGGTAAGTTCATTTTAAAGTCAAGTTTTCCCAGCTATGTGGTGGGGAGGATGAATCCTAAAACACTAACTAGTTTAGACCTGCTCTCTACATTTTTAATGGGCTCACTGCACAGCACATATACAGCAAAAGAGACTCTGCATCAGCTGTAACAGAATTCAGGTTGAGTAAGCATATTGTACTTTTTGGCAAAATGATGTTTCTCCCTCCTCCTTTTTTCTCACTCTACAGTCTCTCTTTTTTTCTTTCTTTTTTTTTTTTTTTACAGTCTGTATGCTCTTTGTTTCACTTTTTCCCCCATTTTATATTCTCCTGAGTGGGATTTGATCCCAGTAGAGCTGGGGTTCAAGCTGATCTTTTAGAAGCAGAATTTGACTGGGTTATGCATTAATAACAGTAAGTGCATTCATCTCTTATTAAATATTCCCATATTTAAAGTGAAAATCTTAATTTTGCTTTAGAAGATGCTACTAATACTTCTGTAACTTCATGTTTAATAAGAAAAAAGAAGAAAAAGACCTAGCAACTTGCTTTTTAATTCTATAGATCTAAGCAGTTTCATACTGTAAATCATACTGCATAATACTACAATTTCACACTATAAATCTGTAAATCGTAAATTATTAATGTAGCCTGTAGCTACATGACTGTGTGCAACAATCACATTTTTCTAAGTTTTTCCTGTAATAATTTAAATCTTCTTTTAGGGTTTGGTACTACAGATTGTGTTGACAATGATTTGGTAAAAGGCTCTCTTCTTTCTGGTTTGAAACAATGTGGTCAAAAGCAGAGCTGTACAAGTGGGCTGTGCTAACAGAGGGTGTATATGATGGTCTGTGGATGATGATAATGGCTTGATGCACTGTCCTTGCAGGATTCGCTTAGTTATTTTATTTTTGCCTTTTACAGGATTTTCAGTTAAAGGATTATGTACGCCCTTCCACTGGAAGTGTTAAGTGTTGATCAAGTCAATGAAGTGTTGCAGCCTCTACGTGTGGCAGAGCATGGTCTTGGACATCATCAGCAAAGAATGTGAGCTCCTCCCAGAAGTGAAGTAACTTGCTTTCCAACCATGAAAATGCAAGGTTGGTAGTAGAAGAGGGGAACTATGAAAAATCACCAAAATGCAGGTGCATTGCAATAAAACCTGAGCGAACAGATGGGATTTTACTTAAATTCTGATGGCACTGTTCATTTCTCTGTCTGGCAGAATATACTCGGGACACATCTTTTTAGTTCTATTACTAATTTTTAACCACTTTTAATTACGATTAGATTGGATCATCACTGATGTAAATAAATCAAGCTCGCTGTCCCAGTGAATACAGTGAAGATGCCCAAACTTCTGTGGGCTAGAATCAATACTGAGGGGAGTTGTGCAAATTAACGGTAATGGATTAGGACTAAGAATAATTCAACAGTAAGGAATGTTCCTATTTCATTATGTGTGTGTTTTATGAAATCACTAGGTGAAATTAATTGCTTGCTCTGAAATCAGTAGGAGGTTTGTTTTTGACTTTAATGGCAGTGGATTTCACCCATTACATTCTACAGCTTTTGAAATCAAAAGGGAAAAGACAGAACACAAACTTGTTCTTATTTTTTATTAAAACTGTCCCTCAGAAATTGCTGACCAGCATGTATCTCTTGGAAGGATGGTGGACGTATCTGCAGATGCAGGTGCACTGCAGGTTTGTCCATCAGTTTTTAGTGCTCTCTGTGAATAGTGGTTTCATCTTCCTTTTCTCTGGGGTCTCAACATGCCATTTATCAGACAAGCATGATCCTTATCTCTTCTTGGCAGAAGACATCATATTTCTATCACTCATGTAAGACTGTAACAACCTCCAGCATGCTCCCGAGACCGTGTCCTCTATTTACAGTTTTTAAATGAGCTGACTTGAATGCTTTTTTAATTTATTGTTGTGTTGTCAGCAGGTTAATTATTGCCTTCTCATTGTTGTCCATGCCACTGTAGTCATTTATTTTAAAGGGTTGAGGTCATTCTGCTATTTACACAAAGCTTCTGAAGAAATCATATTGCAGTATAAGCAGGGTTTCAGAAGCATTTAATCCTTCCTTTTGCAGTAGTTTCATCTATCTTTTTAATTTTATAATTGATGTCATCACTTTTGCAAGAGGTTAGTTGCTATTCTAACAGAGTCTTTTATTGCACTGTCTTGTCATTGTAAGTCTTCATGCTGTCAGATGCTAATCTTCCTGTCCTGAAAGCTTCCCACCATCTGAGATATTAACTGCATGTTTTACATCCCAGATATATTTATATTAACTATACTATATGTATTGTTAAAGATCTGGACAGATATTTGTCTGGCATCTCTTAAGCCTGCAGGAAAAAATGTGCCAAAGAGGAAAGTATTTCAGTGAGAACGGGTACATGTTTCTTCTTAAATCAAATTTTTAGTAATTTGTCATTAGCTGTCTCAGCACATGCAAAACTTTTTCCTGACAGGAAGTCTCCCTAAAGAAGGCTTCCTCACTTTGTTGTAGCCTCAATTCTTTTACAACACTGGCTGTGTCTTCTATATTACACTGCCAAAATGTTTGATAGCAGAAAGGATTTTATTTCAAGGTTTTATCTATTTTTGGCGTAAAGCATTCTTTAAGTGGTATCATCTAGCCATTACAGGAAGCAGGTGTTTCCTCTGTTACTATCCATGTGAAGTGCACATACACTATCAAGTGCACTCAGAATCGCCTAGGATAGAAACACAGACTGACGTTAGGGGAGAGTTTGCGTGTCGGACATAGGATGCACACCTGGTTGGTGATGGTTTCATAGCTCCAGTCTCAGAAGACTGAGCAGTCAGTCTCCTGAACTGAGCAGATCATTACAGCACCTTTTATAAGACCAGTCTTTTGGGATCCTAGACTTCAGTTGTTAATTTCTCTCCCTCTAATTTCCTGGCGAGTGATGATGAAGGTGCAATTCGTCTCTTAGTCAAGAGACACCCTCCTACATAAATACAATTATACTGGGAAATTTCAGTATATATTCAATCAATATGAATCGGATTTTAACCTACTGTGTTTTTTTAATTTGCCATGCCACATGGTCTTACAAGTGCCAGGGCTCTTTCGTAAGCAGACTGAAAGGAATTTAATCTCATTTTAAGTTGCAGCTCCACACAATTTAAAAGTCTATACCAGTTTCTCATATTCCTCTCCCCAGCCAGGATTTAATCAGTATTTCATTCTAAAATGAAATTGAACATAATTCTGAAATATGATTTGGGATACAGTTTATAGGGGTGTATGTATGCGTGTGTGTGTCTGTGTGTACATGCATGTGTACATATGCAAGCATTTATACAAGCATTTATACATACAAGCATTTATATGTATAAAATAATGCTTGGTAGAATGGTCATCTTTTGTTTGTTTGGAAAGATTTTTTTCCTCTTGCACAGAATTATTTTTCTCTGTATTGATTTTTTGGTTCCTGCAATTTTACTACCATAAACCTGAAAGCTTTACACAGTTATTATTCCAAGGGCTTTTACTATTACACTCGACATCTAGTGTCACACAGGATTGGATCCTTTTTCCTGTTGATTTGTTCTACAGAACAATTCTAAACCTCTCATTTTGTAAAATGGCAATTGATTCCAGAGGAAGAGAGTAATGTTGCAAATACAGAATTACAACTTCACTCCTGGCTTAGGCAGTAGAAGAAACTGGATTCAAGGGGTCTATGGGTTTTCATACACGTACAAATATCTAACACTGAACAAAGAAAAAGCAAAGGAGAGGACTGTCCAAGTTCATTTCTTTTTCTGTAAATATCCTCTTTTCTTTTTGAAGCTTGTTGCAGTGAGAAGGCTCCACTTTAATTATAGTGAGCTATAATATAGTTTCTAATCAGTCTGAAAGGCATAAAGCATCCCAGACACACAGGCTGCCCAGAGGAAGCCAAGCAAGTGTCAAACTGAGGTTCCTCTTTAAGAGTTAAGGAGATTATATGCTGCTGTAGAAGCCCACTGTGCAATTACTTCACTTTCATAGTCACAGATTGCAACTGAAATCCTTCTATCTGATAGTATTTGATGAAGCATTTAACATTTTGAATCACAGTGGGCTAATACAGTTCAGAATTAATCTCGAATATTTTAACTGAATGAAATGCGTCTGAGAATTTTTTGTCTCAATATACCATGCTTTTTTACTTTAAGAAAATCTCAGGCACTTTAAAAATATAGTATTGAAAACTCCATATGCTGCTAGAGATTCTATAGAATATTAAAAAAAAAAAATACTTTCCTTGGTGGCTTTGGCCATTCCTTTCTCATCATGAAGTATGTATTAGCTCTTTGAGGTAGCTGAGCAGTCCTATTGTCCTGGGCACTGAAAAGCATAAAATCACTGGCAATCACTTTGCCATTGTATTTGAAGATTAAAGGACAGGACCTAACAAATGAGGCAGACCTTGAGCCAGAAGATGAGGTAGCATCAGATAATGCAGCTAAACAGTATGTTTAGCACAGATTAGCTGTGAATGAATTCTCAGCCAGTCATCCCTTTGCCAACCTGTTTGCCAAGGAAAGGTCTTGATTTATCTTTCAGGTAGTATTGATTTTTATTTTAAATCTTGAATTACTTTTTTTTATTCAGTTTCAATTAAGATTTGCTATGGTCTTGTATGCTTCCAGGAATGCATAAAGAGCATATTGTGCCTTAGAAAACTCTACCTGGACGCCTACTTCTGTGGTTGTTCTCTTTACTCCTGTCCTGCCACCTGAATGACCTGATCCTGGCAGCACATATTTTTATCAATTTATCAACTTTCTAGTGTAAAATGCAGTGTATAAGGATTTATGTGAAGGTCTTGAGATGACTCAACTATTGGCTTGCATCTCTGCAGCAGAAGGCTGTGGTTTCCATTTCCACTTCATGTACTAGGCTCATACCCAATGCTTGGCACTGTATTTCAGTGAGAGGGGGTGTTTCATTGTGGAAGATGTCATCCTGAAGATGACATGATGAACTCAGCTCTATTGTTTCTCCATCTGGAAATGAAAACCCCAAGGAACACTTCAGAAAGAGCAGGAGCTTAGCTTAGGGCCCCGCCAAACGTTCCTAAAATCATTGCTGTGGCAATGTGTGTGTGAGATGTTCAGTACATGACAACCGTGTTTCTGCCTGAAGAGTTTTTGCAGCATCACTGTCTACATCGTTTTCATCAGTGCACTGCATCTGTTGTGCCATTTGTAAAACACTCAGACTTCTATTAGCAGAGCAGAAATTTTTCTTCTGTGCGAGTGACAGCAATTGTAACAAGTCAGCTTTGCTGCTGCCTCCTCTTCCTACCTCTGAGAGGCATATTCTTCCTGTTGCTGCAGCTGTAGGGTAAAAGGCAGTTGTAGAAGTCACCAGTGGAGCATTTAAATGCATCTGCCAAGGGAAATGCTCTAGCTGATTGCATATTTTTCAGTGATATGGAGACAGAAATTCTTAATTATGGTCCATGATGGAGGCAGTCACAAGGGGCCAATATTGACAGTTTATAAAGGTCTTTACTAAAGGAGCTTGACGTATCTAGGGAAAATAGAAGATTTTTAGTTCATTAGGATATTCTGCTTTTAATCTGCACTTAAAAAAAATTCTTTATCTTCCTGAAGTCTACATAGTGGATGTCATCTGTGTCTGTCCATCTAACTCCTTGTTACCACAGCTTTTCTGTACTTCTCTGTAATCTCATTACAGCTTTCTGCTCTTGTTTCCTTCCTCTCCTCTTCAGAGGAAGAAAGAAAGAAAGAAAGAAGAAATCTTTCAAGCCCTTTCTCCCAAAGAGTTTGCTGCTTTTTCCTTTGGTTGGAGAAACATGGAAAATGCTTGACCCTACCTATGAAAACTGTGATAGCCAGAGGCCAGACTTCAGCCCTATGTTTTCATGCTCTTCAACAGGGAACATGCTGATGAACCTGCACAGGTCTAGTCATAGCCCATTAATGAGCTCATTCTCACCCAGTGAACTGATAGTAGGCTTCAGATGGATTTGGGGTTAAGTATACACAAGGAAAATGCTTCTGTTTGTTCTGTTCTCTTTAGGCTGGGCCATTGATATTATTCTGTACAATATTTAGCACAGTAGCTTTTCATACATTGAGGTCAGAACTTACTCCCCTTAATCCTGAAATTATTATGTGATCATTCCAAGATAATCTTTTGCAAATGCCTTTCTATCTCTCTACTTTCTAGTAGTCTAAATGCTATTAAGAGACCTTATTGCAAACTTTTTCCCTAGGTGGCTGTAGGACCTAAAAAACCATCAAGTTTGCAATTTCTTGCAAGTTGTGAAAGAAAAAAGAACAAACCCATTTATGTTTTGATTGGTCTGGGGTTTTTTGGTTGGTTTTTTTTAGTTTCCTTTAGAAGTCTGCTTAGGAACTATAGAAAATCAAAGCTGTAATTATATGTGAAGTCTTGCATCATGCATCAACATGACCTGATTGGAAAATATTCAGAGTGTAATTTGGATGCTGATAGTGTTAAAAAAAAAATAAAAAAATTAAGAAACCCTAAGCCACCGAAGCCCCAGACTCATATCCATAAAGCCCACAGATGAGAAAGGATTCTCTCTCTCAGTTTTAAGTAATCTAAGGCAGTGTGGCTTCTCTTCAAAAGTGATTTAAGCACTTGCATATAAGATCTTCTTTAAGTCCAAATCTGTCTTTTCTAAGACACAATGGAGCACCTTACCTAAAAGCTGTAGGGCCCTGTATTATTGTTCCATTGGTGCTTTCTGAAACTGCCTTTATCCTGTAAGTATTCTTACTAGACTGTTTCTACTTTTAATTTATTTCTAATAGGTAATAATGAACACTTGTCTGTGAATGTGCATAGGTTTTATGTAAACAGCACTAAAGTTTGCATCAATGAGTTCCTATAAACTAGTCTTTCTTCTAAGTTTTTTAATATCGTGGCCTTCAGTGACTATGGAAATAACTAGCAAGCACCTATTTTTCTGGTGGTATGACATTCTTCCATTTACACTTGGAAGTATATGGGCACGGACAGCTGAGAAAATACTAAGAGGAAAATGAGATGTCAGAAAGCTCTCAGGTTAAAACACTGGTTGTCATCTGGCGTGACGAGTAACTAGAGTTTAACCCAGAAGTGTGTTGTTTTCTGTTACGTATATCCATATATATTTAAAAATACAGTGTTTTTCAGTGTTTTCTCAGTTTCTGACTGTTCAGTGTTGTAGAGTCAGAATTATTACAGGCAGCACAAATTATTAATAAATGGACAGTTAGTCTTATTCCAGCATGTTTAGAAATGTAAGAAAATAACCAGAAATGATGACCAAGAACAGTGGGACAAACTTGAGTTTAAATAGCTTAAGCAGCTTTGCTAGTGTACAGAACTCCAAGTCTGTTCTGGGTTTATGATCCCTGTGGGCTGAGGCATTGGAGAGTGCTGTCTGACCCTTCTTGCAACTAGAGTTTTGCTGCTCCGCCTAGTCAAATATGATCATTGGTCCTGTTCAGAATTATGTATAGGGATCACATTGGCATTGCGTAATGAAAATAGTTTTGAGGGCAAATGTCAGGCTGCTGGATACTCTCATGCATTTATACCGTAGCAAATGCAAATATTCTCAGCACAGTATGGCATGTTTCTAGTCTCTCCCTATACAAAAACGCAGAGTTTTAATGCTTTCCTGGGACTTATCTCAACCTACAGCTGACCAGCGTGCCAAACTTCTTCAGTTACTCCCTAGGTTTCACAGAAATTCAATTAAAAATTATCTTCTAGGTAAATTAGATATTAGGCAGTAGTGACACCTCATTATACTACAAATATTCTGTGAAGGGGTTGGTTAGGCTTTTTGAGCCATGGTATCTTTGCATATTACAGTGAGTGATGCCAGTAACCGGGACTAGGGGCAGCACAGTGTGAGGTACCAGCCTTGCTGATATCAGTGGAAAATTTGCCTGCTCCTCCCTTCACCACAAATCTAATTTTAAAGAGCAATCAAAAATGCACTTTAAAGGTGTATTACGATTAGGATACTAGTATCCTAGGCAGGGGATACCAGGGTCATACCAAGGATACCATCATGTTCTAAACCCCTAGTATTCACAACCTCCTGGTAGTCACTTTGGAGAGCTGAATCTTCTCTGTGTCTGAGCTCAGAAATAGCTCTTGATGGAAGTTTGTAGAAAATCAGTTCTGAAAAGTATTGGCAAGTGAGAAAAAATAAGTTATTTAGTATCATGAAGAACATCTTGCATCTTTACAGTATAAATGTTCAAGTAATACCATTTTTGTCCCTTCAGTTCTCATGACACAAAACTCAGTCGAAAACCCTAAATTAAATTTGTCTTACAGTCCACAGAAATAAGAGAGCAGGCATCTTTAAGAGAGTCTCATGTGTGAGCAAAGTTGCATATAAAATAGGCTGCTGTTAGGGAATTTAAGTAGTTTTCTTCTTTAAGAAAAATATGGCAGTTAGATGCTCTGCCAAACTTTTAGTGGTTTAAAACACGAAGATCTCTACAGAGATCTGGAAAGAAGCCACTTTGGAACATGATTTTTATCAACAGGGATTAGAAAGAATGATCAAAACAAATTTGAAGTTTTAATAAACAAACAAGTTTTCATCTTCATTGCTTACGTTACTGTTTCCCTCTGTTATGTTATGCAGGTATTACTAGATTGCAGGTAGCAGATGGGATTCTTGTTCTTCATTAGACTTTAATATCACTTCATATATATTTAAAATTTATAACAGGTCTCATGAATTCAAATGAGATGTTACAGTCCACAGATACAACTGCAATAACAGTTATACAGCTTTTAGAAAATAGCCAACCCCAGGTGTTGACTCATGAATATTTATACACATCAGTCATCATGGAAGCAAAATACAATTTGGACCTGATCCTATTCCCAGTAAAATGGATAAAAAACACCCAGTACTAGAAACGATCCTTTAAAAGACGTCTGAGAAAAAATAATAATAATTCTTCCCCATCCCTATGTCTTTCCCCAAAAAATGGGATGGGGGGAGGGATCAGAAAATGAAAACATGACACAGTATTTTTTTTTAATTCTTGAGAGGGTACATATTTTTCCTAAATTTGGCATAAATTCTTATCTTAAGACATGTAAACAAACTCTTTTTTACACACAAAAATTTTAAATTGTGTCACAATTTTTGAACTTAAGCAAATATTCTTTGCATGCTAAATTTCATTAATTAAAGTAATTTTTATGATGCCTGTGGAAGTAAAAGTATACATAATTTTTTTTAAGTCAGTAAAGATTTTATTTTAGTTTTATATAACTAGAATGCAGCCAAATGGATTTTTCTCACTTAAAAAACCACTCATTTGAACCTGGAAAGTTTCAATTCCAAATACAATTTTTGAAATGTTCTAGGAAAAAAAAGAGTCTGTAATTGAAATAAGATAAAAATAAATACCCATTAAAGTATGAGCTGTAGGCTAGATTCTGATTTTATTTACACCCTTGTAGATACTAGGATATTTCCATAAAGTAAGTAATATTGCTAGAGATTTATCTCATGGCACTGAGACCAATATCATGCACATGAATGTCTGACAGAGCAGAGGTGAGATGTAGGAATTTTTATCCATTGAGAAAGCCAGGCAGTTCAACAGATCAGGAAAACAGGACCAAAACCAGACTTTGTATGGAGCTTACATTTTCACTCTTTCCTCATTTCTACATTTTTGTCCTGAAAACAAAACTCCATGAACCAAGGAGACAGCAAAAAGGGTTGGAGAAAGTGCTTGTGGCAATAAAAACACATGAAACTACATAAAAATAAATGAGGTACATTTTATATCAGTTTAGAATGTAAATAAAAAACTTGTGAAAGATGATTAATTGCTTAGAAAGACACAAATCTCTTCTTTTTTCTAGTGACTATGGATGATGGGGGAACTCGTGCAGAACTGGTGACTGTTCTACTCCTCTTTCCAGTAGTCCATCATTTTCCTGCATTGGCAGGTAAGATATTAAAGTATTAAAAACCTAATGATCAGCTCAGGCTGGGGAGTCTTCTCTGTCTGTCTTCAGAGTTAAAGAACTGTACTGAGTTACAGCAGACAGTATACAAGTGCAGTAGCCAGCAAAATTAAAAAGGAGCAACTTCTCATCTATTTATTTCAATACGACAGTTCTCTAGTAATGGAGAAGAAAAAAGTTGATTTCATAAGGTGATACTGCTATTACTTAGAGGACCAGAGCTATGCACTAAGAACTTTTTATGTGGTCAGTTGTCTTTCAACTTTCTAACTTGTGTCAACTTCCAAAACGAACTACAGTTTCAGGAGCAACATTACTTGAGTAAAACTCATAAATGTAAGAAAATATTTGCAAGTATGGCAAAAGTGATACTTCAGTTCACTATGGCTTGTCTGGAGCATTTCTCATATGAGAGTTTTTGAATAGCCATTATGTATTTGTGATAAAGACTTTGAATCCCAGTTTTACAGAAAGCACTTAAGGATGTTATTTTGTTATTCTTCTATTTAAAACATTTCACACTTAATTAGGTAACAGAAACAATATCTGACTTTGGTGTTTAAATTTTAAGCTGGGTATAGTCAGAGTGAAAAAACTAATACTTTGATGGAAAAGGAATTAGCTTGCGAATTATTTGTAATGTGCAGTAGAGCCAAGAAATAATTGTTAAAGTTCTGCTTTAAAGGAAATACAAGAGGACATAAATGAAAATTCTTTCCTATGCATGATCAGAGAAGAACATTAAGTAGACTGCCCATGTGGCTATTGTATAGGCAATTTTGCATTTTCTCTCATTTATTTTTGCTAAATATATTTTAAATAAAATACACAGATCTCTTTGAGGAGCATAGTGCTGCATGGCTAGAGGTCCAGGTGACACACGGTTTTGTCATTACTTTATTCAGTGCGACTGTGTAAGGAAGGGCAACCAGTTTTCCTCACGCAGTCTCAAGACCGATAATCACGTACAGGCAAGTTGGGATTGATTCCACATCTAAGAATGGATTCATATCGGTGGGAATAAGTGGCATAAAGGAGTTAGATGGCTGTTTGCAACCTAAGAGCATGACAGAGCCTCATCTGTCTTTGGATATCAAGGTAAAAGCAGGCGGTGGCAAACACCGTGGGGTGTCTTTGCATCACCAGGGAATATATTTTGTATTTGCTTAGTAACTGTAACCGCTAACAGAAGTCTGCAATATCTAGAGAAACAGCTTAGTGCATATTAATTTCTTGGAACTGCCCAAAACAAAGCAGAAAGTACAATCAGTTTTCTATGGACTCAAACAATTAAGGCAAATTTAATTAGGTTAAAAACAGCTATCTGTACTTATGCAGAAAAGGGATTAAGACTTAGATGTAAAACATAACCTTGTTCAGCTATATGTGAGGCACAGTTTGTAGCTCTGTGCTGCATAATGATTAGAATTCATACAGAAGTATTGCTTAGAGAGGAAAGACATTTTAATTCATGTCTTCTAATTAATTATCAACCAAGTATGACATAAAGACACCATAAGAGAAGGAAAGGGTATGAGACATCAGTTGCTCTAGCGCTTACTTTGTTGCCATAAGGAAAATCTTCTTTAGTTACAGTTTCGAGACTCTGCATTGCTGGGGTTGATAAATTACAGTACACAGGAGCAATAGGCTTGTGTGGAACCTAGTGAAATTTGGATCTTAAAAAGAAATGGGGTAACTGAAAGTGTGCCATGTTCAGATTAGGGATTCAGATGTAAGATAGTCCTCCAGAGAGACCATAACGTTCTGTGAGAAAATCTCATTGAAACGTACCAGCAGTACATTTCATCAAAACAGCGGTGCTGAAGACTGATGTGTTCTCTAGCCACAGAGCAGAGACATACAAGTGAAGAAACGCTTTGTTCCTGTCCCCAGCAATGTGCTTGAATACTGATGCAGAAAGGCCACAAGTGGATCTGGAATAAATTTTTTGCAGCAGCATAACTGCATTTGAGGAAATATCTGTGTAGGCAGGATGGCAGCGTGGGTGTTTCATGACTTTAGTCTATATTGGTGAGGTTGGAAAGTACTGCATGATCTGGAGATGAGAAATCAAAGTATTAGCAAGCTGAAGGAGGAATCCCAATTCCTTCTGACTCCATTACTGAACCTGGCAGCATCTAAGATGCCAAGGGGGATGATATTCTATATAACGTGACTGTACCGTTCATCACAGGGAAGCAGATTGCACATAGACAATAAAGCCATTGTCAGAGCAGTTGCTACTGGCCTAGCCTAGTGTGAAAGGCTGGCTTCTCCCGCTACTTACACCGCAGCCAGCCAGCTTTTCCAGACTGGGGGTTAAATCGGCATCGCTGCCTGGTAAAGCGTTCGCAGGCAAATACCGGCATCCTGTTCAGCCGCCCGTTGCCTCACATCCTGCCAGACCCAATAAGGCGGCAGCTTTCTGCCCCAAGCACTGATTGCTTTCGGAGGTGATCGCAGGTGACGGTGAAGCCGGCCGCGAGGAAGCGCTGCCGCTCCCCGGGGGCTGCGGGGAGCTGCGGAGCGGGGCCCCGGGGCCGCCCCGGCACCGGCGCGGCTGCCCGGCCGCGAACTCTTGGGCCCGACGCTCCCCCTCGTGGCTGAAATACAAGCACGGCCTGCTCTGAGCCTGCTGCAAGAGAACTGCAGGCTGCGTCTTCCCCCGGCCCGAATGGACCAGAGAGATCGGAACGTCTGGGTTCGGTACAGCTTATTCTCCCTTAATGAACAGCGCGTTTATTTACAACTTCTCTCCCAGCCGGTTTTCTCCTGGTCCTGCCTGACAGCAGCAGCCGCAGCAGCAGCAGGAAGGATGAAGAAAATCAAAACAGTGCTTTGCAGGGCTTAAATGCAGTAATTCACCCTTATCTTATGTGCTGAATAAACACCCTGAACAGCTTAATAACTGCCTGGTCACGTTCAGGGGGATGCCTCAGCCCAACAGATCAGCAGTGCTTTCCTTATCCTCATCATCTTCTACCACTGAAGACTCCCACTTTAGAAGTGGATGTCTGCAAAGTATTTTGATGGCATTGATCTGTTTTGATCACACCTGTGTTAATCTGTTCTTCCAGCACCTCAGCAGGCATACAGCCTTCAGAAGCTATTTCAAACCGTTACCATGTTGGATTGTGGAAGCATATAAAAACTGCAGCGGATCCAAGAGCATTGCAATAATTGTGGTAGGCAAGTTTGTTGTCAAAACTTTCATCTGAAAAAGTAGTTGTTACTTTGTACATTATTTAAATGTATATTTAAATTCAAAGGCCAATTAGATTCTTTTGGGAAAAAACCAAACACCTCATAAACTAGCATGTCAGAAATTCATATTAATTTAGTATGCATTCTTGTCTGTACTTTTGCTCCCCAAATGGAAACTATAAGATAAATTGATTTAAAGGTGCAAAAGTGGCAGATACATAATTCCTGTGTTTAATATTAAAGCCCAGTCTGAAGAAGAGCACGTACAAGGCATACCAGGAGAGCATGGCAGCCTGCACAAGCCTATGGGAAGGTAGAGGGGGGAAAATTACAGAAAAATGTGGAAAATACCACAAGGGAATATATCTGAAGAAACTCTGGAAAATAAAGGCAAGTCAAAGAAAAACACACACACACACACAAAAGTTTAGGTGTTTTAGCTTTACTGTCAGCAACTGATGTTTAGGTTACTTGATAGGTACAAATTATACATTTTCCTTATTTATCTCACCATTTATCCAGTTTATATCCCAGAATGTTTTGATATGAACTTTAGATTCTACTGGTAAACAAAAGAAGAATATCAATATAATAACTTAGATTTGCTTTACGGATTTAATTTTCTCCCTCTCTTTTCACGATGACCAGGAGCTAGTACTTTAACTATCCTTATCTCCAAAATACAAGTCAATTTATTTTTATGTCAAGATAGTGAAGGATTTAGAGATGAAGTAATACATTCTTGTGCTTTACAGTTAATACCATTTTCCTGCTTTTTCTTCATATCTTGATATCTCTTCTGGTCATGATCACCTCTGCATGCCAGTTAGAAAATACAGAACACCATAAAGTTTTAAAGAACAATAGTATATTAGATAAAGAGGAAGCCACAAAACCACTGCCAGACTCTGAATGTCTCCCTCTAGAGCTGTTCTATGGTTCTGATTAAACTGATTGAGCTGATTCTAGGTCAGCAGAGGAGAGACGCCTTCTGAGTGATACCAGACCCTCTCTCACTTTTACAGCCACCCGGTGTTTTTCTGTCCATATCACATGAACGTATGTTTGTACACACATTTATTTTACTGAACACAAATGAAAGGAGAAACAGTTTCCATAGAATTTTAGGTAACAGTCTATAGGAGCAAGAAAGTGAAGTGGGTTTGGATGAATGCTGTACTGTACTATTATTCCATTGTTGTTATCAGAATATTTTTATTCCTTAGCTGTCTTTTGAAACCATACAGAGTGTTCTTGGTGAAAAATCAAGGATGATTAAAAGAACAGATCAGAGCAAGCATATTTTTCCAGAATAAAGTCACCCACAGTCCTTTGATAGAGTTTGTTAGTACATGCGTATATGTAATTTTGGACGCAAAGGCATTCAGATATGCTTTGCTTCAGTTTTATAAGTACATCAATTTTCTAGTTTAATTTATTGTTTTTATTAAATACAATGCACTAAATAGTAGATGATGTCTTTGTTATCTAAGTGGCTAGAATAATGGCTAAAATTTGGCAACAGTACCGTTTCTTTCCCTACCTATCCCAAATTCAATTCAAATTCTATTTTTGTGATGCAAGTGACAATCTGTGATAATTTCATTATAATAATTTAAACTACAACCTCTTTAATCTCATGTAATTTAGATGCACCTAAGAAAGACAGTTTGAGTTACAAATTTTGTTTTCTAATATTGGAAGTAATGTATGTAGATGGAAACTAAATTATAAAAGTTTGTTTCATATTACTTTTATGGCCATGTAATGTTCTCTGTTAGATTGGTATTACTTGAACTGTGCTCAGAATTTACAAAATTGCCACTTAGTATATGATTAGCACTGTTATTTATTTGAGTCCTCATAATCTTAGAAACCTGTGTTTAGGTTTTTATTTTGTCTGGCAATGAAAAAATAAGAGAACAAATATTAGGGAAAAGACTGCATTTGCGATGAGTGCTAGCTAATATTTTTATCAGTTTTATTTTCTGCTCCAAAATTTTGGCTAGAAGACAGACCTAGAGACTTGGGATATCCTCACAACTTTGTAGCTTTTGAAATGCTCAGGAACCAGGGAGAATGATATGCTTTCATTTTGGAGACTACAGTTTCCGAACAGCTATCTCATTCCAAACCAAGGCTAGGAGGAGAATGTAGAAAACAAAGAACCAGTTAAAAACTGAACATATTTGTGTTTAAACGGACACAGAATATTAGGAAATTATTAAAGGAATTACTTCAAGAAGGGCAAGTAATTTGACCTTTTTGGCTTCTGCTAGATTGCATGCCCTTAGGTAGGATTTGAAGTAGAACATCAAAAGTACGTGAGAGGTCTCCAAGGAGAGTTCAGAGTCCAACATGTTCCTCAGTACAGACACTGGCTACCTTTTAATGGACATAATTATTTTGTCAGCCGGGAAATTCTGCATAACAATAATGTCATAGCAGAGCAGATCTGTTGGATTTGGGTTTCAAGGAATGGATAAAAGTAATTATTTTCCTTAATTGGTTTCCCTACCCAGAGGGTTGGTTGGTTTCTCTGTTTTTAACAAATGTCATTCTGATCCATTTGTGGCTCCTTACGTTTGAGCAGCTGGAACACTGATGCAGGGATACAGCAAGCACATTTTTGTTTATCTCAGTAGCGCAAAATAGCTCTTGCGGTGGTTACTGCTGGGTAGCTACTGGTCTTCCTCAGGGCATTGGGAGTCTGCAGCAGAGCTGTGAAGAGAGTCAGGGCTCCAGTCAGCAGCCTTCTGCTGTGCTCGGGGAGAACCGAGGATGTTGCTACCTCATTATTTCATTAGTGTTAAGATGAAGCAAGCAGGCAGCGTTGCTTTAAATACAAGGTATTCTCTCCTGCCTGCCTGGCTGCCTCTCTGAATTCTTCCTGATGCTTGACCCTCTTATTTGGATCCATTCACCCTCCTACACTGAATTTTTTTCCAAGATTTCTTCTGTGGTGTGGTGCATGTAACTATGAAAATTGGAATTCAGAGCACTGTGGAGGTTTATGAGTCTCAAATACAGAAAATGAACCAAAGGGGTTTTTTTTGTTTTGTTTTTAGAAAATTGTTTTAATTTTTAAACTAATACCATGAGCTTCTGGGCATGTCATCATTTTTTAATGCCTAAGAGGGAAAATAATGAACTGATTTGTGTACATAAAGGAAATATTTCTGTCTAGGAGTATATCCTGCATGAGGTACATAGCTAGACATATGGTCAATGAGCCATTTATTTTAGATACGTATTGCATATATTTTATGCTAATTATCTGCACAGATATTAATTCCATCAGAGACAAACTAACCAATATCTTCAAATAACTTATGCTCAGTGTTCCTCATATTGTTAGGTTAGATTTCATGTCAAAAGATTAACTGTTCTGCTTTTTCATGAGGAAAAATACCATAAAAAAGAATCCTACATAATGTAATCACAGGTGCTTAAGTCAAAATACCTCTGTGCAGTATGACAGACACAGGAAGAGCCTTGCTAATAAACAGATAACTGTCTTGTTTCCTTTAGAGGTAGGTCATTTATATCATGACACGGAATTCAGGAAGTCCAGTAGTGACTTGTTTCTTTTATTTGTCTGTCAACTACAAATCCAGTTGATTTTAACTATAATTTTTTTTCAATGCAAAAAGGCAATAGATATTGTGACAAATATTCCAGCATCTCACAGTTTTGTACCAAAACTCAAACCATTTTGATCTGAGATTAGATTGTAATATGCCCTTTCTTCCACTGGAGGAGTCAGAGGGTTCAAGATGCCCTGCCTTCTGATCTGCCAACCATATCTTAGAAAGTGTGCGAACCAAAGTTGTTGTACTACCCTCTATGCAAGCCCCGAAATGTGGAAAACGTTCCCCCTAATTCTCCCCACTTAGGCCTGTTTCAACTGGTGGATGCAATGAGTCAGCCTGTATCAATAAGCGATCATCTAATCGCTTACTGAAAAGAATATGGCAACACACCTGAAATAGCTTTGGCTATTTAAATACCTGGCTTTTCTGAGGATAAAATGTTGTTGTGATGGCATGAGCCTCAGTCTGGCCTGCATGTGTCTTCCTAGCATCAGCACTGGATGGATACCTAGTTAATCTCTTAAAGCTTCCTTGCTCTTTGTACCAGACTAACTAGGTTAAAACAAGGTTGAAGTTATCTATGGCATGATTGTAGCGTGCATTGCCTAAGGTCAGAGTGGTCCCAGTCTGGTCTGCTCTAACTCCTCACAAGTGGTGCAACATACTGCTCTCTCCTTGGGATTTGGTTTTGAGACAGCCGAGTTTCCTCCATTGCTGTTATTTATACTGAAAATGTAAACACACGTCAATAGATTTTAGAAATAATTTTTGTCATTTCCCTTTCAGATGTAAATGAAATGGTTAAGTAATGTGATGAAGTCATCAGATTCCACATTAAATTTTCTTTAGAGAATTCAGAGAGAGACAATTAGTTTTAAGAGACCTAATTCAATAGGTTCCTTCAGTAACTTCTAAACAGAAAGAGGATCACATCTCCTTGACTAAGAAAATATCTGACTAATCTTTGTGCATTTTTTTTTAACCCAAAATATCACTTTAAGTTGCAAGGATTGTGCACTTATATGCATTTCATCATAGCTTCTCAGAGGTCAAAATAGCATGCAGACACTATGCAGCTGAGATATTATCCTTATCTTAAATATTTTGGGAACAAAACACTTATTAAGGGTGGCTACCTCTATCAGGTAGATATAAAAAGTGGAAAATTAGGGAAGAAATGGAAGTTGAGACAGTCCAGTTTGGTGTACCTCTTTCACTTGCTAGTACAAATACATTTTTAAATACTTTCACAACTTTAATGTCTCCTTATATTATGTTAATTTAAATAAATGATTCACGAGTACATCTGGCAATTTCCAAAGGCTAAGATGAGCATGGATGAGGCCTGATTCTTAATCGCCTGGAACTTCTTTAAGCCTATACAAAGCTGAAGCAAGGACACACCTCCGAAGTGGCTATCTGGGAGAGCTTATTAAAAGAGTGAGTGAAAAGGAATATATTTTACCTTAATAGTCTAATAACATTGTGGGCGACAATACAGTAAATCAGAAGTTCCCACCTTCCGATTCCGTTGAATAAAGAACTGGAATTGAGAAGGCTCGTGATATATTGAAGCTCCCCTACTGAGGATGACCACAACTGATACATAGCATGCAGTTTTAGGAAAGAGCTGATTATAAAATATTAGAATAGCCTAGTATAAACAGCTGGCTCAAATGTTTTGCAGGTGTAAAGGGACAGAAGAATCATGGTACCTTCATTCATATGCTGTGTAATCTTGGTGTATAAATATAGCCTTAGCATATATGCATCTTCATTATCACCACTCACTTATACCGTTGGTACCTATTATGCTCTGTATGGTTTTTATCCTCTGTAATCCTTCTCTCTGTGACTTTGCAAATGTACTGCATAATGCTTTGAAGATTAATCCCATAATTAAAGGACATAGTTAAATTAAATTCTAGCTTGCTTATACTGAAGTGGCATGTACAATCTTCAACCATTAAAGTACATCTAAAACCATATTTCACTTCAAATAACAAAGTACAAGCTAAAATTTTCAAAAGAAGGACTTACATCTGCTGATTCATGACATACCAGGCAAGCATGAATATCATATCGTGTATTATGCTTTGGCTGGAATATACTTCACTTAAGGCGTAATGTTTAATTGATCTCTACTATTGTCATATGACAGTAGAAACACCTTTCCTGTTTATTAAACAGAAAAGGCTTAATTTTACCAGTACACCAGGGTAACAACCCACAATGGATTGAAGAGGCAGTGATAGGTGCTGAATCAAAATCTAAATATCCTGCAGCACAAATTACTCCAATTCCTATCTGATGCCTTGTCTGCCTATAGATAAGCAGGTCATAAGCTCATTCAAGTGGAGTCCTGTTTCTTCAGTTACCAATTTGTTCTGATAGCTGCCTTCATTTGAGAAAGCTGTCCCACATCTCCTGCCATAACAAAGTCATCCTGCTGGCTGAACAATAATAGACTAAGCAATCCTGCCTGCTCCCAGAATTCAGATGGCACAGATGGAAGTTAAAGTTATCAGATGTTTGAGCAGCAGAATACCCTGCTTCTAGTCATTTGTACTGAAGTGTTTCACCTGGGGGATTACTTTATCCACTTGATCTCTTCGGGTTTGGCTTGAAATGGAACCCTGGTGATGACTTTTTACAGTTAATGGTCCATCAGATATCACTTGGACTTCCCTTAACTTGCAGCCATGGGAAAAAAAAAGGATGTGTTAAGATCAAAATATGAATTCTGTCCTTTTTTTAGATAAAAAGCTGCATCTGATAGAGTGTTATAGAAGTACTGAGCAAAATACTGTCTGTCCTGTGAGTAAAACCCTGAGGCTAGAACTGACTGAATCATAACAACGTTTCACTAACTGCCAAAATACCTGTAGGAAGCATGACCTTGTTGGGTAACTGCGCACATGAAATTTTGAATAAAGTCAGCAATATCATGTGCATTACTTGAAACAGGTTGAACAAAATACTGTACTGTACCAACCCTGTGCAGGCTATGTAGGGTAAGGGGGAATTTCAGGCAAACGTGAAGGGGGAAAAGAAACAATGGAACAGGTTCGATGGAAAGGGTTTTATTGAACCTGAGGCCTTGGTTGGAGAGGAGGGGATCAAGAGAGGGTTTATAAGCTGTGGGGAGTAAAACTGGTGAATGACCTGAGGAGTACGGGCCCTGCCCAGAAGTTCTTGGCCTCAATATGGCTTAGTGAGGCAACATCGGTGAGCTATTTCAGTAGGATGAACTGTCATCCATAAATCTCTCTCTCTTTCTCTCTCTCTCATTCTCTGCTTGGAAGAAAGAACACTCTTTTAGTTGCCCTGTGTGATCTTTTTGCTTTTGGCAATCTCTGCTGTAAGGGAAAATAAAGAATCGAAAAGCAATGACCTTAGCAACAATCCTGTAATCTCTATTTGAAATCTATTGGTAACTGGAAATAGGAATTTGACGGTTTTTCTCTTACGGTTTAAGAAAAGGTGCTGGACTGCCAAGATTAGCTCTTGATACTAGTGTTTGTCCTCCTGTGTTCCTTCTGAAACGTATTTTCTGAAAGGATTCCTGTTACCATAAGCTCAACTTGCTCACTTCCTAATTATTACTCTTAGTAAGGTCAGGTTGTAGGTTGGTTTGTTATTTGGAAAGGTATAGAATTAAGATTTCTTAAAGGCTGTCAGAGGCTGAAAAGTATAGAAACAGTTCCAGCAGGGATACATTTGATCAGAACAGTGCTAAAGTCTGTTCTTATGGGTCAGCCCTTGTGATATCCCAGAGTAATGAGATTCTGTCAAAGCATAAGCCTTCTAGCGACTTACTTTAATATCTATATACACGTGTATATATATATATTTTTATATATATATGCATCATTTGTATCTTTTCTTAATCTTTGTGCATCTTTAAAATGGGGGGCACCCTTTTCAATCCCAGAGTAATCCATGTTTTATGCAGAAAGAGGGCAGCAACAAAAGGACTAGTTTAAATGAAGGGTAGCAAAACCACATCTATGGAAGCACATTGTAATGAGGAGGATTTTTAGAAGATTCTGTGACCTTTGTAAATAATTGGTCTTCATTACTGAAAAGCCAGGTGTGTGTACAGGTGACATAAAGTGAATCAGCAGGACAACCTGCAGCAGATGAAGCAGCAGTCAATTCAGTGTGCTTTTTCCTTCTTTACTGTGTCAACACTAAACTTTCTGTTGTTTGTGATATCTCTTGCGGTCATAGCTTCAAGTATGCTAGATGCCACTCCTGCTTACTGTAAACTGGCACAGCTGAGAAACCAAAGCTCCTGTCACTTAATCCATAGTGTACATATATACATGTATACGTATAAAGTGCCAGATTCTAAGTGAAGGCTTTATGTTAAGCATCCTCTAAAATACAATTTCAAAATGACTTATGTGTTTCATGTCTCTCTTAATTACATAATTAAAGATAAAGCAGTACATAATTTGCCAAAGTTTTGTTTCCTTAAAGCATTTGCATTTTAGATATTAAACGTGGAGCCCTTGTATGCAGACATGGCAGTGTGTGCTCATATCTTATTTCAAACACTAGCACTGGATTTTAATTCTTCTCCTTTCCTGACAGCAGTAGAAAATACAGCTCTAAATTTATGCTCTTAACAGAAAACTTGAGACATAAATGACTGTTAGGCCTGGTGCAAAATTATTGGTGTGACAAGCGTGCAGTTGTGACTGCAGAGTGTAAATATTGCAAAAAAAATGGTGGGTTTAAAGCATGTGCATGAGGCTGCAAATACAGCAATTCATTTTCTTAAAAATAGCTGCCTACCTAAAGATTGTGGTTACACAAATAGCTCTGCAGCACGGAAATGTCAGGATGAGAGCAGGAGTGTTCAAATGTTAAGAACGTGCAGCCATTTTACTACAAATTATGGATGCCTTAGAGGGCAAGTTCAACAAAGTGGCTCTTTGTACAGACATGAAGTAAGGAATGCTCAAACACGAGGAAGTGTTCAAACATTGATGCTTTAATGGGACCTGTTTGAAAGACCAAGTACTGTATGAGTACTGTTATCTGTATCAGTACTGAAACTTCATCAGCAGATACATCAGTATCTGTATGAGTACTGAAACTTTTGTTTGTAGGTATGTATGCAAATTATTCCTATCATAGATGTTTAGCGTGCCTTTAGTTTTTTTTGTAGTACTGAAACACACGTACCTTACTTTGCATCAAGATACCCTGATTGCGAGTAAACAGTTGAATGATACTGCTACCACCAGTTTCACATCCTCCTGTCCCAGTGCAATCCCTAAATGATAACTGCCAGCTCTAATCCAACTCAGGCTTTCCAAAAATAGGAACCAAATGTTTGTGTACTAATTAAAAAATGAAGACATGGGACAGATGGCATTAAAGGAGAAAAGATAGATCGGGATGTGCAATTATTTATTTTATGTTTATTCATGGCTCTAACTTCTTTTTAAGTTGATCCAAAGGATTAGTATTATATATCATGTAGTGCTATAAACGTGTAATAAATTGTTGCTCAAGAATGAAAGATTTGGATGTCCTTAAACTGTGATACATGTTAAACTCTTAGAACAAAAAGCAAAAGCAATGTTCAAAATCCAGATAGAAACTAGGTACGTTGCAGGCCAGGATACCTGCAGCGTAATGCTAGAGGTGGCTTAGGGGAACGAGGGCTCCCGGGGTGGGACTCCAGCAGAGCCCTGCTCAGCGCAGGGAGCCTGGCTGGGAGCTGGCCTCACCCAAGGGGCTGTGGCTGAAGATATGCTTGGAGAGGGTGAGGACAGGCTTCGGGTTAGAGGTAATATCTCCAAGCATGTGATGAATACGTGGGAAAGAGGCCTGAGGCTGACCTGTGTGCCAGACCAGGGAGTGAGAGTGTAACAAGCGTTCCTGGTCCTGCTAGCTGTATGACATCCTCAAGTGAAGAGCTGGGTGCAGCTGCAACAGGATTTGATGAGATAATGCTTCAGAAGCACCTCAGTGCTCTCAGGAAAGGCAGTGACAATTGGAAGGAAATGTTGCTGAGCAAGTTATAAAAACAAAAAAAGTTGCTGCTATTTGGAGTATTTAGATTAGGTGCAACAGCAGTGCTCCTTTTTTTTGTTTGTTTTCTTTTGATATGCAAAAAAAGAAGAAGCTGGAAGAAGAGAGATTCTGTATTGTCAAAATCAGGTTAGTTAAACTTAATCGCACCATAAGCCCATGAAACACTAGTGAAAAAAGGACAGTTTTGAATCAGACCATGAGAAGGGTTAGGGGGGCCACATTAGTGTAGATCTAGCAGGCATAATATGTACAAATTAAAATACATAGCTGGCTTATTTCTTTTCTCATCATTATAAAAATTCTTTTTTGTGTCTGGAAATTTTTTGCAGACTTTCATTTGAGAACCATTTCTGACTCATGTAAAGCTGGCTGCCAGAGTTTTAGTGCCTGCCAACCTGCTACAAAACTAAGGTAAGCACTAGACTTCAACCTTGCTGTCATGGTGGTGTTGTAGCTGCTTGGATGTCAAAGTACATTTCTTTAGACTACAGTCTCCTCAGTCTTTAATGTCAGTGAATTCACAAGTGACATAACATAGGTGATAAATTCAGAGCATACTCCATTTTTATTAGAACACTAGCCTACTCTTGCAAAGCGTCTTTCAACATTTTAAAGCAGGATTAGAAACTCTCCATGTTTCATTGAAAATACTATCCCTGAAAAGAAAATAATTTTAAATCTAAATAAGATATGAGAGTAATATAAGGAAGGAAAAGGAGAAGTTTAAGATCTGATCTACACCTAAATCTAACAAAAGTTAAAAATAAATCCAGGCGTGTCATTTAAGCCAGATTTTAGAAGGCAGAAGGTATTGTACTTAAGAGTCTCCGTAACCAGATATATGAGGGCAACCTTTAAAGTGCTAGCTCCCCTGAGGTCACAGGGAATGACTTGGGGTCAATATTCTCTTCTGATAAACAGTATGAGAAGACCTGACTTTTGGGTACTTGAGTGGATCTGGCTTCCTATAGTGCCAAGATTTTTATTCCTTTTAGACTGTTTTAAGGAAAATCTGCTTCTGTCACTTTTCAAAACCTTGATCCTAGGCCACATTATTACTGAAACTGAGTTAGTAACTTAGCATATCCTGCTTTTGCTAATCAGGGCTCAAGGAATAAATCATTGCCATTTAGAAGTACGTAGAAATACTCAGCTAGAAGACACTGCAGAAGTCCTATAATGACTATGTGTGGTAGACAGCCTTATGAAGTTCTAATAACATTTTGATTATTCAACTCTGATATTTTTTGAGCACTGGGCTATAAATTAGTGAAGTCATAAAAAATGACATTTTGACTACAGGGGAAAAATCATGTGCGAAGCTGAAAAGAAGCATCATCAGTTTTTTCACTTCTCTGCTGTAGATATGGGCATCTCTGTGGAATGTCTTCCACAGCATCCCATAATTAGATATCCATTTTATATAACAGATGATAAAATGACAGCTGGGAGTGGGGAAAAAACACTGGGAATTCCAGATGTGGTCTGAAGAGTATGAACTGAGGTGAATATATTGCAGAAGAAAAATCTTTTCTGTTTGTATTTCAGATTTTGGATTTACTGCTAAGTTCAGCATCATGCAAATTGACTCTGACAGAGGCATGATTCGGAGTTGTTACAGTCCACGGAAATATTTTCCTTGCTTTTATTAAACTTTTGATCAGTCCTAAATGGAGAATTTGGATGGGCTTAAGCAATAGCTTGCAGTGACTTACACAGACATTGTTTCTGGTATTATCAAATACACTGGAAGCCTGATTACGATATGCATTTGGTCTCTATCATGCCATGAAGGAGGCATATCAGTTAATTAGCTATCAGCTGCAAGTCCTTTGTTTGTACAATGTAATTGTTTACCATGAAAAAAATTATTGATTATTTGTTTAGATTAATTATTTAAATGTACCTAAAATAAAGTGGCATAGGGGAGAAATTTGAGATCATTCTACTAATTGCTTAGGAGGCTAATGGAAGGTTGAACTCCAAAACTACTTCTGCTTAAAACTTCTGCAAAGCAACAAAAATTATGGAGTAAGTAACTGAGTGCTTTCTCTGCCTCTAGTTTTCATTTTGTCTTTTTTCAATGAAGCATTCAGAAAAGGTGAAATTTATTTGGGTTTTTTATTCAGAGTCTGTATTTATGTAGATGACGTTCTGATGACATATCTAGTGTAATAATGCTGAATTAACACGCGAAATAACACATGGCACCCATTAAATGTGTCTGATGTAATTCATATTTCTGGCCTCCTGTTGTACAGAAGATACGTTGATGTGCATCATCTTCTTATTATTGAGAGTTTATAATTCTGGACTTGACTTACATTGGTGTCATTCACACAAAGCACCTTATCTGTGCGTATCTACCTCTTTTCACAGTCATGAAGATAAATGTATATTTGATAGATCCAGTCTGTATGGTTTTTGGCTGCTGATTACAAACCCCTAAGCTTAGTAAATTGGATTTTAGTGCAGTTCTGTTTGAACAAACTCAGCCAATCCAGAGCAATTGTGAGCTCAGATGCAATTGGGCGTTAGCTATAGCTAACGAGTAAAACAGCAAAAAGGGATATCAAGAGACAGGGTTATAAGGGCTGAATTTTGCTTTCAAGGAGGAACTTTAATGGCTTAGCAGAAATACCCCCATAATTACCAGCTGAAGCCCTCACCAAGCTCATCACCTTACACTCAAAGAATAAAGGCTTCCAAGTATGTTAGACATCCGCCTCATTTCTGAAGTCCTCTTATTTTCAGGGAATGTCACAGACCCTTAACTATAAGCAAGGGAAAATGCATCTGGAAGTACTTACATGCCAAGGCTCTTACAGTGTAATGTGATGAAACCTTAGTTTGCCACTTTGGGTTTCCAAATTTTAGGTGATTTTTACAATTAACTTTTTTTTTTAAGAGCTTCTTTCTTAAAGGGGTTATTTAAGAGCTGTCCAGGAACACTCATCATGGTATGTATTAAAAAGCAGCAAATCAGAATGCAAAGTGGTAATCAACCCATCTTCATTTAATATAGTTACCTTATGGAGCCTGATTAGCTCAAGAGAGTCAAGAGCTCTGACAGTAACTATCATTAACTCTTCCAGACCAGACGAGTGAGCAATGCTGCTGCATCCAATGCTGAGAGCATCAGTCCCAGGAACGAGTGCTTCTGGTCACAGCTCCACCGCTACAAGCCCACAGCAGGCTGTGGCCCTGCTCAGAATGGAAAGCCAGGCAATGACAGCAGAAATAGAAAGGAAATGGGGGTAAAAAGGGATCCAGGTACAGAAAAATGTCTTTCTCCAATTTGTCTCGCTGGTAACTACGTTCAACTATTCTTCATTAAAAGCATGTTTAGTACAGTCCTCCTCACCCTGCCGAGCATGGATAGAAGGTTTGTGAGCATAGCTGATCTGAAGGTTTATAAAATCTTCTGATTTCATGTGATTATGTGGTGAAAGGCTAGATGAACATGAGCACCATGCAAAATGTGAGTGGAATATTCCACAAGTACGTACTGGTGTATAGATCTTTCAATGCTGGGTTACCATATTTAAATGTGCTCTGGTCTGGTAGTGAATTAAATCTCTTCCTGGTGGAGTTGTTTCAGAAAGTTTTTGAAGAAGAATTCTTCATGCCTTTTTCTAAGGAAAATATGACGCTGTACAATATACAGCCCAGTTCAATATCTTACACTAAAGCTGGAGCATCTATAAACACTTTTTTTCCATATAAAAACATTTTTTCCATAATATATACAAGTAGGAAATGAAAGGCCAAAATAAGGGAAATTCTGTAGACTTAAGAACTCTTTTCAATATAAATTGTTGCTAATAATGAGGAATTCATTAGCTATCCGGGAATGCTCAGCCAACATCCTTACCAAGCATGCTCAAAATGACCTAAAGTTGAAGATTTCTATTCATTATTAAGGCAATTAAAAATGCTTATGTTAAAACTAAAATGAGTTAATATGAAAAGTTAAAGCTGTCTGGACCCATTGGAAGCATCCTTCTGACTCCTGTTAAATTCTGCAGAAATCTGATGTTTCTAGAGGGTCAAAGGAAAGAAATTGAACTTCAGAAAAGGTCTGAAACTTTCCCACTACCAAGTTAAGAAAAAAATATAACTCTAATGCAAATGTATGTGCCATAAGAGATTGAGCGCTCATAAAATGAAGCTGCTTGCAAGAAAATACTATTAAGGCATTAAACAGATGAAAAAAACCAGTATAGAAGAGAGGGCTGCTGAAGGTTGTGAAAGGTCATGTAATCCATCTCTCTGCCTGAAGGAAGGATAGAAGAATAGTGCCTTTAGAGCAAGCCTTAAGGCAGTATGCTTTACATCTCCACTGCAGCTGGTTAGGCAGAAAAATGTAAACCTCTCTGATTCAAGCAAGCAAGACTTTCCACCCCTTCCTCAGCTTTTTGACACTGGTGGTGGCTTATTTGCTCATCCATGCTAGCAGGCAGCTGAAGAGGACAAGGTGGAAGATAAGGGAGCCACAATAGCTGGTCACAGACAAGTGGCCTTGTACATCACCACTGCAGCTTCAGTGGCAGAAGAGGAGTCAGGTTTGCCCCTTCTGCCTAGCAAATCAGTCACTGCATTAGTCCTCCCCAAAAGCGTCTTCTGTAATTACATACTCTACCTCAGTTCTTGCAAAACTCTTTATTATTGTCTCTGAATATTATCAGGGTCTTCTCCAGCTATTTTCTGTTTTACTTTGCTACCAGATATCTAGAGTTTCTCTATGGCTTTGCGTTGGTACTTGTTATGGTTTCCCTGTAAGCAGCCTGGAGAGGATGGCAGAAATGTCTCTCAAATACGCCATAGTTGCACACAATTCTTATCTTGCCGTTGTCCTCTCAGGATGGGTATTTGGGTAATATATTTTTCTCTTGCTTTCCACATTTTCCTCTTCAGAATTGTCATTGATTAGAGCCTCTAATGCCATTCTATGCAAATATAAGGAGAAAGGAAATAAATTTTTGCACTTTTGTTGCTTGCAGAATTCCTGAGAGCAGCAGAGATGGTGAGGAGGATACTAAAGAAAGATAGGCAGACCAAGATAAAACAGCAGCCATTTTTCAGCCAGAGGAGCCTCCCAGCTTAGCTAGTAATAGAGACTGAAGTCAAGACATGCTTCTAATAAGGCCAGTATTAACTCACCATAATTAGTTTAGATGATGAATGCTAATTCATCATCATGGCACTGCTATAAATAGAATATCATCGCTTCACACTTTCCAATAAATTCAATACATTCTGAAATTAAGTAAGGTAGTAAAATTTGTGATTCCACACAGTAACACATAGCAATTGCTATTTACCACAGAAACCTTTAACTTATGAATTAATGAATGCAGTATTAGGGGTTAGTGCTGATTTTAATTTCAGAAGAGAGACTGAATTTTCTCCTGAAATGATAATTTATATATTTCCAGTATATCTAGGTCAGTGCAGTTGTTTAGCGTATGTGGAAAATTGACTACTGTGTACATTATCCTACGATGAAAGAAGAAATCTGCTGTGTAGCACTGAAGTCTTTTCATTATTGTACCTCCTCCCATCAGGTAACTTTACAAAGCCCGATCAGGCAAACTGGCACAGAAAGCAATGCCTCTTTTCCACCTAAATAATTTTACAAAGGCCAAAAGGAAGGCTTAAAAAGCTGTTACTCAGGCAATTATAGGAATTTATTCAAGAAGGATATAAATGCAAACATCTGAACTTTTTTAATATATTCAGTTCTGGAATTCCAGTTAAGGTCCATAAGGATCAAATCTTGTACTTTGCATTTGTAGTAAAAGATTAGGGTTTCCTTTTAGTTGTTACAGCCTGTGTCTAGTGGTTTTAAGAGCAATCTGCAAATGTTTACAAAGCTATGAGACTAAAGTAATTATTTTCTTTATTTGCACTGTTTCTCTTCAACTCATTCTCTTCAGCTTCTCTGATTTAACTCATTAGATCATGAAGTGTTGAAGATCTTCTTGGAAAAAATGGACTGTGTGGACCAAAAAGGACAATGTTCAAAGACATCAGAAGAGCTGGGTGGCATAGTTCAGCCTTTTCTTAAAGGAAACAAAAGACCCATAAAAAGAGTAGCCTACTGTGCTGGTTTTGGCCGGGGTAGAGTTAATTTTCTTCATAGTAGCTCGTATGGGGCTATGGTTTGGGTTTGTGCTGGAAACAGTGTTGATAACACAGGGATGTTTTAGTGCCTGCTGAGCAGTGCTCACACAGAGTCAAGGCCTTTTCTGCTCCTCACCCCACCCCACCAGCGAGGAGGCTGGGGCTGCGCAAGAAGCTGGGAGGGGACACGGCTGGGACAGCTGACCCCAGCTGACCAAAGGGCTATTCCATACCATACAGCATCGTGCTCAGCATACAAAGCTGGGGGAAGAAGAAGGAAGGGGAACACGTTCAGAGTGATGGCGTTTGTCTTTCCAAGTAACCGTTAGGTGTGATGGAGCCCTGCTTTCCTGGAGATGGCTGAACACCTGCCTGCCCATGGGGAGGAGTGAATGAATTCCTTGCTTTGCTTTGCTTGTGTGCACAGCTTTTGCTTTCCCTATTAAACTGCCTTTATCTCAGCCCACGAGTTTTCTCACTTTTACCCTTCTGGTTCTCTCCCCCATCCCACTTGGGGGGAGTGAGCGAGCGGCTCTGTGGGGCTTAGTTGCCGGCTGGGGTTAAACCACAACATCCACCCTTATAGACAGAAGCCTTGTAAAGTAAACAAGCGTGTTATAAAAGTAGGGGGGAAAAGGTCTCCTTCCTCTTTTCAGGGTCAGATAAGGTCCTTGTTTAGATAGGAGAAGCTGGCGTAGCATGGGTACAGCAACTTCTGTTAGTCGCTTCTCTCATACAGATACATTTTGAAAGGCGAATCAGATTGAGACTGGGTTTGTGAGTGATTTGGGCACCTGTGGGGTTTCAGGTCTTGTTTTGTCCTCAGCTGAGAGATACAGCCAAGCTGTTGCATGGCTGGTGGTGATGGCATAAACAAGGGCAAGTTGGTGTGTACAAGAAATACAATATTCCTCCAAGAAAAAACATTTCCCAGAGTTACTGCAGCTTCCTTGGAGATCTGACTGAAGTAATACTCCAGGATCTTAGTAACACCAGTGCAACGTAAAGGCCATCTCAAAGGGTTTCTTGTTCCAGGACCCCTTTGATCCTGAACCCCCTAGATCTTTCAGAGAACTACAGAGCTGGAAACCCATTTAAACTTTTCCTTTGGAATAGCAGTACTCAGCTGAACTGACATCAAAGTAAATTGGCAAATTAGCTATGCATTTGTATGCAGTGCTCTCACATGTGGGTCACTCAGGGAAATAACGTGGGCTTGCTCAGCAGGCTCCTAGAAGCTGCCACTCTGCTATGCTGTGCTGAAAGTAATTTAGATGTATTGTGCTTCTGGGTCCTCCTCATTCTCCTATTCCCAAAAGGCATGATTGCTTGTGGAAAAATATTCAAAACTTATATTTTTGAAGGTGACTTGAGACTTCAAAAGCTCTTCACTGCCAAGCTGCTGGGCAGCTTGCTTCTCTAAGGAAGTCAGGAGAGAACAGTGCTATAGAATAACTAGCAGCTCGTCATAACCGTTACCTGAAATAGGTGATAAACAGGCAGAAGAAATGCTTAGGCAGGTAAGTAATAAAATCCTGTAACTTAAACTGGAAATTAATATGAACAAATAGAGTGAGAACAATGGACAAATATGTAAGTGAAAAAGTGGATGCTGTTAGTAATTTCTGACTCTTTAATCTACCTGTCCCTGGGTCATCACTTTGTGTAAATGTGCATGTTGCTTTATATGTTGTTAGTGTATCATATTTAAGTAACATTTTGGACTATATTGCATAAATGATGTCCCCATTATGGCTGTACTGCATCACAGTAACAAATTCACTATTTTAGCATTCCTGCTTGGATTCCACATTGAAGTTTGCCAGCTAGATGACTTTCTTCCTTCATTCATTTTGTCACCAGTAAAAATTAATTTTCTTGTATTCTGCCCTTCTTACCACTTTTAGACAAACAGATACTGTCTGCTGGGTAGTGACTCACTGAAAGGAAATTAATATTCCTTCTTACTGCAAGGTGATATTAACGACAATAAATTCTCCCATGACCTTATTTATCTATCATTTACTATGTAATTCACAGTTATGTGTGAAGAGCTGTGATGTGTCCTATGATCATCTAAAAACAGGTTAGAAAACATTGGGAGAAAAAGATGGTTGTTTTTTAGGGCTTCTCTTGTATGTATGAAAGTTGTTGGGGATCTATTCCATATTTTTCAGAATTATGTCTGTATTTAGCCGTGTTATTTAAACCAACATGTTAAAATTAGGCTTCTTAAAAAAAAAAAAAAGTGGGTAGATTTTAAAAAATTCAGGAAACCCACATCTCTCATTGAGGTCAGTGAAAACTTTGGGGTACCAGACTTTTCAAAAAGATGACACATGTCTTTGGGCTGTAGTGAAAAGGGGCTCCAGAGACTTAATGGTGTAGACGCTGCCCATCTACTGG
Organism: Mycteria americana; assembly: GCF_035582795.1. Classification (NCBI taxonomy): domain Eukaryota; kingdom Metazoa; phylum Chordata; class Aves; order Ciconiiformes; family Ciconiidae; genus Mycteria; species Mycteria americana. The sequence goes on from NC_134370.1 coordinate 29,658,995, forward strand.
AGCAATTACTAACAGAAAACAGTCTGTGCCAGAAGATCCTGTTCTATTATATACCTCACTTTGCGTTACAGATCATATTGAAACTACTGGTCACATAAAAATTATTCAGACTATATGAGAGAAGTGACTAACAGAGTAACAGTCATTCTTATTGCACTGGAGCTGCAAACCTCCTGTTGGATGGGACATGACTGAGAAGTGTTTGAGAGCTAAGGGGTGCTGTCAGAACACATTAACAAATGCATTTTTGCATTTCTGTCATCATATCAAGATATCTTTGGCTCACTCTCTTTGGAAAGATCTAGTGTTTCAAAATCCTGGGTCTGGAAAATCTTGATAACTTCCACGTTTTTGGCAGCTACCTTTTAAGAGCAGTTAGGATTCATTCCCTAATATTTTTCAAATGCCAAGACACATTTTGTGGAAAGATATTCTACAAATGCAACAGCTTTGATTTCTAATGAGTAGTAACGCTATCAAAGATTAATGACAACAGCTAGTTGTTTGGATGGTACCATAAATTAGCTGTGGGGAGGGGGTTTAAAGCAAACAAAAAATTAAAAAAAAAAGGGTCCATCTTGGTTTTAGTCCATAATGTGGGGAAATTGTGCATGGCATTTACAAAAGGCAAAACTTCATCTCTGTTGTCCTTGTATTCAAAAGAGTCAGATCCAGAGGAGGCACTGGGGAGAAACAGCTTGTTCTGCATTATTGTCCATCCACTACGTAACAGCCTATGGACACATCTCAAAGAAGCAAGTAAAGCTTGGAGCATTTCTCTAAGCAGGCTCAATCTGCAAAACGGCGTCTGCCCCATGACCAAGCTGTGAAACTACTCCAAAACTGTTCAAAACCTTAAAAGTGTTTTTGAAATAAAGAGGATGAGTAAGTGAAAACATAATAGGAAGTTGTTTGTACAATTCATGGTTATGTGTGACAAATGAATACAAGAGAACTGGTAAAGTATTAGTGGAAAGTAGGGGATAGGAGCTGCCATACGAGAGTCGTTACTGTAAGTTTTTAATTTCTTCGCAAATATTAGATGTTTGATTTTTTTGTTTAGTTCAACATTATCCCTGATATGTGCTTAATCCACAGTCCAAAAAGTCAATGGAAAGCTTTACAGTGTCTCAACTGTTGGTCAAGCAGCATATGTACTTTAATTAAATTCAGATTTTAAAAGTCAGCTAACTGTTGAAGCCAGGCTAGTTCTTTGGTAATATTTGGGGGGGGTAATAATTGGAGGTGGTGTTCATTTGTAGACATTCCCCATTATCTTAATCAGTTCAAAAGCATCTGGTTTACTAAGGCTTCTATATAATATGAGAAATTACAAAATAATTAACAAGAGACTATCCCAAAGAAGACCAGAAAATAGTGAGGGAGTGATTACTGGAATGGCATGGAAATGGATTTGGCATGGAAATATACATATTTGAAATCTACCTTAAATTCTATAAAGATCAGGCAATTTAAATCCAGTGCAAACGGTCACACAAAACTGAGAGCGATGCTAGCTACTGTCTTATTGCATTGGTTTTATTCAAGATGCGTAAATGTGTATTATTTATTCTTTAAATAAGTCTAGTGTTCCTTCAATATTCCTTCAGCATAATATACATGTTTAGTTCAGAGTTAGTGCAGAAAAGTGTGGAGTTAGTGCCGTGCAGTTAGTGCAAATCAAGCCCACTCTTCATGCTTTTCCATAGCTAGCACTGAGGTCGGAGAAGCTGTGGACTGAGACAGAAACATGGTCGCTCCGGCACCTGGCTGTGTGGGCAAGCTTTTCTGTGCCCATATTGGAGATATTTTGCCAGCAGAAAAGGGAAGGAGGAGTTGAGGCAAAGGAGATCCCAGGTATTAAAAAAACAAAACAAAAAAAATTCTTTCTTGAGGTTGTACTTATTGTCTGCACATCTATCCAACTGGTAATAATGCCCAACTCTTTTCTTGTTGAAAGATTTTTTTACTGAAAATGACATAGTTTGGCAGAGCACATAGAAAAGGTTTTTGAGACAGCTGTCTAAAAGGCATGTGGAATCTGAATTTCCCAATTGCTTATAGTTACTAAAAAGCACGGTAGCGCTGCCAGTATGGTACATCAATTCAAACTGTGCAGATGTACCACATTATATTGCAATACCTCTTAGCCTGAGAAGTTCAATGCTAAATTTGATGTCCAAAGGAGTGCAGCAATGGACAACGGAAGTGCTTTAGTAGAGGTGAAAAAGTGCATTCCCCCTTCCCTTCCTTTGTTTACTAAAACTTCTGAAAATATTGATCCTAGAGAAGAAATGTAGCTGTTTAGCATAAACATATGATTGGCTCGTGTTGCTGTTGAATCTTAAATACTTTAAGAACACTTCAAAAACAATGTTTTCTCCCCCCTTACCTCACACCAGTCCTGTTTAGCAAGAGCTTGATCAGACCTAAGCTGTTTGTCACTATACCAACATTACAAGACTCAGCTGTTAATAGAAGTATTGGAATATATGCTAAAGGAAGCCTATGGCTTTGCAAATCAGGGAGGAATTTATTTAGTAATAGAATTTTATTTAGAGATTGCTCATTAATTCTTTAAATCAGCTTTTGGTTACAAGTATTTGCTTAAGTTTATGCAACATAAATTGCATACAACTACAGCTCAAATTATTTCTCATGAATAATGTATTTGAACAAATATAGGCCTTTAATGTTCTTGCAGTTGATTTGTAGTCAGTTCATAATTTTTATGTCTGAGCTCATTTTTTCAAGTTGTTTACTTGTTTAGGTTAGAAGTGGGATTTTACATATCTCCAGGTATTTACTATGCAATTTTTAGGGTGTATGATTTATTGCTTGTGGTGCTTTTTTCCTCTCCTTGAAAGTCTCTGGGAGTCTACCTGCCTAATAGCCTCCTGAAACATTTACTGTGTTTGAGTTTACTGTGCAGGTAATGGAAAGAGAAGTGTAAACTGATGAAAAACATTTCTCTGCTTCTTGTGCAAATATTAATTCATGCAATGGTTGTACTATCATCTAACAAACTCTTTTGCATTCCTCCTATATGAGAGTGCATGTGTCCAAATATTCATGACTAAATAAATAATAGTACGCATAGATTGGCATCATTCAGATTAAAGAAGTAGAATAAACCATGAGAACTATTCCAGGAGGAAATAATTTTATGGCAAAGTCATGTTTTCTGAAACATGAATGTTTCTTTCAGATCAGTTTCTGAGAAACTGCTGGAAATGCTGCCCTTCCTGGACCCGGATATCCTGGTGCAGCCCTGCTCACCCTCACCCTGGCCCTTTTGAGCTATGGTGGACTCAGGTACTTCTCTTGTTTCTTCTAACTGATCCATTTTAGACTGCGGTAGCTTAAGTTTCTGCTCGCCACTCAACCCCTTGCTCGTTATTCAGTCACCCAGAGTCTCCAGTCACTCATGTCCTTTGAGAGAGACAGCTCAGGGATAACAAACAAGCCCATGAAAATGAAATGGCTGCTTTCTGTTTCATTGCTCTGCCTGGGCAGCAGGATTTCAAGGCAGCGCAGGACTGTGGGCTGGATGGGCACCACCAGCTCTGCGGCCAAAGGGCTGCTCGTCCTCCTCGTGAAGGAGAGTTGCCGTCCCTGCAGCCCCTGTCCTGGTGCGAGAGCCCCGTGGCTGTGCCCAAGGGAGGCTCACCTTGTGGGAGACCAGGCATTTCCAGGAGGTGTTGAGGAAAACTGTGCTTGGGCCTCTCGGAGGTGGCAGTGTAGGGGAAAAAGGGAACAGCAGGCTTTGGCCCAGAGGTGAGGCTTCGTATGTTGTGCTCTTACTCCTGGTGTGTGTGTGCAAATGGTGCTGAAAAGGAGACATTTTTAGGTTTGTGTTTCTATCCATTGCAATCAATGAGTGCTAGGCATATGCTGTACAGGGGAAGGAGCAGCAATTAATACAGCATGTGCTTTGTCCCAAAGTGGTATTAACTGCAGTAATGCCACTTTAGCAGAAAAAGCAATTAAGTCATAACAGGCAATCAAGGAGAGCTGAAGATGGGAACACGGTCCAAGGCAAGAGACTACCATTTGAGCTCCTTGTTATGAGCCTTAGGCTTCATTTAGGCTCAGGTCTGGGGCTGTGCAGTTACAGGTGCAGCACAGCCTTCCTGCAGCAGTGCTAGCCCTGATGAGCACCTGTGTCACTCTCCACGGAAGATATGAAATCAAAACCTGTACAGCTCTTCAAAGCTTTCACACTGTCTTCTGGCAAGCTACTTAGACAGAAACGTGCTCTGCCACTTTTATCTGTGCTCTGCTTAGTACTGTCACAGCTGTGTTGACTTATATTCTGATGTGATTTTTCCAGTGCAATTTCCCTCTCCTGGTGGAGAGTTAAGCCAGTCCTTAACATGACTAGCTGAAAAAAAAAAAAAAAAAAAAAAGCTGTCTGCTGTAAGGATGCTGCCTATTAATATGCCTTGTAATTAGTATGTCCTGGATCTATGTTCAAGAGGCAGAATTTCAGTTAACCTCTTTGGCTGGTGCAAGTTCCCTCTCAATGAGAGCGAGGAGTGAAAGCCAATGGTGGGGGCTCTGCAGCTCTATTCCCTAGCCCCTCTGGTCTCTGAGAAAAATGACTCACGGATCGGTTTCCACAGACCAGTGGCCATCATCCTCTGCGAGGAGACTTAGTTGCCAGGACAACTGTTGCCAAGACAGACTGGTTTTCCTTGGGAACAATTTCAGTGCGTTATTTCTGTACAGCGAACCATTTCCCATGTCTATTGTTAGACCCATGTTAGAAGCTATTGGAGTTTTAGCTCCAGGTGGAAATTAGGAAACAGTAGGAAGGGAAAACAAGTCTAATTACCAAAAGGGTGTTTGCAATCCTACATGGATCTTTTCGTGGTCTCTCAGACTGTACATGCATTCTGCAAACATGGGCCCCAAAACCCAGCGTTGGAAGCCTCTTCAAACCATGACATCAAAATGAATTGCCAAGCTTACAAGCCTCTTTAAAAATATTTAGTTGGGAATAGGATAAGGTCCTTGGGGATATTCTGTATTGTAGTACATAACTATAAAAGTTCTTATGATTGAGTACAGTGGCTGTCATCAACAGCCTTGCATGTGCTGGAAGCAACAGATTCCACCACCTCACCCGACCTGGGAAATGCTGGTGATTTTTGGAATGACTGATATGCCCTCAAAGGACCGGTCTGTTCCTTTTGAAATTGCTTGTGAGTTTTATATCACCTTAAAGGTTGTCTTAGCTTCACTTTGTTAATGGTTAATAGTGTTAATGGTATATATGCAACAGTCAAGAATCGCTCTTGTTACAGAGACTTTTAAAGTTTATGATTCAAAACTTTACCATTCCTGTATTAGTTTCCAATTTTTTGCATGAAATACTTTTGGTTCAAGTGGAAAATGTCTTTGATTATTGTATAATATTAGACAATATTCAACTGAATGGATGTAAGCTAGTTAAATGAATAAACTACTCTCCTGAGCAATGAAAAGCAAACAAATTTAACACTGTTATTGTTGTCCACCAGAGGTCACTTATAGGCCACTTTATTCATTATTGGCTATGCTTCACTTGCCCAGTTAGCAACTGTTGCTTCCCATATTAAGTACTTCTGGATCAGCTGTACAAATGCGGGTCCTGAAGATCCTACTAATGACTTTGAATCTTTTCTGGAATCATTAACGTTAAGAAACAGAAAGGCAAAATCCTGCTGAAACACAAGAAAAACCATGAAAAATTGTAGGGACTTCGTTGATCCCATAATCTCAGTAGGTAATCTCAGTAACTACGCCATGCTTCCCAAGCTTTGCTGTGCATATTAAAGAATTTTCAGTGTGAACAGGCTCTACCCTGTATTACTAAATCTATGTGGGATTCTTATGTGGATTCTTATCTGCTCAATCTTCGCAAAAAATTTCTCAATGTGCACTTAAATTGAGAAGCAAAATGTGTTTACAGCTTCTGATACTTCAACTGTATGTGAATTTCAGCTGTTGTGTGCTTGCGGAGACCTTTGCTTCACAAATTTTTGTTGCAACATGAAGAAAACCCTCAAGAAGTAATTACTTGACCGATCAGTTGTCAAATGTGAACAACTCATCCAACTTTGGCAAAAGATGCCATTCTGCATCTTCTATTGCGGCTAGAGTGAAAAGCTGGAAATCAGACATGGTGTTTTATGAGCCCTTAAGCATCAAGAAAAGGTATGCGTTTGAAGCAGTCTGAACAGAAAATAACCCCATCCCGTTCATGTTTCATTTACAGTGGATGAAAGAAAAACAAAGGAAAAAGCGAGTAGGTTCTTGTTCCTCCAAGATGAATGAAGGGCAGAAATTCCCCATTAGTCTATAGATCCCTTTAGCCCAATAGTTAGATTATGTGCTCTGAACTTTGTATGAATGGCATTTATTTTAGTTTTGTTACTTTTTGATGGCAAGATTTAACCAACTCTTGCACAGAGCAATATAGCACTGAACAGTTGAGCAACATACACCCATGTAAGCATCAGCATATTTTTTGTTTGATTCAGTTGAGTAAATATCAAGGCGTAAACTGTGGTTTTATTGTGAAGCACTGTAATTTATCTTTGTATGTGAGTTTGCTGGAGCCCAAGAAAAACCTGTGAAATCCTCTGTCTTTTTAGCTCCCTAATTCTTCTGATATTGGTACAAGATTGTAGCTGCTCTCAAATATAAAAGTGTAAATATGTCATGATTTTACATTGTCATTAGTTTTCCAGTTGCACTAAGCAACACATTTTTTGCAGAAGTCAAACAGAAAGCTGGGTGAAAAGTGGCCTGGTGGCTGGATAAGAACTTTTCTTAAGTGGTGGATGGCCCATACACAGATACATTACAAATGCATAAGGTAAGTTCCCTTAAATCTCTATGAAGGTGAAGACAGAAATTGTTTAGCTTTATAGTCAAAATTTTACAATGTAGGTAAAAAAGAACAGCTGACTAGGGACAGTAAGAATAGCATCTTGATATTATCTTCTTTCTGAATCTCATGCTTTTAAAGCTCAGATCTCTTTTAGCTCAGGTGACGGGAAGCTCAGTCAGCAAATTTTCAAAAGAGGAGGAGAAACTTGGTACGTGTGTTCTTAACAGTCAGTACTCCGAGTGGGGGGTCCTGTGTGAATTGTGAACTTTGTCTGAATCTCAAACAGAACTTCCTCTGAGTTAAGTAGGTTGTTTGGGTTTTTTTGGTCTGGGCTGCTTCAGAACTGTCTCGCTCTCTTGCAGCCTCTGTAAAGATCATATGCTCAGTCTTGAAAACTCCAAAGTACAGACTCGGCACCTCTGCAAAGTCTGGTTTTAATAAGAAACAGGAATAGGTGTTGGTTTATAAGCTCAGGTTCAGACTAATACCCAGTCATTTAAAGTTTGAGGGAGGGGAAGGTGGTACAAAATTCCGCTTTGTTCCTAGTTTGTCAGCTGTCTGGCCCAGGACAGAAAAACAAATTAAAGAATATCTGACTTTCATTAAAGTCCACTGGAAACTTGCTGGGATCTGCTTGTTTACGTCTTTATTTTTATACAGAGATGTGAACTCAGAGTATTACACATGCTGTTGCTTAAGCTGTCTAATTTCTACCATGAACAAAGGGTGAGACTCTGTAATAATAATTACAGTATTATTCCTATTCCTACTTATCTGTGTTATTACTATGGCATTGTTCCTAGTGTGTCCTGCTATATAAATTCCCTCCTTTCTCACAAGCATTTGATACTTTTACACTGCTCTTAATATACAGAGTGGACACAGGACATCCAAAGATTTTATCATTAATGAGGGTTGACTCAGGGTACTAGCCCAAAACAGGAAGCAACTGTTCATCTGCATGGTCTCTGTGGCAGGCCAACAAGTGAAAAGAAACAGATGAAGAGCTTCAGCTCTGCTCCATCCTTCTTACTGTGCAGAAGTACAGAGGCATGGTAGGCTACACAGGCAAGGGATAAATCACTACTAATTCAGAAGAAAAAGATCCTGCACAGGACAGTTTCTACTTTATATCTAAGAGCTCTAATTAAACTCACTGTATGACCACCTATTAAGAATGGTGCTCCATAATGCCTGGTCTGAGTTTTTTCTGAAACAAGGTTATTCCTAGGGTTTTGTTCTTCAAAAGCCTTTAATCCTGACTGTGGTTGTCTCAATGAAAAGTTTGAAATACTTTGTAAATTCCTGGTTTGGGGATAAGAGCACTCTGTTGGTCTGACATCAAAGTGAATCAATGAGCTAGCTGTGCATTTCTATCCACTCTTTAGCCATATATTCTTTTGCAAGTGTCTAGAAGCTGTCACCCTGCTATGCTGTGATGAAAATAATTGGATATAGTTCCCACTTCTGTTATTCCCATATGATGTTGCCGTTGGTGAAGAATACTCGAAACTGATGGCTCCAAAGGCAAGTTTGAAACTTCAAAAGCCAAGTGTTCTCATGTGCCGAGCTCCTTGCCTCTCCAAGGAAATCTGCAGAGAGCTGCACCATATATCAAAGAGCAGCCAGCCATAAGACCATTTCCCCAAATGAATGATATACAGAAAGAAGGTACATTCAAGGATGTGAGGAACTCAGTACTCAGACTGGGAATCAGGAGAACCAACTAATTCTGGAGGAAGGGAAGGCTGTATAGAAATAAGGAGATGGAAAATGAAATTACAAATCCAGTGAAGACAGACATTTAATAATTTGTGAATACTAAGCTACCTGCCCTTATGATTTTTATTTGTCACTTGATGCAGGAATTTACAATAGTCCTGTAGGTTTGGATACCATGTATAAACATGCGGGGTTTGCCACAGCTTAATAACATTTCTACTGTGTGACAAACTATGTTTCAGCAAGATGATGTCCTGACCTGGCGAGAACCTAGGGGTGGGGAAATTGCTGAGAATCCTATCTGCTTCATACTTCCGCTTTTGCAGGCAAGCAACCTTCAGGGAAGTTCAACAGACATTCAACAAACCAGACATTTTTGTGGGTTACAAGATGAGCCCTGGATGCCATGTGTTGACAGCATATAGATACCACATTTGGTTCTTGGCCAAAATAGCAAAGGTCAGTGTGGAAATTTCAGCTTCTTATTTAAAAAAATAATATAAATAAATAAATATTATTTTATTATTTAATATAAAATAAATAAATAATATAAATTAAAAAATAATTCCAAATCTCTGTTTAATGATGTTGGCTCTACAATGTTTTTATCAAATCATGGCTGACAAATAGCACTGCTCTGAACTGATGTTTTCATTTTATTTTTACTGAGACTAAATTTATTTTAGTTCCTGAACAGGAAAGATACGAAGGCAGCCTGACAGCCTACAACATCTCTATCTGACACCACCACATCAGAGAAAAACAGCCCCAGAAATGGGATCTTGGGAACAAAATCACTCCTCACACTGCTGCAGGTATGAAGAGTTTGAACTGATTTTTGCAGCTGGAGATGTCTAACAGACCTTCCTCTGGGTAAGGAAATTTTCTGCAAGCAGAATTGCCCAAGATGTCTCTTCCTCAGCGTTATATTTTATGTTATTAATTTTGCAGCTACCCATGGCAATATCCCACACACTATTCTTGCTACTGTACTTTTCATGTCCCACAATGGTACCACAGCCATTGTGGGACACGGCTGTGGTACCACCTGGGGGGAACAGCTGGACAGTGGAAGCTCTATTAATAGAGAAGTTTATTCTAATCACTAACTGTATCACTAGCATTATAGGGAAGAGAAGTAGTAAGTGATTTACTTAAAAGTTTAAAGATCTATTCCTTCACCCCATGTTGTTTTTCCAAATCTCACATCCCATTTTTAACCATAAATGGGTATGTTTGAGTTGTCCAGGTTTCTTCCAGGGATAATTCAGAGTACATTGCAGGAAAGGCAGTCACTGCAGTCAAGCAAGCCTCAAATATCCTTCCCTCTCCTAGGTTATTAAAAAATGAATCAATCGACTGAATAAAGGAGAAAAACCTTACAGTCAAAACTTTTAGTGCCTGCAGTTGTTCTGATTTTTTGGTTGTTCATTTGTACTGTAACACAGCTAATGTCTGTCCAAGGCCAGGCAAAGAGCAAAGGGCTCACTCCCAGAATGTCATATGCAGTACCTGTAAATAGGGGTGGTAAGATTGAGGTAGGCAATCATTAGGATTGTGCAAGACAGAGATAAGACAGTAAGCAACCTGGAGGGGATTTTTGTTTTTTTCTCTTGGCAGGCTCGTCCTCATGGTAAAAATCCAGCAGGTTCCTGTTCCATTTCTTCTCTGCTACATTCTGTTGTGCTGGCTGTCAGGGAAGCCAGTGGTGCAATAAGTTTCACTGTGTACCGATCAAGTGTTTGCAAGTAAAGGTGTTTGCAAGTAAAGATCTCCTTTGTTGCGATACGTATTTGACGATACTGAGGCCACACAACCTTTGCAGGTGCAGACATGTTGGTTAGAAAGGACTTTTGTAGCCTGCCCTACCGGAACATGGCAAGCTGGTGAGGAGGACTGTTAGCAGGATGTAATCTGTCAGTTTAATAGCATTCTGTCCCTGAGTATTCTCTGTATAAATGTAATATCTGCTTCTGAGGAGCAGTTTCCCTAGTATTTGACTTCAATAGGGCTGTCCTGTGCTGTCAGACTCTCAGGTTTCAGGCTAATGACTCAGAGCTGTCACCTCCAAGACTAGGTCTGGAACAAGGACTCCCTGCTGCCTCTTTCAGGATCCCCTCCCTGCTGTTACCTGCATTGCGTGAATCATATCCTAAAGCATGTTTTATGGAGGAACAAAAGAATTACCTGAGATCTATGTCTTTAAATAGAACCTCCAGAACTAGCTACCTCCTAAATATAAAAGTTTCATGGCATCTTTCAAGGCCTAATTCTGGTCTCTCTGCTGAGAAAGTCTGCAACTGTGTAAGCCTTGGGACCTGAGGACTGTCATCACATCCACACTTAGTGTGATTCTCCATGTCAGATTCGCAGAATCACAGAATTGTATAGGTTGGAAAAGACCTTTAAGATCATTGAGTCCAACTGTAAAGCTAACACTACCAAGACCACCGCTATACCATGTCCCTAAGCACCTCATCCAAACGTCCTTTAAATACCTCCAGGGATGGTGACTCAACCACTTCCCTGGGCAGCCTGTTCCAATGCTTGGTAACCCTTTCAGTGAAGTAAAATTTCCTAATATCCAGTCTAAACCTCCTCTGGTGCAACTTGAGGCCATTTCCTCTTGTCCTATCACTAGTTACCTGGGAGAAGAGACCGACCCCCACCTCTCTACAACCTCCTTTCAGGTAGTTGTAGAGAGTGATAAGGTCTCCCCTCAAAGATAGAGAAGATTCTCCATCTTCTCTAAATATAAAGATGGATTGCAAAACCTGTTTTTTCTATTTCGGGTCCCTAAGATTTACTCCATTTTTGTGAGAAATTTGGAACGTTTTGCTTTTTTATCTAAACCATTGTTGGTGCAAATTATCGTTAATCTCTTTGGGAAGTGATTTCATTGCTAGGAAACCCTGCCACCAATTTGCCAAAGGTAAACAGGCACTTTGGCTCTCCTAAAATAAAGGATTGGGGTGGTCAACTTGGAAAACTTTGGAGGTAAATAGATCTTAGCTCCTGGCAGGCAAAAACAACAAAGGTTTGTGTGAGGTTGAATCTCTGTAAGGAGAGGACTTCTCTGAGAGCTTAACATTTCATTTTCAAGTTTTCTTTTATTGTGCCATTAGTTTGAGTTCTGTCTTTCTGCCTTCATGGGAGACAGTGGCAATGTCAACTTCCCTGGTATTGGATAATTAACACAGTATAAAAATTCAGCAGAAGGAAATCCTTAGAGGGCTG